>NW_027526516.1:328731-657463 GCF_052857255.1 Amblyomma americanum | reverse complement strand
ACGAGAGAACCGGCTCTCCAAAAGAACGGCTCTCACTGAACGGGTCGGCACGGCTCACTGAACGAGATAACTGGCTCTCCAAAAGAACCGGCTCTCAGCAAACTGGCCCAGCAGTGCGCACTTTTCCAGAAGACCTGGTTCTGACTGAACGGTTCAGTACGGCGCACTGAACGAGAGAACCGGCTCTCCAAAAAACCGGCTCTCAGCCAACTCGCCCAGCAGTACGCACTTTGCCGGAAGACCCGGTTCTGACTGAATGTTTCGGTACGGCTCACTGAACGAGAGAACCGGCTCTCCAAAAGAACCGGCTCTCAGCCAACTTGCCCAGCGGTACGCACTTCTGCAGAAGACCCGGCTCTGGCTGAACGGTTCGGCACGGCTCACTGAACGGGAGAACCGGCTCCCAGAAAACGGCTCTCACTGAACGGGTCGGCACGGCTCACTGAAGGAGAGAACCGGCTGTCCAAAAGAATCGGCTCTCAGCCAACTTGCCCAGCCGTACGCACTTTTCCAGAAGACCCGGCTCCGGCTGAACGGTTTGGCACGGCTCACTGAACGAGAGAACCGGCTCTCCAAAAGAACGGCTCTCATTGAACGGGTCGGCACGGCTCACTGAACGAGAGAACCGGCTCTCCAAAAGAACGGCTCTCACTGAACGGGTCGGCATGGCTCACTGAACGAGAGAACCGGCTGGCCAAAAGAACCGGCTCGCAGCCATCTTGCACAGCAGTACGCACTTTTCCAGAAGACCCGGTTCTGACTGAACGGTTCGGCACGGCTTACTGAACGAGAGAACCGGCTCTCCAAAACAATGGCTCTCACTGAACGTGTCAGCACGGCTCACTGAACGAGAGAACCGGCTGTTCAAAAGAACCGGCTTTCAGCCAACTTGCCCAGCAGGACGCACTTTTCCAGAAGACCCGGCTCTGGCTGAACGGTTAAGCACGGCTCACTGAACGAGAGAACCGGCTCTCCAAAAGAACGGGTCGGCACGGCTCACCGAATGAGAGAACCGGCTTTCCAAAAGAACGGCTCTCACTGAACGGGTCGGCACGGCTCACTGAACGAGAGCACCGGCTCTCCAAAAGAACGGATCTCACTGAACGGGTCGGCACGGCTCACTGAACGAGAGAACCGGCTCTCCAAAAGAACGGCTCTCACTGAACGGGTCGGCACGGCTAACTGAACGAGAGAACCGGCTGTTCAAAAGAACCGGCTTTCAGCCAACTTGCCCAGCAGGACGCACTTTTCCAGAAGACCCGGCTCTGGCTGAACGGTTAAGCACGGCTCACTGAACGAGAGAACCGGCTCGCCAAAAGAACGGGTCGGCACGGCTCACCGAATGAGAGAACCGGCTTTCCAAAAGAACGGCTCTCACTGAACGGGTCGGCACGGCTCACTGAACGAGAGAACCGGCTCTCCAAAAGAACGGATCTCACTGAACGGGTCGGCACGGCTCACTGAACGAGAGAACCGGCTCTCCAAAAGAACGGCTCTCACTGAACGGGTCGGCACGGCTAACTGAACGAGAGAACCGGCTCTCCAAAGGAACGGCTCTCACTGAACGGGTCGGCACGGCTCTCTGAACGAGAGAACCGGCTCTCCAAAAGAACGGCTCTCACTGAACGGGTCGGCACGGCTCACTGAACGAGAGAACCGGCTCTCCAAAAGAACGGCTCTCACTGAACGGGTCGGCACGGCTCACTGAACGAGATAACTGGCTCTCCAAAAAACCGGCTCTCAGCAAACTCGCCCAGCAGTACGCACTTTTCCAGAAGAACCGGTTCTGACAACGGTTCAGTACGGCTCACTGAACGAGAGAACCGGCTCTCCAAAAAAACGGGCTCTCAGCCAACTCGCCCAGCAGTACGCACTTTGCCGGATGACCCGGTTCTGACTGAACGTTTCGGCACGGCTCACTGAACGAGAGAACCGGCTCTCCAAAAGAACGGCTCTCACTGAACGGGTCGGCACGGCTCACTGAACGAGAGAACCGGCTGTTCAAAAGAAGCGGCTTTCAGCCAACTTGCCCAGCAGGACGCACTTTTCCAGAAGACCCGGCTCTGGCTGAACGGTTGAGCACGGCTCACTGAACGAGAAAACCGGCTCTCCAAAAGAACGGGTCGGCACGGCTCACCGAATGAGAGAACCGGCTTTCCAAAAGAACGGCTCTCACTGAACGGGTCGGCACGGCTCACTGAACGAGAGAACCTGCTCTCCAAAAGAACGGATCTCACTGAACGGGTCGGCACGGCTCACTGAACGAGAGAACCGGCTCTCCAAAAGAACGGCTCTCACTGAACGGGTCGGCACGGCTCACTGAACGAGAGAACCGGCTCTCCAAAAGAACGGCTCTCACTGAATGGGTCGGCACGGCTAACTGAACGAGAAAACCGGCTCTCCAAAGGAACGGCTCTCACTGAACGGGTCGGCACGGCTCTCTGAACGAGAGAACCGGCTCTCCAAAAGAACGGCTCTCACTGAACGGGTCGGCACGGCTCACTGAACGAGAGAACCGGCTCTCCAAAAGAACGGCTCTCACTGAACGGGTCGGCACGGCTCACTGAACGAGATAACTGGCTCTCCAAAAAAACCGGCTCTCAGCAAACTTGCCCAGCAGTACGCACTTTTCCAGAAGAACCGGTTCTGAGAACGGTTCTGTACGGCTCACTGAACGAGAGAACCGGCTCTCCAAAAAAACCGGCTCTCAGCCAACTCGCCCAGCAGTACGCACTTTGCAGGAAGACCCGGTTCTGACTGAACGTTTCGGCAAGGCGCACTGAACGAGAGAACCGGCTCTCCAAAAGAACGGCTCTCACTGAACGGGTCGGCACGGCTCACTGAACGAGAGAACCGGCTCTCCAAAAGAACGGCTCTCACTGAACGGGTCGGCATGGCTCACTGAACGAGAGAACCGGCTGTCCAAAAGAACCGGCTCTCAGCCAACTTGCACAGCAGTACGCACTTTTCCAGAAGACCCGGTTCTGACTGAACGGTTCGGCACGGCTTACTGAACGAGAGAACCGGCTCTCCAAAACAACGGCTCTCACTGAACGGGTCGGCAAGGCTCACTGAATGAGAGAACCGGCTCTCCAAAAGAACGGCTCTTACTGAACGGTTCGGCACAGCTCACTGAACGAGAGAACCAGCTGACCACAAGATCCGGCTCTCAGCCAACTCGCCCAGCAGTACGCACTTTGCCAGAAGACCCGGCTCTGGCTAAACGGTTCAGTACGGCTCACTGAACGAGAGAACCGGATCTCCAAAAGAACGGCTCTCACTGAATGGGTCGGCACTGCTCACTGAACGAGAGAACCAGCACTCCAAAAGAACGGCTCTCACTGACCGGGTCGGCACGGCTTACTGAACGAGAGAACCGGCTGTCCAAAAGAACCGGCTCTCAGCCAACTTGCCCAGCAGTACGCACTTTTCCAGAAGGTCCGGCTCTGGCTGAAAGGTTCAGCACGGCTCACTGAACGAGAACCGGCTTTCCAAAAGAACTGACTCTCAGCCAACTCGCCCAGCAGTACGCACTTTGCCAGAAGACCCGGCTCTGGCTAAACGATTCAGCACGGCTCCCTGAACGAGAGAACCGGCTCTCCAAAAGAACGGCTCTTACTGAACGGGTCGGCACGTCTGACTGAACGAGAGAACCGGCTCTCCAAAGAACCGGCTCTCAGCCAACTCGCCCGGCTGTACGCACTTTGCCAGAAGACCCGGCTCTGGCTGAAGAGGTCGGCACGGCTCACTGAACGAGAGAACCGGCTGTCCGAAAGAACCGGCTCTCAGCCAACTCGCCAAGCAGTACGCACATTGCCAGAAGATCCGGCTCTGGCTGAACGGTTCAGCATGGCTCACTAAAGGAGAGAACCGGCTGTCCGAAAGAACCGGCTCTCAGCCAACTCGCCCAGCAGTACGCACTTTGCCAGAAGACCCGGCTCCGGCTGAACGGTTCAGCACGGCTCATTGAACGAGAGAACCGGCTCTCCAAAAAAACCGGCTCTCAGCCAACTCGCCCAGCAGTACGCACTTTGCCGGAAGACCCGGTTCTGACTGAATATTTCGGCACGGCTCACTGAACGAGAGAACCGGCTCTCCAAAAGAACGGCTCTCACTGAACGGGTCGGCACGGCTCACTGAACGAGAGAACCAGCTGCCCAAAAGAACCGGCCCTCCGCCAACTTGCCCAGCAGTACGCACTTTTCCAGAAGACCCGGCTCCGGCTGAACGGTTTGGCACGGCTCACTGAACGAGAGAACCGGCTCTCCAAAAGAACGGCTCTCACTGAACGGGTCGGCACGGCTCACTGAACGAGAGAACCGGCTCTCCAAAAGAACGGCTCTCACTGAACGGGTCGGCACGGCTCACTGAACGAGAGAACCAGCTGCCCAAAAGAACCGGCCCTCAGCCAACTTGCCCAGCAGTACGCACTTTTCCAGAGGACCCGGCTCCGGCTGAACGGTTTGGCACGGCTCACTGAACGAGAGAACCGGCTCTCCAAAAGAACGGCTCTCACTGAACGGGTCGGCACGGCTCACTGAACGAGAGAACCGGCTCTCCAAAAGAACGGCTCTCACTGAACGGGTCGGCATGGCTCACTGAACGAGAGAACCGGCTGTCCAAAAGAACCGGCTCTCAGCCAACTTGCACAGCAGTACGCATTTTCCAGAAGACCCGGTTCTGACTGAACGGTTCGGCACGGCTTACTGAACGAGAGAACCGGCTCTCCAAAACAACGGCTCTCACTGAACGGGTCGGCAAGGCACATTGAACGAGAGAACCGGCTGTTCAAAAGAACCTGCTTTCAGCCAACTTGCCCAGCAGTACGCACTTTGCCAGAAGACCCGGCTCTGGCTGAACGGTTCAGCACTGCTCACTGAACAAGAACCGGCTCTCAGCCAACTCGCCCAGCAGTACGCACTTTGCTAGAAGACCCGGTTCTGACTGAACGGTACAACACGGCTCGCTGAACGTGAGAACCGGCATTCCAAAAGAACCGGCTCTCACTGAACGGGTCCGCACGGCTCACTGAACGAGAGAACCGGCTCTCCAAAAGAACGGCTCTCACTGAACGGGTCGGCACGGCTCACTGAACGAGATAACTGGCTCTCCAAAAGAACCGGCTCTCAGCAAACTGGCCCAGCAGTGCGCACTTTTCCAGAAGACCTGGTTCTGACTGAACGGTTCAGTACGGCGCACTGAACGAGAGAACCGGCTCTCCAAAAAACCGGCTCTCAGCCAACTCGCCAAGCAGTACGCACTTTGCCGGAAGACCCGGTTCTGACTGAATGTTTCGGTACGGCTCACTGAACGAGAGAACCGGCTCTCCAAAAGAACCGGCTCTCAGCCAACTTGCCCAGCGGTACGCACTTCTGCAGAAGACCCGGCTCTGGCTGAACGGTTCGGCACGGCTCACTGAACGGGAGAACCGGCTCCCAAAAACGGCTCTCACTGAACGGGTCGGCACGGCTCACTGAAGGAGAGAACCGGCTGTCCAAAAGAATCGGCTCTCAGCCAACTTGCCCAGCCGTACGCACTTTTCCAGAAGACCCGGCTCCGGCTGAACGGTTTGGCACGGCTCACTGAACGAGAGAACCGGCTCTCCAAAAGAACGGCTCTCATTGAACGGGTCGGCACGGCTCACTGAACGAGAGAACCGGCTCTCCAAAAGAACGGCTCTCACTGAACGGGTCGGCATGGCTCACTGAACGAGAGAACCGGCTGGCCAAAAGAACCGGCTCGCAGCCATCTTGCACAGCAGTACGCACTTTTCCAGAAGACCCGGTTCTGACTGAACGGTTCGGCACGGCTTACTGAACGAGAGAACCGGCTCTCCAAAACAATGGCTCTCACTGAACGTGTCAGCACGGCTCACTGAACGAGAGAACCGGCTGTTCAAAAGAACCGGCTTTCAGCCAACTTGCCCAGCAGGACGCACTTTTCCAGAAGACCCGGCTCTGGCTGAACGGTTAAGCACGGCTCACTGAACGAGAGAACCGGCTCTCCAAAAGAACGGGTCGGCACGGCTCACCGAATGAGAGAACCGGCTTTCCAAAAGAACGGCTCTCACTGAGCGGGTCGGCACGGCTAACTGAACGAGAGAACCGGCTCTCCAAAGGAACGGCTCTCACTGAACGGGTCGGCACGGCTCTCTGAACGAGAGAACCGGCTCTCCAAAAGGACGGCTCTCACTGAACGGGTCGGCACGGCTAACTGAACGAGAGAACCGGCTCTCCAAAGGAACGGCTCTCACTGAACGGGTCGGCACGGCTCTCTGAACGAGAGAACCGGCTCTCCAAAAGAACGGCTCTCACTGAACGGGTCGGCACGGCTCACTGAACGAGAGAACCGGCTCTCCAAAAGAACGGCTCTCACTGAACGGGTCGGCACGGCTCACTGAACGAGATAACTGGCTCTCCAAAAAAACCGGCTCTCAGCAAACTCGCCCAGCAGTACGCACTTTTCCAGAAGACCCGGTTCTGACAACGGTTCAGTACGGCTCACTGAACGAGAGAACCGGCTCTCCAAAAAAACGGGCTCTCAGCCAACTCGCCCAGCAGTACGCACTTTGCCGGATGACCCGGTTCTGACTGAACGTTTCGGCACGGCTCACTGAACGAGAGAACCGGCTCTCCAAAAGAACGGCTCTCACTGAACGGGTCGGCACGGCTCACTGAACGAGAGAACCAGCTGTCCAAAAGAACCGGCTCCCAGCCAACTTACCCAGCGGTACGCACTTCTCCAGAAGACCCGGCTCTGGCTGAACGGTTCGGCAAGGCGCACTGAACGAGAGAACCGGCTCTCCAAAAGAACGGCTCTCACTGAACGGTTCGGCACGGCTCACTGAACGAGAGAACCGGCTCCAAAAAAACGGCTCTCACTGAACGGGTCGGCACGGCTCACTGAACGAGAGAACCGACTGTCCAAAAGAACCGGCCCTCAGCCAACTTGCCCAGCAGTAGGCACTTTTCCAGAAGACCCGGCTCCGGCTGAACAGTTTGGCACGGCTCACTGAACAAGAGAACCGGCTCTCCAAAAGAACGGCTCTCACTGAACGGGTCGGCACGGCTCACTGAACGAGAGAACCGGCTCCAAAAAAACGGCTCTCACTGAACGGGTCGGCACGGCTCACTGAACGAGAGAACCGACTGTCCAAAAGAACCGGCCCTCAGCCAACTTGCCCAGCAGTAGGCACTTTTCCAGAAGTCCCGGCTCTGGCTGAACGGTTCGGCAAGGCGCACTGAACGAGAGAACCGGCTCTCCAAAAGAACGGCTCTCACTGAACGGTTCGGCACGGCTCACTGAACGAGAGAACCGGCTCCAAAAAAACGGCTCTCACTGAACGGGTCGGCACGGCTCACTGAACGAGAGAACCGACTGTCGAAAAGAACCGGCCCTCAGCCAAATTGCCCAGCTGTACGCACTTTTCCAGAAGACCCGGCTCCGGCTGAACGGTTTGGCACGGCTCACTGAACGAGAGAACCGGCTCTCCAAAAGAGCGGCTCTCACTGAACGGGTCGGCATGGCTCACTGAAGGAGAGAACCGGCTGTCCAAAAGAACCGGCTCTCAGCCAACTTGCACAGCAGTACGCACTTTTCCAGAAGACCCGGTTCTGACTGAACGGTTCGGCACGGCTTACTGAACGAGAGAACCGGCTCTCCAAAACAACGGCTCTCACTGAACGGGTCGGCACGGCTCACTGAACGAGAGAACCGGCTCTCCAAAAGAACGGCTCTCACTGAACGGTTCGGCACAGCTCACTGAATGAGAGAACCAGCTGTCCACAAGATCCGGCTCTCAGCCAACTCGCCCAGCAGTACGCACTTTGCCAGAAGACCCGGCTCTGGCTAAACGGTTCAGCACGGCTCACTGAACGAGAGAACCGGATCTCCAAAAGAACGGCTCTCACTGAATGGGTCGGCACTGCTCACTGAACGAGAGAACCAGCACTCCAAAAGAACGGCTCTCACTGACCGGGTCGGCACGGCTTACTGAACGAGAGAACCGGCTGTCCAAAAGAACCGGCTCTCAGCCAACTTGCCCAGCAGTACGCGCTTTTCCAGAAGGTCCGGCTCTGGCTGAAAGGTTCAGCACGGCTCATTGAACGAGAACCGGCTTTCCAAAAGAACTGACTCTCAGCCAACTCGCCCAGCAGTACGCACTTTGCCAGAAGACCCGGCTCTGGCTAAACGATTCAGCACGGCTCACTGAACGAGAGAACCGGCTCTCCAAAAGAATGGCTCTTACTGAACGGGTCGGCACGACTCACTGAACGAGAGAACCGGCTCTCCAAAAGAACCGGCTCTCAGCCAACTCGCCCGGCTGTACGCACTTTGCCAGAAGACCCGGCTCTGGCTGAACAGGTCGGCACGGCTCACTGAACGAGAGAACCGGCTGTCCGAAAGAACCGGCTCTCAGCCAACTCGCCAAGCAGTACGCACATTGCCAGAAGATCCGGCTCTGGCTGAACGGTTCAGCATGGCTCACTAAAGGAGAGAACCGGCTGTCCGAAAGAACCGGCTCTCAGCCAACTCGCCCAGCAGTACGCACTTTGCCAGAAGACCCGGCTCCGGCTGAACGGTTCAGCACGGCTCATTGAACGAGAGAACTGGCTCTCCAAAAAAACCGGCTCTCAGCCAACTCGCCCAGCAGTACGCACTTTGCCAGAAGACCCGGCTCCACTCAACGGTTCAGCACGGCTCGCTGAACGTGAGAACCGGCTGTCCAAAAGAACCGGCTCTCACTGAACGGGTCAGCACGGCTCACTGAACGAGAGAACCGAATGTCCAAAAGAACGGCTCTCACTGAACGGGTCGGCATGGCTCACTGAACGAGATAACTGGCTCTCCAAAAGAACCGGCTCTCAGCAAACTCGCCCAGCATTACGCACTTTTCCAGAAGACCCGGTTCTGACTGAACGGTTCAGTACGGCGCACTGAACGAGAGAACCGGCTCTCCAAAAAACCGGCTCTCAGCCAACTCGCCCAGCAGTACGCACTTTGCCGGAAGACCCGGTTCTGACTGAATATTTCGGCACGGCTCACTGAACGAGAGAACCGGCTCTCCAAAAGAACTGCTCTCACTGAACGGGTCGGCACGGCTCACTGAACGAGAGAACCAGCTGCCCAAAAGAACCGGCTCTCAGCCAACTTGCCCAGCGGTACGCACTTCTCCAGAAGACCCGGCTCTGGCTGAACGGTTCGGCAAGGCGCACTGAACGAGAGAACCGGCTCTCCAAAAGAACGGCTCTCACTGAACGGTTCGGCACGGCTCACTGAACGAGAGAACCGGCTCCAAAAAAACGGCTCTCACTGAACGGGTCGGCACGGCTCACTGAACGAGAGAACGACTGTCCAAAAGAACCGGCCCTCAGCCAACTTGCCCAGCAGTACGCACTTTTCCAGAAGACCCGGCTCCGGCTGAACGGTTTGGCACGGCTCACTGAACGAGAGAACCGGCTCTCCAAAAGAACGGCTCTCACTGAACGGGTCGGCACGGCTCACTGAACGAGAGAACCGGCTCTCCAAAAGAACGGCTCTCACTGAACGGGTCGGCATGGCTCACTGAACGAGAGAACCGGCTGTCCAAAAGAACCGGCTCTCAGCCAACTTGCACAGCAGTACGCATTTTTCCAGAAGACCCGGTTCTGACTGAACGCTTCGGCACGGCTTACTGAACGAGAGAACCGGCTCTCCAAAACAACGGCTCTCACTGAACGGGTCGGCAAGGCTCACTGAACGAGAGAACCGGCTGTTCAAAAGAACCTGCTTTCAGCCAACTTGCCCAGCAGTACGCACTTTGCCAGAAGACCCGGCTCTGGCTGAACGGTTCAGCACGGCTCATTGAACGAGAGAACCGGCTCTCCAAAAAAACCGGCTCTCAGCCAACTCGCCCAGCAGTACGCACTTTGCCGAAGACCCGGTTCTGACTGAATATTTCGGCACGGCTCACTGAACGAGAGAACCGGCTCTCCAAAAGAACTGCTCTCACTGAACGGGTCGGCACGGCTCACTGAACGAGAGAACCAGCTGCCCAAAAGAACCGGCTCTCAGCCAACTTGCCCAGCGGTACGCACTTCTCCAGAAGACCCGGCTCTGGCTGAACGGTTCGGCAAGGCGCACTGAACGAGAGAACCGGCTCTCCAAAAGAACGGCTCTCACTGAACGGTTCGGCACGGCTCACTGAACGAGAGAACCGGCTCCAAAAAAACGGCTCTCACTGAACGGGTCGGCACGGCTCACTGAACGAGAGAACCGACTGTCCAAAAGAACCGGCCCTCAGCCAACTTGCCCAGCAGTACGCACTTTTCCAGAAGACCCGGCTCCGGCTGAACGGTTTGGCACGGCTCACTGAACGAGAGAACCGGCTCTCCAAAAGAACGGCTCTCACTGAACGGGTCGGCACGGCTCACTGAACGAGAGAACCGGCTCTCCAAAAGAACGGCTCTCACTGAACGGGTCGGCATGGCTCACTGAACGAGAGAACCGGCTGTCCAAAAGAACCGGCTCTCAGCCAACTTGCACAGCAGTACGCATTTTTCCAGAAGACCCGGTTCTGACTGAACGCTTCGGCACGGCTTACTGAACGAGAGAACCGGCTCTCCAAAACAACGGCTCTCACTGAACGGGTCGGCAAGGCTCACTGAACGAGAGAACCGGCTGTTCAAAAGAACCTGCTTTCAGCCAACTTGCCCAGCAGTACGCACTTTGCCAGAAGACCCGGCTCTGACTGAACGGTTCAGCACGGCTCATTGAACGAGAGAACCGGCTCTCCAAAAAAACCGGCTCTCAGCCAACTCGCCCAGCAGTACGCACTTTGCCGGAAGACCCGGTTCTGACTGAATATTTCGGCACGGCTCACTGAACGAGAGAACCGGCTCTCCAAAAGAACGGCTCTCACTGAACGGGTCGGCACGGCTCACTGAACGAGAGAACCAGCTGACCAAAAGAACCGGCCCTCAGCCAACTTGCCCAGCAGTACGCACTTTTCCAGAAGACCCGCTCCGGCTGAACGGTTTGGCACGGCTCACTGAACGAGAGAACCGGCTCTCCAAAAGAACGGCTCTCACTGAACGGGTCGGCACGGCTCACTGAACGAGAGAACCGGCTCTCCAAAAGAACGGCTCTCACTGAACGGGTCGGCATGGCTCACTGAACGAGAGAACCGGCTGTCCAAAAGAACCGGCTCTCAGCCAACTTGCACAGCAGTACGCATTTTTCCAGAAGACCCGGTTCTGACTGAACGGTTCGGCACGGCTTACTGAACGAGAGAACCGGCTCTCCAAAACAACGGCTCTCACTGAACGGGTCGGCAAGGCACATTGAACGAGAGAACCGGCTGTTCAAAAGAACCTGCTTTCAGCCAACTTGCCCAGCAGTACGCACTTTGCCAGAAGACCCGGCTCTGGCTGAACGGTTCAGCACTGCTCACTGAACAAGAACCGGCTCTCAGCCAACTCGCCCAGCAGTACGCACTTTGCTAGAAGACCCGGTTCTGACTGAACGGTACAACACGGCTCGCTGAACGTGAGAACCGGCATTCCAAAAGAACCGGCTCTCACTGAACGGGTCCGCACGGCTCACTGAACGAGAGAACCGGCTCTCCAAAAGAACGGCTCTCGCTGAACGGGTCGGCACGGCTCACTGAACGAGATAACTGGCTCTCCAAAAGAACCGGCTCTCAGCAAACTGGCCCAGCAGTGCGCACTTTTCCAGAAGACCTGGTTCTGACTGAACGGTTCAGTACGGCGCACTGAACGAGAGAACCGGCTCTCCAAAAAACCGGCTCTCAGCCAACTCGCCCAGCAGTACGCACTTTGCCGGAAGACCCGGTTCTGACTGAATGTTTCGGTACGGCTCACTGAACGAGAGAACCGGCTCTCCAAAAGAACCGGCTCTCAGCCAACGTGCCCAGCGGTACGCACTTCTGCAGAAGACCCGGCTCTGACTGAACGGTTCGGCACGGCTCACTGAACGGGAGAACCGGCTCCCAAAAAACGGCTCTCATTGAACGGGTCGGCACGGCTCACTGAAGGAGAGAACCGGCTGTCCAAAAGAATCGGCTCTCAGCCAACTTGCCCAGCCGTACGCACTTTTCCAGAAGACCCGGCTCCGGCTGAACGGTTTGGCACGGCTCACTGAACGAGAGAACCGGCTCTCCAAAAGAACGGCTCTCATTGAACGGGTTGGCACGGCTCACTGAACGAGAGAACCGGCTCTCCAAAAGAACGGCTCTCACTGAACGGGTCGGCATGGCTCACAGAACGAGAGAACCGGCTGGCCAAAAGAACCGGCTCGCAGCCATCTTGCACAGCAGTACGCACTTTTCCAGAAGACCCGGTTCTGACTGAACGGTTCGGCACGGCTTACTGAAGGAGAGAACCGGCTCTCCAAAACAATGGCTCTCACTGAACGTGTCAGCACGGCTCACTGAACGAGAGAACCAGCTGTTCAAAAGAACCGGCTTTCAGCCAACTTGCCCAGCAGGACGCACTTTTCCAGAAGACCCGGCTCTGGCTGAACGGTTAAGCACGGCTCACTGAACGAGAGAACCGGCTCTCCAAAAGAACGGGTCGGCACGGCTCACCGAATGAGAGAACCGGCTTTCCAAAAGAACGGCTCTCACTGAGCGGGTCGGCACGGCTAACTGAACGAGAGAACCGGCTCTCCAAAGGAACGGCTCTCACTGAACGGGTCGGCACGGCTCTCTGAACGAGAGAACCGGCTCTCCAAAAGAACGGCTCTCACTGAACGGGTCGGCACGGCTCACTGAACGAGAGAACCGGCTCTCCAAAAGAACGGCTCTAACTGAACGGGTCGGCACGGCTCACTGAACGAGATAACTGGCTCTCCAAAAAAACCGACTCTCAGCAAACTCGCCCAGCAGTACGCACTTTTCCAGAAGAACCGGTTCTGACAACGGTTCAGTACGGCTCACTGAACGAGAGAACCGGCTCTCCAAAAGAACGGATCTCACTGAACGGGTCGGCACGGCTCACTTAACGAGAGAACCGGCTCTCCAAAAGAACGGATCTCACTGAACGGGTCGGCACGGCTCACTGAACGAGAGAACCGGCTCTCCAAAGGACGGCTCTCACTGAACGGGTCGGCACGGCTAACTGAACGAGAGAACCGGCTCTCCAAAGGAACGGCTCTCACTGAACGGGTCGGCACGGCTCTCTGAACGAGAGAACAGGCTCTCCAAAAGAACGGCTCTCACTGAACGGGTCGGCACGGCTCACTGAACGAGAGAACCGGCTCTCCAAAAGAACGGCTCTCACTGAACGGGTCGGCACGGCTCACTGAACGAGATAACTGGCTCTCCAAAAAAACCGGCTCTCAGCAAACTCGCCCAGCAGTACGCACTTTTCCAGAAGAACCGGTTCTGACAACGGTTCAGTACGGCTCACTGAACGAGGGAACCGGCTCTCCAAAAAAACGGGCTCTCAGCCAACTCGCCCAGCAGTACGCACTTTGCCGGATGACCCGGTTCTGACTGAACGTTTCGGCACGGCTCACTGAACGAGAGAACCGGCTCTCCAAAAGAACGGCTCTCACTGAACGGGTCGGCACGGCTCACTGAACGAGAGAACCAGCTGTCCAAAAGAACCGGCTCCCAGCCAACTTGCCCAGCGGTACGCACTTCTCCAGAAGACCCGGCTCTGGCTGAACGGTTCGGCAAGGCGCACTGAACGAGAGAACCGGCTCTCCAAAAGAACGGCTCTCACTGAACGGTTCGGCACGGCTCACTGAACGAGAGAACCGGCTCCAAAAAAAACGGCTCTCACTGAACGGGTCGGCACGGCTCACTGAACGAGAGAACCGACTGTCCAAAAGAACCAGCCCTCAGCCAACTTGCCCAGCAGTAGGCACTTTTCCAGAAGACCCGGCTCCGGCTGAACAGTTTGGCACGGCTCACTGAACAAGAGAACCGGCTCTCCAAAAGAACGGCTCTCACTGAACGGGTCGGCACGGCTCACTGAACGAGAGAACCGGCTCTCCAAAAGAACGGCTCTCACTGAACGGGTCGGCATGGCTCACTGAACGAGAGAACCGGCTGTCCAAAAGAACCGGCTCTCATCCAACTTGCACAGCAGTAGGCACTTTTCCAGAAGACCCGGCTCCGGCTGAACAGTTTGGCACGGCTCACTGAACAAGAGAACCGGCTCTCCAAAAGAACGGCTCTCACTGAACGGGTCGGCACGGCTCACTGAACGAGAGAACCGGCTCCAAAAAAACGGCTCTCACTGAACGGGTCGGCACGGCTCACTGAACGAGAGAACCGACTGTCCAAAAGAACCGGCCCTCAGCCAACTTGCCCAGCAGTAGGCACTTTTCCAGAAGTCCCGGCTCTGGCTGAACGGTTCGGCAAGGCGCACTGAACGAGAGAACCGGCTCTCCAAAAGAACGGCTCTCACTGAACGGTTCGGCACGGCTCACTGAACGAGAGAACCGGCTCCAAAAAAACGGCTCTCACTGAACGGGTCGGCACGGCTCACTGAACGAGAGAACCGACTGTCGAAAAGAACCGGCCCTCAGCCAAATTGCCCAGCTGTACGCACTTTTCCAGAAGACCCGGCTCCGGCTGAACGGTTTGGCACGGCTCACTGAACGAGAGAACCGGCTCTCCAAAAGAACGGCTCTCACTGAACGGGTCGGCATGGCTCACTGAAGGAGAGAACCGGCTGTGCAAAAGAACCGGCTCTCAGCCAACTTGCACAGCAGTACGCACTTTTCCAGAAGACCCGGTTCTGACTGAACGGTTCGGCACGGCTTACTGAACGAGAGAACCGGCTCTCCAAAACAACGGCTCTCACTGAACGGGTCGGCACGGCTCACTGAACGAGAGAACCGGCTCTCCAAAAGAACGGCTCTCACTGAACGGTTCGCACAGCTCACTGAATGAGAGAACCAGCTGTCCACAAGATCCGGCTCTCAGCCAACTCGCCCAGCAGTACGCACTTTGCCAGAAGACCCGGCTCTGGCTAAACGGTTCAGCACGGCTCACTGAACGAGAGAACCGGATCTCCAAAAGAACGGCTCTCACTGAATGGGTCGGCACTGCTCACTGAACGAGAGAACCAGCACTCCAAAAGAACGGCTCTCACTGACCGGGTCGGCACGGCTTACTGAACGAGAGAACCGGCTGTCCAAAAGAACCGGCTCTCAGCCAACTTGCCCAGCAGTACGCGCTTTTCCAGAAGGTCCGGCTCTGGCTGAAAGGTTCAGCACGGCTCATTGAACGAGAACCGGCTTTCCAAAAGAACTGACTCTCAGCCAACTCGCCCAGCAGTACGCACTTTGCCAGAAGACCCGGCTCTGGCTAAACGATTCAGCACGGCTCACTGAACGAGAGAACCGGCTCTCCAAAAGAATGGCTCTTACTGAACGGGTCGGCACGACTCACTGAACGAGAGAACCGGCTCTCCAAAAGAACCGGCTCTCAGCCAACTCGCCCGGCTGTACGCACTTTGCCAGAAGACCCGGCTCTGGCTGAACAGGTCGGCACGGCTCACTGAACGAGAGAACCGGCTGTCCGAAAGAACCGGCTCTCAGCCAACTCGCCAAGCAGTACGCACATTGCCAGAAGATCCGGCTCTGGCTGAACGGTTCAGCATGGCTCACTAAAGGAGAGAACCGGCTGTCCGAAAGAACCGGCTCTCAGCCAACTCGCCCAGCAGTACGCACTTTGCCAGAAGACCCGGCTCCGGCTGAACGGTTCAGCACGGCTCATTGAACGAGAGAACTGGCTCTCCAAAAAAAACCGGCTCTCAGCCAACTCGCCCAGCAGTACGCACTTTGCCAGAAGACCCGGCTCCACTCAACGGTTCAGCACGGCTCGCTGAACGTGAGAACCGGCTGTCCAAAAGAACCGGCTCTCACTGAACGGGTCGGCACGGCTCACTGAACGAGAGAACCGAATGTCCAAAAGAACGGCTCTCACTGAACGGGTCGGCATGGCTCACTGAACGAGATAACTGGCTCTCCAAAAGAACCGGCTCTCAGCAAACTCGCCCAGCATTACGCACTTTTCCAGAAGACCCGGTTCTGACTGAACGGTTCAGTACGGCGCACTGAACGAGAGAACCGGCTCTCCAAAAAACCGGCTCTCAGCCAACTCGCCCAGCAGTACGCACTTTGCCGGAAGACCCGGTTCTGACTGAATATTTCGGCACGGCTCACTGAACGAGAGAACCGGCTCTCCAAAAGAACTGCTCTCACTGAACGGGTCGGCACGGCTCACTGAACGAGAGAACCGGCTCTCCAAAAGGACGGCTCTCACTGAACGGGTCGGCACGGCTAACTGAACGAGAGAACCGGCTCTCCAAAGGAACGGCTCTCACTGAACGGGTCGGCACGGCTCTCTGAACGAGAGAACAGGCTCTCCAAAAGAACGGCTCTCACTGAACGGGTCGGCACGGCTCACTGAACGAGAGAACCGGCTCTCCAAAAGAACGGCTCTCACTGAACGGGTCGGCACGGCTCACTGAACGAGATAACTGGCTCTCCAAAAAAACCGGCTCTCAGCAAACTCGCCCAGCAGTACGCACTTTTCCAGAAGAACCGGTTCTGACAACGGTTCAGTACGGCTCACTGAACGAGAGAACCGGCTCTCCAAAAAAACGGGCTCTCAGCCAACTCGCCCAGCAGTACGCACTTTGCCGGATGACCCGGTTCTGACTGAACGTTTCGGCACGGCTCACTGAACGAGAGAACCGGCTCTCCAAAAGAACGGCTCTCACTGAACGGGTCGGCACGGCTCACTGAACGAGAGAACCAGCTGTCCAAAAGAACCGGCTCCCAGCCAACTTGCCCAGCGGTACGCACTTCTCCAGAAGACCCGGCTCTGGCTGAACGGTTCGGCAAGGCGCACTGAACGAGAGAACCGGCTCTCCAAAAGAACGGCTCTCACTGAACGGTTCGGCACGGCTCACTGAACGAGAGAACCGGCTCCAAAAAAACGGCTCTCACTGAACGGGTCGGCACGGCTCACTGAACGAGAGAACCGACTGTCCAAAAGAACCGGCCCTCAGCCAACTTGCCCAGCAGTAGGCACTTTTCCAGAAGACCCGGCTCCGGCTGAACAGTTTGGCACGGCTCACTGAACAAGAGAACCGGCTCTCCAAAAGAACGGCTCTCACTGAACGGGTCGGCACGGCTCACTGAACGAGAGAACCGGCTCTCCAAAAGAACGGCTCTCACTGAACGGGTCGGCATGGCTCACTGAACGAGAGAACCGGCTGTCCAAAAGAACCGGCTCTCATCCAACTTGCACAGCAGTAGGCACTTTTCCAGAAGACCCGGCTCCGGCTGAACAGTTTGGCACGGCTCACTGAACAAGAGAACCGGCTCTCCAAAAGAACGGCTCTCACTGAACGGGTCGGCACGGCTCACTGAACGAGAGAACCGGCTCCAAAAAAACGGCTCTCACTGAACGGGTCGGCACGGCTCACTGAACGAGAGAACCGACTGTCCAAAAGAACCGGCCCTCAGCCAACTTGCCCAGCAGTAGGCACTTTTCCAGAAGTCCCGGCTCTGGCTGAACGGTTCGGCAAGGCGCACTGAACGAGAGAACCGGCTCTCCAAAAGAACGGCTCTCACTGAACGGTTCGGCACGGCTCACTGAACGAGAGAACCGGCTCCAAAAAAACGGCTCTCACTGAACGGGTCGGCACGGCTCACTGAACGAGAGAACCGATTGTCGAAAAGAACCGGCCCTCAGCCAAATTGCCCAGCTGTACGCACTTTTCCAGAAGACCCGGCTCCGGCTGAACGGTTTGGCACGGCTCACTGAACGAGAGAACCGGCTCTCCAAAAGAACGGCTCTCACTGAACGGGTCGGCATGGCTCACTGAAGGAGAGAACCGGCTGTGCAAAAGAACCGGCTCTCAGCCAACTTGCACAGCAGTACGCACTTTTCCAGAAGACCCGGTTCTGACTGAACGGTTCGGCACGGCTTACTGAACGAGAGAACCGGCTCTCCAAAACAACGGCTCTCACTGAACGGGTCGGCACGGCTCACTGAACGAGAGAACCGGCTCTCCAAAAGAACGGCTCTCACTGAACGGTTCGGTACAGCTCACTGAATGAGAGAACCAGCTGTCCACAAGATCCGGCTCTCAGCCAACTCGCCCAGCAGTACGCACTTTGCCAGAAGACCCGGCTCTGGCTAAACGGTTCAGCACGGCTCAATGAAGGAGAGAACCGGATCTCCAAAAGAACGGCTCTCACTGAATGGGTCGGCACTGCTCACTGAACGAGAGAACCAGCACTCCAAAAGAACGGCTCTCACTGACCGGGTCGGCACGGCTTACTGAACGAGAGAACCGGCTGTCCAAAAGAACCGGCTCTCAGCCAACTTGCCCAGCAGTACGCGCTTTTCCAGAAGGTCCGGCTCTGGCTGAAAGGTTCAGCACGGCTCATTGAACGAGAACCGGCTTTCCAAAAGAACTGACTCTCAGCCAACTCGCCCAGCAGTACGCACTTTGCCAGAAGACCCGGCTCTGGCTAAACGATTCAGCACGGCTCACTGAACGAGAGAACCGGCTCTCCAAAAGAATGGCTCTTACTGAACGGGTCGGCACGACTCACTGAACGAGAGAACCGGCTCTCCAAAAGAACCGGCTCTCAGCCAACTCGCCCGGCTGTACGCACTTTGCCAGAAGACCCGGCTCTGGCTGAACAGGTCGGCACGGCTCACTGAACGAGAGAACCGGCTGTCCGAAAGAACCGGCTCTCAGCCAACTCGCCAAGCAGTACGCACATTGCCAGAAGATCCGGCTCTGGCTGAACGGTTCAGCATGGCTCACTAAAGGAGAGAACCGGCTGTCCGAAAGAACCGGCTCTCAGCCAACTCGCCCAGCAGTACGCACTTTGCCAGAAGACCCGGCTCCGGCTGAACGGTTCAGCACGGCTCATTGAACGAGAGAACTGGCTCTCCAAAAAAACCGGCTCTCAGCCAACTCGCCCAGCAGTACGCACTTTGCCAGAAGACCCGGCTCCACTCAACGGTTCAGCACGGCTCGCTGAACGTGAGAACCGGCTGTCCAAAAGAACCGGCTCTCACTGAACGGGTCGGCACGGCTCACTGAACGAGAGAACCGAATGTCCAAAAGAACGGCTCTCACTGAACGGGTCGGCATGGCTCACTGAACGAGATAACTGGCTCTCCAAAAGAACCGGCTCTCAGCAAACTCGCCCAGCATTACGCACTTTTCCAGAAGACCCGGTTCTGACTGAACGGTTCAGTACGGCGCACTGAACGAGAGAACCGGCTCTCCAAAAAACCGGCTCTCAGCCAACTCGCCCAGCAGTACGCACTTTGCCGGAAGACCCGGTTCTGACTGAATATTTCGGCACGGCTCACTGAACGAGAGAACCGGCTCTCCAAAAGAACTGCTCTCACTGAACGGGTCGGCACGGCTCACTGAACGAGAGAACCAGCTGCCCAAAAGAACCGGCTCTCAGCCAACTTGCCCAGCGGTACGCACTTCTCCAGAAGACCCGGCTCTGGCTGAACGGTTCGGCAAGGCGCACTGAACGAGAGAACCGGCTCTCCAAAAGAACGGCTCTCACTGAACGGTTCGGCACGGCTCACTGAACGAGAGAACCGGCTCCAAAAAAACGGCTCTCACTGAACGGGTCGGCACGGCTCACTGAACGAGAGAACCGACTGTCCAAAAGAACCGGCCCTCAGCCAACTTGCCCAGCAGTACGCACTTTTCCAGAAGACCCGGCTCCGGCTGAACGGTTTGGCACGGCTCACTGAACGAGAGAACCGGCTCTCCAAAAGAACGGCTCTCATTGAACGGGTCGGCACGGCTCACTGAACGAGAGAACCGGCTCTCCAAAAGAACGGCTCTCACTGAACGGGTCGGCATGGCTCACTGAACGAGAGAACCGGCTGTCCAAAAGAACCGGCTCTCAGCCAACTTGCACAGCAGTACGCATTTTTCCAGAAGACCCGGTTCTGACTGAACGCTTCGGCACGGCTTACTGAACGAGAGAACCGGCTCTCCAAAACAACGGCTCTCACTGAACGGGTCGGCAAGGCTCACTGAACGAGAGAACCGGCTGTTCAAAAGAACCTGCTTTCAGCCAACTTGCCCAGCAGTACGCACTTTGCCAGAAGACCCGGCTCTGGCTGAACGGTTCAGCACTGCTCACTGAACAAGAACCGGCTCTCAGCCAACTCGCCCAGCAGTACGCACTTTGCCAGAAGACCCGGTTCTGACTGAACGGTACAACACGGCTCGCTGAACGTGAGAACCGGCATTCCAAAAGAACCGGCTCTCACTGAACGGGTCGGCACGGCTCACTGAACGAGAGAACCGGCTCTCCAAAAGAACGGCTCTCACTGAACGGGTCGGCACGGCTCACTGAACGAGATAACTGGCTCTCCAAAAGAACCGGCTCTCAGCAAACTCGCCCAGCAGTGCGCACTTTTCCAGAAGACCTGGTTCTGACTGAACGGTTCAGTACGGCGCACTGAACGAGAGAACCGGCTCTCCAAAAAACCGGCTCTCAGCCAACTCGCCCAGCAGTACGCACTTTGCCGGAAGACCCGGTTCTGACTGAATGTTTCGGTACGGCTCACTGAACGAGAGAACCGGCTCTCCAAAAGAACGGCTCTCACTGAACGGGTCGGCACGGCTCACTGAACGAGAGAACCAGCTGTCCAAAAGAACCGGCTCTCAGCCAACTTGCCCAGCGGTACGCACTTCTCCAGAAGACCCGGCTCTGGCTGAACGGTTCGGCAAGGCGCACTGAACGAGAGAACCGGCTCTCCAAAAGAACGGCTCTCACTGAACGGTTCGGCACGGCTCACTGAACGGGAGAACCGGCTCCAAAAAACGGCTCTCACTGAACGGGTCGGCACGGCTCACTGAACGAGAGAACCGGATGTCCAAAAGAACCGGCTCTCAGCCAACTTGCCCAGCAGTACGCACTTTTCCAGAAGACCCGGTTCTGACTGAACGGTTCGGCACGGCTTACTGAACGAGAGAACCGGCTCTCCAAAACAACGGCTCTCACTGAACGTGTCAGCACGGCTCACTGAACGAGAGAACCGGCTGTTCAAAAGAAGCGGCTTTCAGCCAACTTGCCCAGCAGGACGCACTTTTCCAGAAGACCCGGCTCTGGCTGAACGGTTGAGCACGGCTCACTGAACGAGAAAACCGGCTCTCCAAAAGTACGGGTCGGCACGGCTCACCGAATGAGAGAACCGGCTTTCCAAAAGAACGGCTCTCACTGAACGGGTCGGCACGGCTCACTGAACGAGAGAACCTGCTCTCCAAAAGAACGGATCTCACTGAACGGGTCGGCACGGCTCACTGAACGAGAGAACCGGCTCTCCAAAAGAACGGCTCTCACTGAACGGGTCGGCACGGCTCACTGAACGAGAGAACCGGCTCTCCAAAAGAACGGCTCTCACTGAATGGGTCGGCACGGCTAACTGAACGAGAAAACCGGCTCTCCAAAGGAACGGCTCTCACTGAACGGGTCGGCACGGCTCTCTGAACGAGAGAACCGGCTCTCCAAAAGAACGGCTCTCACTGAACGGGTCGGCACGGCTCACTGAACGAGAGAACCGGCTCTCCAAAAGAACGGCTCTCACTGAACGGGTCGGCACGGCTCACTGAACGAGATAACTGGCTCTCCAAAAAAACCGGCTCTCAGCAAACTTGCCCAGCAGTACGCACTTTTCCAGAAGAACCGGTTCTGAGAACGGTTCTGTACGGCTCACTGAACGAGAGAACCGGCTCTCCAAAAAAACCGGCTCTCAGCCAACTCGCCCAGCAGTACGCACTTTGCAGGAAGACCCGGTTCTGACTGAACGTTTCGGCAAGGCGCACTGAACGAGAGAACCGGCTCTCCAAAAGAACGGCTCTCACTGAACGGTTCGGCACGGCTCACTGAACGAGAGAACCGGCTCCAAAAAAAACGGCTCTCACTGAACGGGTCGGCACGGCTCACTGAACGAGAGAACCGACTGTCCAAAAGAACCGGCCCTCAGCCAACTTGACCAGCAGTAGGCACTTTTCCAGAAGACCCGGCTCCGGCTGAACGGTTTGGCACGGCTCACTGAACAAGAGAACCGGCTCTCCAAAAGAACGGCTCTCACTGAACGAGTCGGCACGGCTCACTGAATGACAGAACCGGCTCTCCAAAAGAACGGCTCTCACTGAACGGGTCGGCATGGCTCACTGAACGAGAGAACCGGCTGTCCAAAAGAACCGGCTCTCAGCCAACTTGCACAGCAGTACGCACTTCTCCAGAAGACCCGGCTCTGGCTGAACGGTTCGGCAAGGCGCACTGAACGAGAGAACCGGCTCCAAAAAAACGGCTCTCACTGAACGGGTCGGCACGGCTCACTGAACGAGAGAACCGACTGTCCAAAAGAACCGGCTCTCAGCCAACTCGCCCAGCAGTACGCACTTTGCCAGAAGACCCGGCTCCACTCAACGGTTCAGCACGGCTCGCTGAACGTGAGAACCGGCATTCCAAAAGAACCGGCTCTCACTGAACGGGTCGGCACGGCTCACTGAACGAGAGAACCGGCTCTCCAAAAGAACGGCTCTCACTGAACGGGTCGGCACGGCTCACTAAACGAGATAACTGGCTCTCCAAAAGAACCGGCTCTCAGCAAACTCGCCCAGCAGTACGCACTTTTCCAGAAGACCCGGTTCTGACTGAACGGTTCAGTACGGCGCACTGAACGAGAGAACCGGCTCTCCAAAAAACCGGCTCTCAGCCAACTCGCCCAGCAGTACGCACTTTGCCGGAAGACCCGGTTCTGACTGAATGTTTAGGCACGGCTCACTGAACGAGAGAACCGGCTGTTCAAAAGAACCGGCTTTCAGCCAACTTGCCCAGCAGTACGCACTTTGCCAGAAGACCTGGCTCTGGCTGAACGGTTCAGCACTGCTCACTGAACAAGAACCGGCTCTCAGCCAACTCCCCCAGCAGTACGCACTTTGCCAGAAGACCCGGTTCTGACTGAACGGTACAACACGGCTCGCTGAACGTGAGAACCGGCATTCCAAAAGAACCGGCTCTCACTGAACGGGTCGGCACGGCTCACTGAACGAGAGAACCGGCTGGCCAAAAGAACCGGCTCTCAGCCAACTTGCACAGCAGTACGCACTTTTCCAGAAGACCTGGTTCTGACTGAACGGTTCGGCACGGCTTACTGAACGAGAGAACCGGCTCTCCAAAACAACGGCTCTCACTGAACGGGTCAGCACGGCTCACTGAACGAGAGAACCGGCTGTTCAAAAGAACCGGCTTTCAGCCAACTTGCCCAGCACGACGCACTTTTCCAGAAGACCCGGCTCTGGCTGAACGGTTCGGCACGGCTCACTGAACGAGAGAACCGGCTCTCCAAAAGAACGGGTCGGCACGGCTCACCGAATGAGAGAACCGGCTCTCCAAAAGAACGGCTCTCACTGAACGGGTCGGCACGGCTCACTGAATGAGAGCACCGGCTCTCCAAAAGAACGGCTCTCACTGAACGGGTCGGCACGGCTCACTGAACGAGAGAACCGGCTCTCCAAAAGAACGGATCTCACTGAACGGGTCGGCACGGCTCACTGAACGAGAGAACCGGCTCTCCAAAAGAACGGCTCTCACTGAACGGGTCAGCACGGCTAACTGAACGTGAGAACCGCCTCTCCAAAAGAACGGCTCTCACTGAACGGGTCGGCACGGCTCTCTGAACGAGAGAACCGGCTCTCCAAAAGAACGGCTCTCACTGAACGGGTCGGCACGGCTCACTGAACGAGAGAACCGGCTCTCCAAAAGAACGGCTCTCACTGAACGGGTCGGCACGGCTCACTGAACGAGATAACTGGCTCTCCAAAAAAAAACCGGCTCTCAGCAAACTCGCCCAGCAGTACGCACTTTTCCAGAAAAACCGGTTCTGACAACGGTTCAGTATGGCTCACTGAACGAGAGAACCGGCTCTCCAAAAAAACCGGCTCTCAGCCAACTCGCCCAGCAGTACGCACTTTGCCGGAAGACCCGGTTCTGACTGAACGTTTCGGCACGGCTCACTGAACGAGAGAACCGGCTCTCCAAAAGAACGGCTCTCACTGAACGGGTCGGCACGGCTCACTGAACGAGAGAACCAGCTGTCCAAAAGAACCGGCTCTCAGCCAACTTGCCCAGCGGTACGCACTTCTCCAGAAGACCCGGCTCTGGCTGAACGGTTCGGCAAGGCGCACTGAACGAGAGAACCGGCTCTCCAAAAGAACGGCTCTCACTGAACGGTTCGGCACGGCTCACTGAACGAGAGAACCGGCTCCAAAAAAACGGCTCTCACTGAACGGGTCGGCACGGCACACTGAACGAGAGAACCGACTGTCCAAAAGAACCGGCCCTCAGCCAACTTGCCCAGCAGTACGCACTTTTCCAGAAGACCCGGCTCCGGCTGAACGGTTTGGCACGGCTCACTGAACGAGAGAACCGGCTCTCCAAAAGAACGGCTCTCACTGAACGGGTCGGCACGGCTCACTGAACGAGAGAACCAGCTCTCCAAAAGAACGGCTCTCACTGAACGGGTCGGCATGGCTCACTGAACGAGAGAACCGGCTGTCCAAAAGAACCGGCTCTCAGCCAACTTGCACAGCAGTACGCACTTTTCCAGAAGACCCGGTTCTGACTGAACGGTTCGGCACGGCTTACTGAACGAGAGAACCGGCTCTCCAAAACAACGGCTCTCACTGAACGGGTCGGCAAGGCTCACTGAATGAGAGAACCGGCTCTCCAAAAGAACGGCTCTCACTGAACGGTTCGGCACAGCTCACTGAACGAGAGAACCAGCTGACCACAAGATCCGGCTCTCAGCCAACTCGCCCAGCAGTACGCACTTTGCCAGAAGACCCGGCTCTGGCTAAACGGTTCAGTACGGCTCACTGAACGAGAGAACCGGATCTCCAAAAGAACGGCTCTCACTGAATGGGTCGGCACTGCTCACTGAACGAGAGAACCAGCACTCCAAAAGAACGGCTCTCACTGACCGGGTCGGCACGGCTTACTGAACGAGAGAACCGGCTGTCCAAAAGAACCGGCTCTCAGCCAACTTGCCCAGCAGTACGCACTTTTCCAGAAGGTCCGGCTCTGGCTGAAAGGTTCAGCACGGCTCACTGAACGAGAACCGGCTTTCCAAAAGAACTGACTCTCAGCCAACTCGCCCAGCAGTACGCACTTTGCCAGAAGACCCGGCTCTGGCTAAACGATTCAGCACGGCTCACTGAACGAGAGAACCGGCTCTCCAAAAGAACGGCTCTTACTGAACGGGTCGGCACGTCTGACTGAACGAGAGAACCGGCTCTCCAAAAGAACCGGCTCTCAGCCAACTCGCCCGGCTGTACGCACTTTGCCAGAAGACCCGGCTCTGGCTGAAGAGGTCGGCACGGCTCACTGAACGAGAGAACCGGCTGTCCGAAAGAACCGGCTCTCAGCCAACTCGCCAAGCAGTACGCACATTGCCAGAAGATCCGGCTCTGGCTGAACGGTTCAGCATGGCTCACTAAAGGAGAGAACCGGCTGTCCGAAAGAACCGGCTCTCAGCCAACTCGCCCAGCAGTACGCACTTTGCCAGAAGACCCGGCTCCGGCTGAACGGTTCAGCACGGCTCATTGAACGAGAGAACCGGCTCTCCAAAAAAACCGGCTCTCAGCCAACTCGCCCAGCAGTACGCACTTTGCCGGAAGACCCGGTTCTGACTGAATATTTCGGCACGGCTCACTGAACGAGAGAACCGGCTCTCCAAAAGAACGGCTCTCACTGAACGGGTCGGCACGGCTCACTGAACGAGAGAACCAGCTGCCCAAAAGAACCGGCCCTCAGCCAAGTTGCCCAGCAGTACGCACTTTTCCAGAAGACCCGGCTCCGGCTGAACGGTTTGGCACGGCTCACTGAACGAGAGAACCGGCTCTCCAAAAGAACGGCTCTCACTGAACGGGTCGGCACGGCTCACTGAACGAGAGAACCGGCTCTCCAAAAGAACGGCTCTCACTGAACGGGTCGGCATGGCTCACTGAACGAGAGAACCGGCTGTCCAAAAGAACCGGCTCTCAGCCAACTTGCACAGCAGTACGCATTTTTCCAGAAGACCCGGTTCTGACTGAACGGTTCGGCACGGCTTACTGAACGAGAGAACCGGCTCTCCAAAACAACGGCTCTCACTGAACGGGTCGGCAAGGCACATTGAACGAGAGAACCGGCTGTTCAAAAGAACCTGCTTTCAGCCAACTTGCCCAGCAGTACGCACTTTGCCAGAAGACCCGGCTCTGGCTGAACGGTTCAGCACTGCTCACTGAACAAGAACCGGCTCTCAGCCAACTCGCCCAGCAGTACGCACTTTGCTAGAAGACCCGGTTCTGACTGAACGTTACAACACGGCTCGCTGAACGTGAGAACCGGCATTCCAAAAGAACCGGCTCTCACTGAACGGGTCCGCACGGCTCACTGAACGAGAGAACCGGCTCTCCAAAAGAACGGCTCTCACTGAACGGGTCGGCACGGCTCACTGAACGAGATAACTGGCTCTCCAAAAGAACCGGCTCTCAGCAAACTGGCCCAGCAGTGCGCACTTTTCCAGAAGACCTGGTTCTGACTGAACGGTTCAGTACGGCGCACTGAACGAGAGAACCGGCTCTCCAAAAAACCGGCTCTCAGCCAACTCGCCCAGCAGTACGCACTTTTCCGGAAGACCCGGTTCTGACTGAATGTTTCGGTACGGCTCACTGAACGAGAGAACCGGCTCTCCAAAAGAACCGGCTCTCAGCCAACTTGCCCAGCGGTACGCACTTCTGCAGAAGACCCGGCTCTGGCTGAACGGTTCGGCACGGCTCACTGAACGGGAGAACCGGCTACCAAAAAACGGCTCTCACTGAACGGGTCGGCACGGCTCACTGAAGGAGAGAACCGGCTGTCCAAAAGAATCGGCTCTCAGCCAACTTGCCCAGCCGTACGCACTTTTCCAGAAGACCCGGCTCCGGCTGAACGGTTTGGCACGGCTCACTGAACGAGAGAACCGGCTCTCCAAAAGAACGGCTCTCATTGAACGGGTCGGCACGGCTCACTGAACGAGAGAACCGGCTCTCCAAAAGAACGGCTCTCACTGAACGGGTCGGCATGGCTCACTGAACGAGAGAACCGGCTGGCCAAAAGAACCGGCTCGCAGCCATCTTGCACAGCAGTACGCACTTTTCCAGAAGACCCGGTTCTGACTGAACGGTTCGGCACGGCTTACTGAACGAGAGAACCGGCTCTCCAAAACAATGGCTCTCACTGAACGTGTCAGCACGGCTCACTGAACGAGAGAACCGGCTGTTCAAAAGAACCGGCTTTCAGCCAACTTGCCCAGCAGGACGCACTTTTCCAGAAGACCCGGCTCTGGCTGAACGGTTAAGCACGGCTCACTGAACGAGAGAACCGGCTCTCCAAAAGAACGGGTCGGCACGGCTCACCGAATGAGAGAACCGGCTTTCCAAAAGAACGGCTCTCACTGAACGGGTCGGCACGGCTCACTGAACGAGAGCACCGGCTCTCCAAAAGAACGGCTCTCACTGAACGGGTCGGCACGGCTCACTGAACGAGAGAACCGGCTCTCCAAAAGAACGGATCTCACTGAACGGGTCGGCACGGCTCACTGAACGAGAGAACCGGCTCTCCAAAAGAACGGCTCTCACTGAACGGGTCGGCACGGCTAACTGAACGAGAGAACCGGCTCTCCAAGGGAACGGCTCTCACTGAACGGGTCGGCACGGCTCTCTGAACGAGAGAACCGGCTCTCCAAAAGAACGGCTCTCACTGAACGGGTCGGCACGGCTCACTGAACGAGAGAACCGGCTCTCCAAAAGAACGGCTCTCACTGAACGGGTCGGCACGGCTCACTGAACGAGATAACTGGCTCTCCAAAAAAACCGGCTCTCAGCAAACTCGCCCAGCAGTACGCACTTTTCCAGAAGAACCGGTTCTGACAACGGTTCAGTACGGCTCACTGAACGAGAGAACCGGCTCTCCAAAAAAACGGGCTCTCAGCCAACTCGCCCAGCAGTACGCATTTTGCCGGATGACCCGGTTCTGACTGAACGTTTCGGCACGGCTCACTGAACGAGAGAACCGGCTCTCCAAAAGAACGGCTCTCACTGAACGGGTCGGCACGGCTCACTGAACGAGAGAACCAGCTGTCCAAAAGAACCGGCTCCCAGCCAACTTGCCCAGCGGTACGCACTTCTCCAGAAGACCCGGCTCTGGCTGAACGGTTCGGCAAGGCGCACTGAACGAGAGAACCGGCTCTCCAAAAGAACGGCTCTCACTGAACGGTTCGGCACGGCTCACTGAACGAGAGAACCGGCTCCAAAAAAACGGCTCTCACTGAACGGGTCGGCACGGCTCACTGAACGAGAGAACCGACTGTCCAAAAGAACCGGCCCTCAGCCAACTTGCCCAGCAGTAGGCACTTTTCCAGAAGACCCGGCTCCGGCTGAACAGTTTGGCACGGCTCACTGAACAAGAGAACCGGCTCTCCAAAAGAACGGCTCTCACTGAACGGGTCGGCACGGCTCACTGAACGAGAGAACCGGCTCTCCAAAAGAACGGCTCTCACTGAACGGGTCGGCATGGCTCACTGAACGAGAGAACCGGCTGTCCAAAAGAACCGGCTCTCATCCAACTTGCACAGCAGTACGCACTTTTCCAGAAGACCCGGTTCTGACTGAACGGTTCGGCACGGCTTACTGAACGAGAGAACCGGCTCTCCAAAACAACGGCTCTCACTGAACGTGTCAGCACGGCTCACTGAACGAGAGAACCAGCTGTTCAAAAGAACCGGCTTTCAGCCAACTTGCCCAGCAGGACGCACTTTTCCAGAAGACCCGGCTCTGGCTGAACGGTTCAGCACTGCTCACTGAACGAGAACCGGCTCTCAGCCATCTTCCCCAGCAGTACGCACTTTGCCAGAAGACCCGGTTCTGACTGAACGGTACAACACGGCTCACTAAACGAGAGAACCGGTTCTCCAAAAGAACCGGCTCTCAGCCAACTCGCCCAGCAGTACGCACTTTGCCAGAAGACCCGGCTCCACTCAACGGTTCAGCACGGCTCGCTGAACGTGAGAACCGGCATTCCAAAAGAACCGGCTCTCACTGAACGGGTCGGCACTTCTCACTGAACGAGAGAACCGGCTCTCCAAAAGAACGGCTCTCACTGAACGGGTCGGCACGGCTCACTGAACGAGATAACTGGCTCTCCAAAAGAACCGGCTCTCAGCAAACTCGCCCAGCAGTACGCACTTTTCCAGAAGACCCGGTTCTGACTGAACGGTTCAGTACGGCGCACTGAACGAGAGAACCGGCTCTCCAAAAAACCGGCTCTCAGCCAACTCGCCCAGCAGTACGCACTTTGCCGGAAGACCCGGTTCTGACTGAATAATTCGATACGGCTCACTGAACGAGAGAACCGGCTCTCCAAAAGAACGGCTCTCACTGAACGGGTCGGCGCGGCTCACTGAACGAGAGAACCAGCTTTCCAAAATAACGGCTCTCACTGAACGGGTCGGCACGGCTCACTGAACGAGAGAACCGGCTGTCCAAAAGAACCGGCTCTCAGCCAACTTGCCCAGCCGTACGCACTTTTTCAGAAGACCCGGTTTTGACTGAATAATTCGATACGGCTCACTGAACGAGAGAACCGGCTCTCCAAAAGAACGGCTCTCACTGAACGGGTCGGCGCGGCTCACTGAACGAGAGAACCAGCTTTCCAAAATAACGGCTCTCACTGAACGGGTCGGCACGGCTCACTGAACGAGAGAACCGGCTGTCCAAAAGAACCGGCTCTCAGCCAACTTGCCCAGCCGTACGCACTTTTCCAGAAGACCCGGCTCCGGCTGAACGGTTTGGCACGGCTCACTGAACGAGAGAACCGGCTCTCCAAAAGAACGGCTCTCACTGAACGGGTCGGCACGGCTCACTGAACGAGAGAACCGGCTCTCCAAAAGAACGGCTCTCACTGAACGGGTCGGCATGGCTCACTGAACGAGAGAACCGGCTGGCCAAAAGAACCGGCTCTCAGCCAACTTGCACAGCAGTACGCACTTTTCCAGAAGACCCGGTTCTGACTGAACGGTTCGGCACGGCTTACTGAACGAGAGAACCGGCTCTCCAAAACAACGGCTCTCACTGAACGGGTCAGCACGGCTCACTGAACGAGAGAACCGGCTGTTCAAAAGAACCGGCTTTCAGCCAACTTGCCCAGCAGGACGCACTTTTCCAGAAGACCCGGCTCTGGCTGAACGGTTCGCCACGGCTCACCGAATGAGAGAACCGGCTCTCCAAAAGAACGGCTCTCATTGAACGGGTCGTCACGGCTCACTGAACGAGAGTACCGGCTCTCCAAAAGAACGGCTCTCACTGAACGGGTCGGCACGGCTCACTGAACGAGAGAACCGGGTCTCCAAAAGAACGGATCTCACTGAACGGGTCGGCACGGCTCACTGAACGAGAGAACCGGCTCTCCAAAAGAACGGCTCTCACTGAACGGGTCGGCATGGCTAACTGAACGAGAGAATCAGCTCTCCAAAAAAACCGGCTCTCAGCCAACTCGCCCAGCAGTACGCACTTTGCCGGAAGACCCGGTTCTGACTGAACGTTTCGGCACGGCTCACTGAACGAGAGAACCGGCTCTCCAAAAGAACGGCTCTCACTGAACGGGTCGGCGCGGCTCACTGAACGAGAGAACCAGCTTTCCAAAATAACGGCTCTCACTGAACGGGTCGGCACGGCTCACTGAACGAGAGAACCGGCTGTCCAAAAGAACCGGCTCTCAGCCAACTTGCCCAGCCGTACGCACTTTTCCAGAAGACCCGGCTCCGGCTGAACGGTTTGGCACGGCTCACTGAACGAGAGAACCGGCTCTCCAAAAGAACGGCTCTCACTGAACGGGTCGGCACGGCTCACTGAACGAGAGAACCGGCTCTCCAAAAGAACGGCTCTCACTGAACGGGTCGGCATGGCTCACTGAACGAGAGAACCGGCTGGCCAAAAGAACCGGCTCTCAGCCAACTTGCACAGCAGTACGCACTTTTCCAGAAGACCCGGTTCTGACTGAACGGTTCGGCACGGCTTACTGAACGAGAGAACCGGCTCTCCAAAACAACGGCTCTCACTGAACGGGTCAGCACGGCTCACTGAACGAGAGAACCGGCTGTTCAAAAGAACCGGCTTTCAGCCAACTTGCCCAGCAGGACGCACTTTTCCAGAAGACCCGGCTCTGGCTGAACGGTTCGGCACGGCTCACCGAATGAGAGAACCGGCTCTCCAAAAGAACGGCTCTCATTGAACGGGTCGGCACGGCTCACTGAACGAGAGTACCGGCTCTCCAAAAGAACGGCTCTCACTGAACGGGTCGGCACGGCTCACTGAACGAGAGAACCGGGTCTCCAAAAGAACGGATCTCACTGAACGGGTCGGCACGGCTCACTGAACGAGAGAACCGGCTCTCCAAAAGAACGGCTCTCACTGAACGGGTCGGCATGGCTAACTGAACGAGAGAACCAGCTCTCCCAAAAAACCGGCTCTCAGCCAACTCGCCCAGCAGTACGCACTTTGCCGGAAGACCCGGTTCTGACTGAACGTTTCGGCACGGCTCACTGAACGAGAGAACCGGCTCTCCAAAATAACGGCTCACTGAACGGGTCGGCACGGCTCACTGAACGAGAGAACCGGCTGTCCAAAAGAACCGGCTCTCAGCCAACTTGCCCAGCAATACGCACTTCTCCAGAAGACCCGGCTCTGGCTGAACGGTTCGGCACGGCTCACTGAACGAGAGAACCGGCACTCCAAAAGAACGGCTCTCACTGAACGGGTCGGCACGGCTCACTGAACGAGAGAACCGGCTCTCCAAAAGAACCGGCTCTCAGCCAACTTGTCAGGCAGTACGCACTTTGTCAGAAGACCCGGCTCTGGCTGAACGGTTCAGCACGGCTCACTGAACGAGAGAACCGGCTCTCAGCCAACTCGCCCAGCAGTACGCACTTTGCCAGAATACCCGGTTCTGACTGAACGGTTCGGCACGGCTTACTGAACGAGAGAACCGGCTCTCCAAAACAACGGCTCTCACTGAACGTGTCAGCACGGCTCGCTGAACGAGAGAACCGGCTGTTCAAAAGAACCGGCTTTCAGCCAACTTGCCCAGCAGGACGCACTTTTCCAGAAGACCCGGCTCTGGCTGAACGGTTCAGCACGGCTCACTGAACGAGAGAACCGGCTCTCCAAAAGAACGGGTCGGCACGGCTCACCGAATGAGAGAACCGGCTTTCCAAAAGAACGGCTCTCACTGAACGGGTCGGCACGGCTCACTGAACGAGAGCACCGGCTCTCCAAAAGAACGGCTCTCACTGAACGGGTCGGCACGGCTCACTGAACGAGAGAACCGGCTCTCCAAAAGAACGGATCTCACTGAACGGGTCGGCACGGCTCACTGAACGAGAGAACCGGCTCTCCAAAGGAACGGCTCTCACTGAACGGGTCGGCACGGCTCTCTGAACGAGAGAACCGGCTCTCCAAAAAAACGGCTCTCACTGAACGGGTCGGCACGGCTCACTGAACGAGAGAACCGGCTCTCCAAAAGAACGGCTCTCACTGAACGGGTCGGCACGGCTCACTGAACGAGATAACTGGCTCTCCAAAAAAACCGGCTCTCAGCAAACTCGCCCAGCAGTACGCACTTTTCCAGAAGAGCCGGTTCTGACAACGGTTCAGTACGGCTCACTGAACGGGAGAACCGGCTCTCCAAAAAAACCGGCTCTCAGCCAACTCGCCCAGCAGTACGCACTTTGCCTGATGACCCGGTTCTGACTGAACGTTTCGGCACGGCTCACTGAACGAGAGAACCGGCTCTCCAAAAGAACGGCTCTCACTGAACGGGTCGGCACGGCTCACTGAACGAGAGAACCAGCTGTCCAAAAGAACCGGCTCTCAGCCAACTTGCCCAGCGGTACGCACTTCTCCAGAAGACCCGGCTCTGGCTGAACGGTTCGGCAAGGCGCACTGAACGAGAGAACCGGCTCTCCAAAAGAACGGCTCTCACTGAACGGGTCGGCACGGCTCACTGAACGAGAGAACCGACTGTCCAAAAGAACCGGCCCTCAGCCAACTTGCCCAGCAGTAGGCACTTTTCCAGAAGACCCGGCTCCGGCTGAACGGTTTGGCACGGCTCACTGAACAAGAGAACCGGCTCTCCAAAAGAACGGCTCTCACTGAACGGGTCGGCACGGCTCACTGAACGAGAGAACCGGCTCTCCAAAAGAACGGTTCTCACTGAACGGGTCGGCATGGCTCACTGAACGAGAGATCCGGCTGTCCAAAAGAACCGGCTCTCAGCCAACTTGCACAGCAGTACGCACTTTTCCAGAAGACCCGGTTCTGACTGAACGGTTCGGCACGGCTTACTGAACGAGAGAACCGGCTATCCAAAACAACTGCTCTCACTGAACGGGTCGGCACGGCTCACTGAACGAGAGAACCGGCTGTTCAAAAGAACCGGCTTTCAGCCAACTTGCCCAGCAGTACGCACGTTGCCAGAAGACCCGGCTCTGGCTGAACGGTTCAGCACTGCTCACTGAACGAGAACCGGCTCTCAGCCATCTTCCCCAGCAGTACGCACTTTGCCAGAAGACCCGGTTCTGACTGAACGGTACAACACGGCTCACTAAACGAGAGAACCGGTTCTCCAAAAGAACCGGCTCTCAGCCAACTCGCCCAGCAGTACGCACTTTGCCAGAAGACCCGGCTCCACTCAACGGTTCAGCACGGCTCGCTGAACGTGAGAACCGGCATTCCAAAAGAACCGGCTCTCACTGAACGGGTCGGCACGGCTCACTGAACGAGAGAACCGGCTCTCCAAAGGAACGGCTCTCACTGAACGGGTCGGCACGGCTCTCTGAACGAGAGAACCGGCTCTCCAAAAGAACGGCTCTCACTGAACGGGTCGGCACGGCTCACTGAACGAGAGAACCGGCTCTCCAAAAGAACGGCTCTCACTGAACGGGTCGGCACGGCGCACTGAACGAGATAACTGGCTCTCCAAAAAAACCGGCTCTCAGCAAACTCGCCCAGCAGTACGCACTTTTCCAGAAGTACTGGTTCTGACAACGGTTCAGTACGGCTCACTGAACGAGAGAACCGGCTCTCCAAAAAAACCGGCTCTCAGCCAACTCGCCCAGCAGTACGCACTTTGCCGGTTTACCCGGTTCTGACTGAACGTTTCGGCACGGCTCACTGAACGAGAGAACCGGCTCTCCAAAAGAACGGCTCTCACTGAACGGGTCGGCACGGCTCACTGAACGAGAAAACCAGCTGTCCAAAAGAACCGGCTCTCAGCCAACTTGCCCAGCGGTACGCACTTCTCCAGAAGACCCGGCTCTGGCTGAACGGTTCGGCAAGGCGCACTGAACGAGAGAACCGGCTCTCCAAAAGAACGGCTCTCACTGAACGGTTCGGCACGGCTCACTGAACGAGAGAACCGGCTCCAAAGAAACGGCTCTCACTGAACGGGTCGGCACGGCTCACTGAACGAGAGAACCGACTGTCCAAAAGAACCGGCCCTCAGCCAACTTGCCCAGCAGTAGGCACTTTTCCAGAAGACCCGGCTCCGGCTGAACGGGTCGGCACGGCTCACTGAACGAGAGAACCGGCTCTCCAAAAGAACGGCTCTCACTGAACGGGTCGGCATGGCTCACTGAACGAGAGAACCGGCTGTCCAAAAGAACCGGCTCCCAGCCAACTTGCACAGCAGTACGCACTTTTCCAGAAGACCCGGTTCTGACTGAACGGTTCGGCACGACTTTGAACGAGAGAACCGGCTCTATAAAACAACGGCTCTCACTGAACGGGTCGGCACGGCTCACTGAACGAGAAAACCGGCTGTTCAAAAGAACCGGCTTTCAGCCAACTTGCCCAGCAGTACGCACTTTGCAAGAAGACCCGGCTCTGGCTGAACGGTTCAGCACTGCTCACTGAACGAGAACCGGCTCTCAGCCATCTTCCCCAGCAGTACGCACTTTGCCCGAAGACCCGGTTCTGACTGAACGGGACAACACGGCTCACTGAACGAGAGAACCGGTTCTCCAAAAGAACCGGCTCTCAGCCAACTTGCCCAGCAGTACGCACTTTGCCAGAAGACCCGGCTCCACTCAACGGTTCAGCACGGCTCGCTGAACGTGAGAACCGGCATTCCAAAAGAACCGGCTCTCACTGAACGGGTCGGCACGGCTCACTGAACGAGAGAACCGGCTCTCCAAAAGAACGGCTCTCACTGAACGGGTCGGCACGGCTCACTGAACGAGATAACTGGCTCTCCAAAAGAACCGGCTCTCAGCAAACTCGCCCAGCAGTACGCACTTTTCCAGAAGACCCGGTTCTGACTGAACGGTTCAGTACGGCGCACTGAACGAGAGAACCGGCTCTCCAAAAAACCGGATCTCAGCCAACTCGCCCAGCAGTACGCACTTTGCCGGAAGACCCGGTTCTGACTGAATGTTTCGGTACGGCTCACTGAACGAGAGAACCGGCTCTCCAAAAGAACGGCTCTCACTGAACGGGTTGGCACGGCTCACTGAACGAGAGAACCAGCTGTCCAAAAGAACGGCTCTCACTGAACGGGTCGGCACGGCTCACTGAACGAGAGAACCGGCTGTCCAAAAGAACCGGCTCTCAGCCAACTTGCCCAGCCGTACGCACTTTTCCAGAAGACCCGGCTCCGGCTGAACGGTTTGGCACGGCTCACTGAACGAGAGAACCGGCTCTCTAAAAGAACGGCTCTCACTGAACGGGTCGGCACGGCTCACTGAACGAGAGAACCGGCTCTCCAAAAGAACGGCTCTCACAGAACGGGTCGGCATGGCTCACTGAACGAGAGAACCGGCTGGCCAAAAGAACCGGCTCTCAGCCAACTTGCACAGCAGTACGCACTTTTCTAGAAGACCCGGTTCTGACTGAACGGTTCGGCACGGCTTACTGAACGAGAGAACCGGCTCTCCAAAACAACGGCTCTCACTGAACGGGTCAGCACGGCTCACTGAACGAGAGAACCGGCTGTTCAAAAGAACTGGCTTTCAGCCAACTTGCCCAGCAGGACGCACTTCTCCAGAAGACCCGGCTCTGGCTGAACGGTTCGGCACGGCTCACCGAATGAGAGAACCGGCTCTCCAAAAGAACGGCTCTCACTGAACGGGTCGGCACGGCTCACTGAACGAGAGAACCGGCTCTCCAAAAGAACGGCTCTCACAGAACGGGTCGGCACGGCTCACTGAACGAGAACCGGCTTTCCAAAAGAACTGACTCTCAGCCAACTCGCCCAGCAGTACGCACTTTGCCAGAAGACCCGGCTCTGGCTAAACGATTCAGCACGGCTCACTGAACGAGAGAACCGGCTCTCCAAAAGAACGGCTCTTACTGAACGGGTCGGCACGTCTGACTGAACGAGAGAACCGGCTCTCCAAAAGAACCGGCTCTCAGCCAACTCGCCCGGCTGTACGCACTTTGCCAGAAGACCCGGCTCTGGCTGAAGAGGTCGGCACGGCTCACTGAACGAGAGAACCGGCTGTCCGAAAGAACCGGCTCTCAGCCAACTCGCCAAGCAGTACGCACATTGCCAGAAGATCCGGCTCTGGCTGAACGGTTCAGCATGGCTCACTAAAGGAGAGAACCGGCTGTCCGAAAGAACCGGCTCTCAGCCAACTCGCCCAGCAGTACGCACTTTGCCAGAAGACCCGGCTCCGGCTGAACGGTTCAGCACGGCTCATTGAACGAGAGAACCGGCTCTCCAAAAAAACCGGCTCTCAGCCAACTCGCCCAGCAGTACGCACTTTGCCAGAAGACCCGGCTCCACTCAACGGTTCAGCACGGCTCGCTGAACGTGAGAACCGGCTGTCCAAAAGAACCGGCTCTCACTGAACGGGTCGGCACGGCTCACTGAACGACAGAACCGGCTCTCCAAAAGAACGGCTCTCACTGAACGGGTCGGCATGGCTCACTGAACGAGATAACTGGCTCTCCAAAAGAACCGGCTCTCAGCAAACTCGCCCAGCAGTACGCACTTTTCCAGAAGACCCGGTTCTGACTGAACGGTTCAGTACGGCGCACTGAACGAGAGAACCGGCTCTCCAAAAAACCGGCTCTCAGCCAACTCGCCCAGCAGTACGCACTTTGCCGGAAGACCCGGTTCTGACTGAATATTTCGGCACGGCTAACTGAACGAGAGAACCGGCTCTCCAAAAGAACGGCTCTCACTGAACGGGTCGGCACGGCTCACTGAACGAGAGAACCAGCTGCCCAAAAGAACCGGCCCTCAGCCAACTTGCCCAGCGGTACGCACTTTTTCAGAAGACCCGGCTCCGCCTGAACGGTTTGGCACGGCTCAGTGAACGAGAGAACCGGCTCTCCAAAAGAACGGCTCTCACTGAACGGGTCGGCACGGCTCACTGAACGAGAGAACCGGCTCTCCAAAAGAACGGCTCTCACTGAACGGGTCGGCAAGGCACATTGAACGAGAGAACCGGCTGTTCAAAAGAACCTGCTTTCAGCCAACTTGCCCAGCAGTACGCACTTTGCCAGAAGACCCGGCTCTGGCTGAACGGTTCAGCACTGCTCACTGAACAAGAACCGGCTCTCAGCCAACTCGCCCAGCAGTACGCACTTTGCTAGAAGACCCGGTTCTGACTGAACGGTACAACACGGCTCGCTGAACGTGAGAACCGGCATTCCAAAAGAACCGGCTCTCACTGAACGGGTCCGCACGGCTCACTGAACGAGAGAACCGGCTCTCCAAAAGAACGGCTCTCACTGAACGGGTCGGCACGGCTCACTGAACGAGATAACTGGCTCTCCAAAAGAACCGGCTCTCAGCAAACTGGCCCAGCAGTGCGCACTTTTCCAGAAGACCTGGTTCTGACTGAACGGTTCAGTACGGCGCACTGAACGAGAGAACCGGCTCTCCAAAAAACCGGCTCTCAGCCAACTCGCCCAGCAGTACGCACTTTGCCGGAAGACCCGGTTCTGACTGAATGTTTCGGTACGGCTCACTGAACGAGAAAACCGGCTCTCCAAAAGAACCGGCTCTCAGCCAACTTGCCCAGCGGTACGCACTTCTGCAGAAGACCCGGCTCTGGCTGAACGGTTCGGCACGGCTCACTGAACGGGAGAACCGGCTCCAAAAAAACGGCTCTCACTGAACGGGTCGGCACGGCTCACTGAAGGAGAGAACCGGCTGTCCAAAAGAATCGGCTCTCAGCCAACTTGCCCAGCCGTACGCACTTTTCCAGAAGACCCGGCTCCGGCTGAACGGTTTGGCACGGCTCACTGAACGAGAGAACCGGCTCTCCAAAAGAACGGCTCTCATTGAACGGGTCGGCACGGCTCACTGAACGAGAGAACCGGCTCTCCAAAAGAACGGCTCTCACTGAACGGGTCGGCATGGCTCACTGAACGAGAGAACCGGCTGGCCAAAAGAACCGGCTCGCAGCCATCTTGCACAGCAGTACGCACTTTTCCAGAAGACCCGGTTCTGACTGAACGGTTCGGCACGGCTTACTGAACGAGAGAACCGGCTCTCCAAAACAACGGCTCTCACTGAACGTGTCAGCACGGCTCACTGAACGAGAGAACCGGCTGTTCAAAAGAACCGGCTTTCAGCCAACTTGCCCAGCAGGACGCACTTTTCCAGAAGACCCGGCTCTGGCTGAACGGTTAAGCACGGCTCACTGAACGAGAGAACCGGCTCTCCAAAAGAACGGGTCGGCACGGCTCACCGAATGAGAGAACCGGCTTTCCAAAAGAACGGCTCTCACTGAACGGGTCGGCACGGCTCACTGAACGAGAGCACCGGCTCTCCAAAAGAACGGCTCTCACTGAACGGGTCGGCACGGCTCACTGAACGAGAGAACCGGCTCTCCAAAAGAACGGATCTCACTGAACGGGTCGGCACGGCTCACTGAACGAGAGAACCGGCTCTCCAAAAGAACGGCTCTCACTGAACGGGTCGGCACGGCTAACTGAACGAGAGAACCGGCTCTCCAAAGGAACGGCTCTCACTGAACGGGTCGGCACGGCTCTCTGAACGAGAGAACCGGCTCTCCAAAAGAACGGCTCTCACTGAACGGGTCGGCACGGCTCACTGAACGCGAGAACCGGCTCTCCAAAAGAACGGCTCTCACTGAACGGGTCGGCACGGCTCACTGAACGAGATAACTGGCTCTCCAAAAAAACCGGCTCTCAGCAAACTCGCCCAGCAGTACGCACTTTTCCAGAAGAACCGGTTCTGACAACGGTTCAGTACGGCTCACTGAACGAGAGAACCGGCTCTCCAAAAAAACGGGCTCTCAGCCAACTCGCCCAGCAGTACGCACTTTGCCGGATGACCCGGTTCTGACTGAACGTTTCGGCACGGCTCACTGAACGAGAGAACCGGCTCTCCAAAAGAACGGCTATCACTGAACGGGTCGGCACGGCTCACTGAACGAGAGAACCAGCTGTCCAAAAGAACCGGCTCCCAGCCAACTTGCCCAGCGGTACGCACTTCTCCAGAAGACCCGGCTCTGGCTGAACGGTTCGGCAAGGCGCACTGAACGAGAGAACCGGCTCTCCAAAAGAACGGCTCTCACTGAACGGTTCGGCACGGCTCACTGAACGAGAGAACCGGCTCCAAAAAAACGGCTCTCACTGAACGGGTCGGCACGGCTCACTGAACGAGAGAACCGACTGTCCAAAAGAACCGGCCCTCAGCCAACTTGCCCAGCAGTAGGCACTTTTCCAGAAGACCCGGCTCCGGCTGAACAGTTTGGCACGGCTCACTGAACAAGAGAACCGGCTCTCCAAAAGAACGGCTCTCACTGAACGGGTCGGCACGGCTCACTGAACGAGAGAACCGGCTTTCCAAAAGAACGGCTCTCACTGAACGGGTCGGCATGGCTCACTGAACGAGAGAACCGGCTGTCAAAAAGAACCGGCTCTCATCCAACTTGCACAGCAGTACGCACTTTTCCAGAAGACCCGGTTCTGACTGAACGGTTCGGCACGGCTTACTGAACGAGAGAACCGGCTCTCCAAAACAACGGCTCTCACTGAACGTGTCAGCACGGCTCACTGAACGAGAGAACCAGCTGTTCAAAAGAACCGGCTTTCAGCGAACTTGCCCAGCAGGACGCACTTTTCCAGAAGACCCGGCTCTGGCTGAACGGTTCAGCACTGCTCACTGAACGAGAACCGGCTCTCAGCCATCTTCCCCAGCAGTACGCACTTTGCCAGAAGACCCGGTTCTGACTGAACGGTACAACACGGCTCACTAAACGAGAGAACCGGTTCTCCAAAAGAACCGGCTCTCAGCCAACTCGCCCAGCAGTACGCACTTTGCCAGAAGACCCGGCTCCACTCAACGGTTCAGCACGGCTCGCTGAACGTGAGAACCGGCATTCCAAAAGAACCGGCTCTCACTGAACGGGTCGGCACGGCTCACTGAACGAGAGAACCGGCTCTCCAAAAGAACGGCTCTCACTGAACGGGTCGGCACGGCTCACTGAACGAGATAACTGGCTCTCCAAAAGAACCGGCTCTCAGCAAACTCGCCCAGCAGTACGCACTTTTCCAGAAGACCCGGTTCTGACTGAACGGTTCAGTACGGCGCACTGAACGAGAGAACCGGCTCTCCAAAAAACCGGCTCTCAGCCAACTCGCCCAGCAGTACGCACTTTGCCGGAAGACCCGGTTCTGACTGAATAATTCGATACGGCTCACTGAACGAGAGAACCGGCTCTCCAAAAGAACGGCTCTCACTGAACGGGTCGGCACGGCTCACTGAACGAGAGAACCGGCTGTCCAAAAGAACCGGCTCTCAGCCAACTTGCCCAGCCGTACGCACTTTTCCAGAAGACCCGGCTCCGGCTGAACGGTTTGGCACGGCTCACTGAACGAGAGAACCGGCTCTCTAAAAGAACGGCTCTCACTGAACGGGTCGGCACGGCTCAATGAACGAGAGAACCGGCTCTCCAAAAGAACGGCTCTCACTGAACGGGTCGGCATGGCTCACTGAACGAGAGAACCGGCTGGCCAAAAGAACCGGCTCTCAGCCAACTTGCACAGCAGTACGCACTTTTCCAGAAGACCCGGTTCTGACTGAACGGTTCGGCACGGCTTACTGAACGAGAGAACCGGCTCTCCAAAACAACGGCTCTCACTGAACGGGTGAGCACGGCTCACTGAACGAGAGAACCGGCTGTTCAAAAGAACCGGCTTTCAGCCAACTTGCCCAGCAGGACGCACTTTCCAGAAGACCCGGCTCTGGCTGAACGGTTCGGCACGGCTCACCGAATGAGAGAACCGGCTCTCCAAAAGAACGGCTCTCATTGAACGGGTCGGCACGGCTCACTGAACGAGAGTACCGGCTCTCCAAAAGAACGGCTCTCACTGAACGGGTCGGCACGGCTCACTGAACGAGAGAACCGGGTCTCCAAAAGAACGGATCTCACTGAACGGGTCGGCACGGCTCACTGAACGAGAGAACCGGCTCTCCAAAAGAACGGCTCTCACTGAACGGGTCGGCATGGCTAACTGAACGAGAGAACCGGCTCTCCAAAAAAACCGGCTCTCAGCCAACTCGCCCAGCAGTACGCACTTTGCCGGAAGACCCGGTTCTGACTGAACGTTTCGGCACGGCTCACTGAACGAGAGAACCGGCTCTCCAAAATAACGGCTCACTGAACGGGTCGGCACGGCTCACTGAACGAGAGAACCGGCTGTCAAAAAGAACCGGCTCTCAGCCAACTTGCCCAGCAGTACGCACTTCTCCAGAAGACCCGGCTCTGGCTGAACGGTTCGGCACGGCTCACTGAACGAGAGAACCGGCACTCCAAAAGAACGGCTCTCACTGAACGGGTCGGCACGGCTCACTGAACGAGAGAACCGGCTCTCCAAAAGAACCGGCTCTCAGCCAACTTGCCCAGCAGTACGCACTTTTCCAGAAGACCCGGCTCTGGCTGAACGGTTCAGCACGGCTCACTGAACGAGAACCGGCTGTCCAAAAGAACCGGCTCTCAGCCAACTTGTCAGGCAGTACGCACTTTGTCAGAAGACCCGGCTCTGGCTGAACGGTTCAGCACGGCTCACTGAACGAGAGAACCGGCTCTCAGCCAACTCGCCCAGCAGTACGCACTTTGCCAGAAGACCCGGTTCTGACTGAACGGTTCGGCACGGCTTACTGAACGAGAGAACCGGCTCTCCAAAACAACGGCTCTCACTGAACGTGTCAGCACGGCTCGCTGAACGAGAGAAGCGGCTGTTCAAAAGAACCGGCTTTCAGCCAACTTACCCAGCAGGACGCACTTTTCCAGAAGACCCGGCTCTGGCTGAACGGTTCAGCACGGCTCACTGAACGAGAGAACCGGCTCTCCAAAAGAACGGGTCGGCACGGCTCACCGAATGAGAGAACCGGCTTTCCAAAAGAACGGCTCTCACTGAACGGGTCGGCACGGCTCACTGAACGAGAGCACCGGCTCTCCAAAAGAACGGCTCTCACTGAACGGGTCGGCACGGCTCACTGAACGAGAGAACCGGCTCTCCAAAAGAACGGATCTCACTGAACGGGTCGGCATGGCTCACTGAACGAGAGAACCGGCTCTCCAAAGGAACGGCTCTCACTGAACGGGTCGGCACGGCTCTCTGAACGAGAGAACCGGCTCTCCAAAAAACGGCTCTCACTGAACGGGTCGGCACGGCTCACTGAACGAGAGAACTGGCTCTCCAAAAGAACGGCTCTCACTGAACGGGTCGGCACTGCTCACTGAACGAGATAACTGGCTCTCCAAAAAAACCGGCTCTCAGCAAACTCGCCCAGCAGTACGCACTTTTCCAGAAGAACCGGTTCTGACAACGGTTCAGTACGGCTCACTGAACGAGAGAACCGGCTCTCCAAAAAAACCGGCTCTCAGCCAACTCGCCCAGCAGTACGCACTTTGCCGGATGACCCGGTTCTGACTGAACGTTTCGGCACGGCTCACTGAACGAGAGAACCGGCTCTCCAAAAGAACCGGCCCTCAGCCAACTTGCCCAGCAGTAGGCACTTTTCCAGAAGACCCGGCTCCGGCTGAACGGTTTGGCACGGCTCACTGAACAAGAGAACCGGCTCTCCAAAAGAACGGCTCTCACTGAACGGGTCGGCACGGCTCACTGAACGAGAGAACCGGCTCTCCAAAAGAACGGTTCTCACTGAACGGGTCGGCATGGCTCACTGAACGAGAGATCCGGCTGTCCAAAAGAACCGGCTCTCAGCCAACTTGCACAGCAGTATGCACTTTTCCAGAAGACCCGGTTCTGACTGAACGGTTCGGCACGGCTTACTGAACGAGAGAACCGGCTATCCAAAACAACTGCTCTCACTGAACGGGTCGGCACGGCTCACTGAACGAGAGAACCGGCTGTTCAAAAGAACCGGCTTTCAGCCAACTTGCCCAGCAGTACGCACGTTGCCAGAAGACCCGGCTCTGGCTGAACGGTTCAGCACTGCTCACTGAACGAGAACCGGCTCTCAGCCATCTTCCCCAGCAGTACGCACTTTGCCAGAAGACCCGGTTCTGACTGAACGGTACAACACGGCTCACTAAACGAGAGAACCGGTTCTCCAAAAGAACCGGCTCTCAGCCAACTCGCCCAGCAGTACGCACTTTGCCAGAAGACCCGGCTCCACTCAACGGTTCAGCACGGCTCGCTGAACGTGAGAACCGGCATTCCAAAAGAACCGGCTCTCACTGAACGGGTCGGCACGGCTCACTGAACGAGAGAACCGGCTCTCCAAAGGAACGGCTCTCACTGAACGGGTCGGCACGGCTCTCTGAACGAGAGAACCGGCTCTCCAAAAGAACGGCTCTCACTGAACGGGTCGGCACGGCTCACTGAACGAGAGAACCGGGTCTCCAAAAGAACGGCTCTCACTGAACGGGTCGGCACGGCTCACTGAACGAGATAACTGGCTCTCCAAAAAAACCGGCTCTCAGCAAACTCGCCCAGCAGTACGCACTTTTCCAGAAGAACTGGTTCTGACAACGGTTCAGTACGGCTCACTGAACGAGAGAACCGGCTCTCCAAAAAAACCGGCTCTCAGCCAACTCGCCCAGCAGTACGCACTTTGCCGGATTACCCGGTTCTGACTGAACGTTTCGGCACGGCTCACTGAACGAGAGAACCGGCTCTCCAAAAGAACGGCTCTCACTGAACGGGTCGGCACGGCTCACTGAACGAGAAAACCAGCTGTCCAAAAGAACCGGCTCTCAGCCAACTTGCCCAGCGGTACGCACTTCTCCAGAAGACCCGGCTCTGGCTGAACGGTTCAGCAAGGCGCACTGAACGAGAGAACTGGCTCTCCAAAAGAACGGCTCTCACTGAACGGTTCGGCACGGCTCACTGAACGAGAGAACCGGCTCCAAAGAAACGGCTCTCACTGAACGGGTCGGCACGGCTCACTGAACGAGAGAACCGACTGTCCAAAAGAACCGGCCCTCAGCCAACTTGCCCAGCAGTAGGCACTTTTCCAGAAGACCCGGCTCCGGCTGAACGGTTTGGCACGGCTCACTGAACAAGAGAACCGGCTCTCCAAAAGAACGGCTCTCACTGAACGGGTCGGCACGGCTCACTGAACGAGATTACCGGCTCTCCACAAGAACGGCTCTCACTGAACGGGTCGGCATGGCTCACTGAACGAGAGAACCGGCTGTCCAAAAGAACCGGCTCTCAGCCAACTTGCACAGCAGTACGCACTTTTCCAGAAGACCCGGTTCTGACTGAACGGTTCGGCACGGCTTACTGAACGAGAGAACCGGCTCTATAAAACAACGGCTCTCACTGAACGGGTCGGCACGGCTCACTGAACGAGAAAACTGGCTGTTCAAAAGAACCGGCTTTCAGCCAACTTGCCCAGCAGTACGCACTTTGCCAGAAGACCCGGCTCTGGCTGAACGGTTCAGCACTGCTCACTGAACAAGAACCGGCTCTCAGCCATCTTCCCCAGCAGTACGCACTTTGCCAGAAGACCCGGTTCTGACTAAACGGGACAACACGGCTCACTAAACGAGAGAACCGGTTCTCCAAAAGAACCGGCTCTCAGCCAACTTGCCCAGCAGTACGCACTTTGCCAGAAGACCCGGCTCCACTCAACGGTTCAGCACGGCTCGCTGAACGTGAGAACCGGCATTCCAAAAGAACCGGCTCTAACTGAACGGGTCGGCACGGCTCACTGAACGAGAGAACCGGCTCTCCAAAAGAACGGCTCTCACTGAACGGGTCGGCACGGCTCACTGAACGAGATAACTGGCTCTCCAAAAGAACCGGCTCTCAGCAAACTCGCCCAGCAGTACGCACTTTTCCAGAAGACCCGGTTCTGACTGAACAGTTCAGTACGGCGCACTGAACGAGAGAACCGGCTCTCCAAAAAACCGGATCTCAGCCAACTCGCCCAGCAGTACGCACTTTGCCGGAAGACCCGGTTCTGACTGAATGTTTCGGTACGGCTCACTGAACGAGAGAACCGGCTCTCCAAAAGAACGGCTCTCACTGAACGGGTTGGCACGGCTCACTGAACGAGAGAACCAGCTGTCCAAAAGAACGGCTCTCACTGAACGGGTTGGCACGGCTCACTGAACGAGAGAACCGGCTGTCCAAAAGAACCGGCTCTCAGCCAACTTGCCCAGCCGTACGCACTTTTCCAGAAGACCCGGCTCCGGCTGAACGGTTTGGCACGGCTCACTGAACGAGAGAACCGGCTCTCCAAAAGAACGGCTCTCACTGAACGGGTCGGCACGGCTCACTGAACGAGAAAACCAGCTGTCCAAAAGAACCGGCTCTCAGCCAACTTGCCCAGCGGTACGCACTTCTCCAGAAGACCCGGCTCTGGCTGAACGGTTCGGCAAGGCGCACTGAACGAGAGAACCGGCTCTCCAAAAGAACGGCTCTCACTGAACGGTTCGGCACGGCTCACTGAACGAGAGAACCGGCTCCAAAGAAACGGCTCTCACTGAACGGGTCGGCACGGCTCACTGAACGAGAGAACCGACTGTCCAAAAGAACCGGCCCTCAGCCAACTTGCCCAGCAGTAGGCACTTTTCCAGAAGACCCGGCTCCGGCTGAACGGTTTGGCACGGCTCACTGAACAAGAGAACCGGCTCTCCAAAAGAACGGCTCTCACTGAACGGGTCGGCACGGCTCACTGAACGAGAGAACCGGCTCTCCAAAAGAACGGCTCTCACTGAACGGGTCGGCATGGCTCACTGAACGAGAGAACCGGCTGGCCAAAAGAACCGGCTCTCAGCCAACTTGCACAGCAGTACGCACTTTTCCAGAAGACCCGGTTCTGACTGAACGGTTCGGCACGGCTTACTGAACGAGAGAACCGGCTCTCCAAAACAACGGCTCTCACTGAACGGGTCAGCACGGCTCACTGAACGAGAGAACCGGCTGTTCAAAAGAACTGGCTTTCAGCCAACTTGCCCAGCAGGACGCACTTTTCCAGAAGACCCCGCTCTGGCTGAACGGTTCGGCACGGCTCACCGAATGAGAGAACCGGCTCTCCAAAAGAACGGCTCTCACTGAACGGGTCGGCACGGCTCACTGAACGAGAGAACCGGCTCTCCAAAAGAACGGCTCTCACAGAACGGGTCGGCACGGCTCACTGAACGAGAACCGGCTTTCCAAAAGAACTGACTCTCAGCCAACTCGCCCAGCAGTACGCACTTTGCCAGAAGACCCGGCTCTGGCTAAACGATTCAGCACGGCTCACTGAACGAGAGAACCGGCTCTCCAAAAGAACGGCTCTTACTGAACGGGTCGGCACGTCTGACTGAACGAGAGAACCGGCTCTCCAAAAGAACCGGCTCTCAGCCAACTCGCCCGGCTGTACGCACTTTGCCAGAAGACCCGGCTCTGGCTGAAGAGGTCGGCACGGCTCACTGAACGAGAGAACCGGCTGTCCGAAAGAACCGGCTCTCAGCCAACTCGCCAAGCAGTACGCACATTGCCAGAAGATCCGGCTCTGGCTGAACGGTTCAGCATGGCTCACTAAAGGAGAGAACCGGCTGTCCGAAAGAACCGGCTCTCAGCCAACTCGCCCAGCAGTACGCACTTTGCCAGAAGACCCGGCTCCGGCTGAACGGTTCAGCACGGCTCATTGAACGAGAGAACCGGCTCTCCAAAAAAACCGGCTCTCAGCCAACTCGCCCAGCAGTACGCACTTTGCCAGAAGACCCGGCTCCACTCAACGGTTCAGCACGGCTCGCTGAACGTGAGAACCGGCTGTCCAAAAGAACCGGCTCTCACTGAACGGGTCGGCACGGCTCACTGAACGAGAGAACCGGCTCTCCAAAAGAACGGCTCTCACTGAACGGGTCGGCATGGCTCACTGAACGAGATAACTGGCTCTCCAAAAGAACCGGCTCTGAGCAAACTCGCCCAGCAGTACGCACTTTTCCAGAAGACCCGGTTCTGACTGAACGGTTCAGTACGGCGCACTGAACGAGAGAACCGGCTCTCCAAAAAACCGGCTCTCAGCCAACTCGCCCAGCAGTACGCACTTTGCCGGAAGACCCGGTTCTGACTGAATATTTCGGCACGGCTCACTGAACGAGAGAACCGGCTCTCCAAAAGAACGGCTCTCACTGAACGGGTCGGCACGGCTCACTGAACGAGAGAACCAGCTGCCCAAAAGAACCGGCCCTCAGCCAACTTGCCCAGCAGTACGCACCTTTCCAGAAGACCCGGCTCCGGCTGAACGGTTTGGCACGGCTCAGTGAACGAGAGAACCGGCTCTCCAAAAGAACGGCTCTCACTGAACGGGTCGGCACGGCTCACTGAACGAGAGAACCGGCTCTCCAAAAGAACGGCTCTCACTGAACGGGTCGGCAAGGCACATTGAACGAGAGAACCGGCTGTTCAAAAGAACCTGCTTTCAGCCAACTTGCCCAGCAGTACGCACTTTGCCAGAAGACCCGGCTCTGGCTGAACGGTTCAGCACTGCTCACTGAACAAGAACCGGCTCTCAGCCAACTCGCCCAGCAGTACGCACTTTGCTAGAAGACCCGGTTCTGACTGAACGGTACAACACGGCTCGCTGAACGTGAGAACCGGCATTCCAAAAGAACCGGCTCTCACTGAACGGGTCCGCACGGCTCACTGAACGAGAGAACCGGCTCTCCAAAAGAACGGCTCTCACTGAACGGGTCGGCACGGCTCACTGAACGAGATAACTGGCTCTCCAAAAGAACCGGCTCTCAGCAAACTGGCCCAGCAGTGCGCACTTTTCCAGAAGACCTGGTTCTGACTGAACGGTTCAGTACGGCGCACTGAACGAGAGAACCGGCTCTCCAAAAAACCGGCTCTCAGCCAACTCGCCCAGCAGTACGCACTTTGCCGGAAGACCCGGTTCTGACTGAATGTTTCGGTACGGCTCACTGAACGAGAGAACCGGCTCTCCAAAAGAACCGGCTCTCAGCCAACTTGCCCAGCGGTACGCACTTCTGCAGAAGACCCGGCTCTGGCTGAACGGTTCGGCACGGCTCACTGAACGGGAGAACCGGCTCCAAAAAAACGGCTCTCACTGAACGGGTCGGCACGGCTCACTGAAGGAGAGAACCGGCTGTCCAAAAGAATCGGCTCTCAGCCAACTTGCCCAGCCGTACGCACTTTTCCAGAAGACCCGGCTCCGGCTGAACGGGTCGGCACGGCTCACTGAACGAGAGAACCGGCTCTCCAAAAGAACGGCTCTCACTGAACGGGTCGGCATGGCTCACTGAACGAGAGAACCGGCTGGCCAAAAGAACCGGCTCGCAGCCATCTTGCACAGCAGTACGCACTTTTCCAGAAGACCCGGTTCTGACTGAACGGTTCGGCACGGCTTACTGAACGAGAGAACCGGCTCTCCAAAACAACGGCTCTCACTGAACGTGTCAGCACGGCTCACTGAACGAGAGAACCGGCTGTTCAAAAGAACCGGCTTTCAGCCAACTTGCCCAGCAGGACGCACTTTTCCAGAAGACCCGGCTCTGGCTGAACGGTTAAGCACGGCTCACTGAACCTGAACGAGAGAACCGGCTCTCCAAAAGAACGGGTCGGCACGGCTCACCGAATGAGAGAACCGGCTTTCCAAAAGAACGGCTCTCACTGAACGGGTCGGCACGGCTCACTGAACGAGACCACCGGCTCTCCAAAAGAACGGCTCTCACTGAACGGGTCGGCACGGCTCACTGAACGAGAGAACCGGCTCTCCAAAAGAACGGATCTCACTGAACGGGTCGGCACGGCTCACTGAACGAGAGAACCGGCTCTCCAAAAGAACGGCTCTCACTGAACGGGTCGGCACGGCTAACTGAACGAGAGAACCGGCTCTCCAAAGGAACGGCTCTCACTGAACGGGTCGGCACGGCTCTCTGAACGAGAGAACCGGCTCTCCAAAAGAACGGCTCTCACTGAACGGGTCGGCACGGCTCACTGAACGAGAGAACCGGCTCTCCAAAAGAACGGCTCTCACTGAACGGGTCGGCACGGCTCACTGAACGAGATAACTGGCTCTCCAAAAAAACCGGCTCTCAGCAAACTCGCCCAGCAGTACGCACTTTTCCAGAAGAACCGGTTCTGACAACGGTTCAGTACGGCTCACTGAACGAGAGAACCGGCTCTCCAAAAAAACGGGCTCTCAGCCAACTCGCCCAGCAGTACGCACTTTGCCGGATGACCCGGTTCTGACTGAACGTTTCGGCACGGCTCACTGAACGAGAGAACCGGCTCTCCAAAAGAACGGCTATCACTGAACGGGTCGGCACGGCTCACTGAACGAGAGAACCAGCTGTCCAAAAGAACCGGCTCCCAGCCAACTTGCCCAGCGGTACGCACTTCTCCAGAAGACCCGGCTCTGGCTGAACGGTTCGGCAAGGCGCACTGAACGAGAGAACCGGCTCTCCAAAAGAACGGCTCTCACTGAACGGTTCGGCACGGCTCACTGAACGAGAGAACCGGCTCCAAAAAACGGCTCTCACTGAACGGGTCGGCACGGCTCACTGAACGAGAGAACCGACTGTCCAAAAGAACCGGCCCTCAGCCAACTTGCCCAGCAGTAGGCACTTTTCCAGAAGACCCGGCTCCGGCTGAACAGTTTGGCACGGCTCACTGAACAAGAGAACCGGCTCTCTAAAAGAACGGCTCTCACTGAACGGGTCGGCACGGCTCACTGAACGAGAGAACCGGCTCTCCAAAAGAACGGCTCTCACTGAACGGGTCGGCATGGCTCACTGAACGAGAGAACCGGCTGTCCAAAAGAACCGGCTCTCATCCAACTTGCACAGCAGTACGCACTTTTCCAGAAGACCCGGTTCTGACTGAACGGTTCGGCACGGCTTACTGAACGAGAGAACCGGCTCTCCAAAACAACGGCTCTCACTGAACGTGTCAGCACGGCTCACTGAACGAGAGAACCAGCTGTTCAAAAGAACCGGCTTTCAGCCAACTTGCCCAGCAGGACGCACTTTTCCAGAAGACCCGGCTCTGGCTGAACGGTTCAGCACTGCTCACTGAACGAGAACCGGCTCTCAGCCATCTTCCCCAGCAGTACGCACTTTGCCAGAAGACCCGGTTCTGACTGAACGGTACAACACGGCTCACTAAACGAGAGAACCGGTTCTCCAAAAGAACCGGCTCTCAGCCAACTCGCCCAGCAGTACGCACTTTGCCAGAAGACCCGGCTCCACTCAACGGTTCAGCACGGCTCGCTGAACGTGAGAACCGGCATTCCAAAAGAACCGGCTCTCACTGAACGGGTCGGCACGGCTCACTGAACGAGAGAACCGGCTCTCCAAAAGAACGGCTCTCACTGAACGGGTCGGCACGGCTCACTGAACGAGATAACTGGCTCTCCAAAAGAACCGGCTCTCAGCAAACTCGCCCAGCAGTACGCACTTTTCCAGAAGACCCGGTTCTGACTGAACGGTTCAGTACGGCGCACTGAACGAGAGAACCGGCTCTCCAAAAAACCGGCTCTCAGCCAACTCGCCCAGCAGTACGCACTTTGCCGGAAGACCCGGTTCTGACTGAATAATTCGATACGGCTCACTGAACGAGAGAACCGGCTCTCCAAAAGAACGGCTCTCACTGAACGGGTCGGCGCGGCTCACTGAACGAGAGAACCAGCTTTCCAAAATAACGGCTCTCACTGAACGGGTCGGCACGGCTCACTGAACGAGAGAACCGGCTGTCCAAAAGAACCGGCTCTCAGCCAACTTGCCCAGCCGTACGCACTTTTCCAGAAGACCCGGCTCCGGCTGAACGGTTTGGCACGGCTCACTGAACGAGAGAACCGGCTCTCCAAAAGAACGGCTCTCACTGAACGGGTCGGCACGGCTCAATGAACGAGAGAACCGGCTCTCCAAAAGAACGGCTCTCACTGAACGGGTCGGCATGGCTCACTGAACGAGAGAACCGGCTGGCCAAAAGAACCGGCTCTCAGCCAACTTGCACAGCAGTACGCACTTTTCCAGAAGACCCGGTTCTGACTGAACGGTTCGGCACGGCTTACTGAACGAGAGAACCGGCTCTCCAAAACAACGGCTCTCACTGAACGGGTCAGCACGGCTCACCGAACGAGAGAACCGGCTGTTCAAAAGAACCGGCTTTCAGCCTGCCCAGCAGGACGCACTTTCCAGAAGACCCGGCTCTGGCTGAACGGTTCGGCACGGCTCACCGAATGAGAGAACCGGCTCTCCAAAAGAACGGCTCTCATTGAACGGGTCGGCACGGCTCACTGAACGAGAGTACCGGCTCTCCAAAAGAACGGCTCTCACTGAACGGGTCGGCACGGCTCACTGAACGAGAGAACCGGGTCTCCAAAAGAACGGATCTCACTGAACGGGTCGGCACGGCTCACTGAACGAGAGAACCGGCTCTCCAAAAGAACGGCTCTCACTGAACGGGTCGGCATGGCTAACTGAACGAGAGAACCGGCTCTCCAAAAAAACCGGCTCTCAGCCAACTCGCCCAGCAGTACGCACTTTGCCGGAAGACCCGGTTCTGACTGAACGTTTTGGCACGGCTCACTGAACGAGAGAACCGGCTCTCCAAAATAACGGCTCACTGAACGGGTCGGCACGGCTCACTGAACGAGAGAACCGGCTGTCCAAAAGAACCGGCTCTCAGCCAACTTGCCCAGCAGTACGCACTTCTCCAGAAGACCCGGCTCTGGCTGAACGGTTCGGCACGGCTCACTGAACGAGAGAACCGGCACTCCAAAAGAACGGCTCTCACTGAACGGGTCGGCACGGCTCACTGAACAAGAGAACCGGCTCTCCAAAAGAACCGGCTCTCAGCCAACTTGCCCAGCAGTACGCACTTTTCCAGAAGACCCGGCTCTGGCTGAACGGTTCAGCACGGCTCACTGAACGAGAACCGGCTGTCCAAAAGAACCGGCTCTCAGCCAACTTGTCAGGCAGTACGCACTTTGTCAGAAGACCCGGCTCTGGCTGAACGGTTCAGCACGGCTCACTGAACGAGAGAACCGGCTCTCAGCCAACTCGCCCGGCAGTACGCACTTTGCCAGAAGACCCGGTTCTGACTGAACGGTTCGGCACGGCTTACTGAACGAGAGAACCGGCTCTCCAAAACAACGGCTCTCACTGAACGTGTCAGCACGGCTCGCTGAACGAGAGAACCGGCTGTTCAAAAGAACCGGCTTTCAGCCAACTTGCCCAGCAGGACGCACTTTTCCAGAAGACCCGGCTCTGGCTGAACGGTTCAGCACGGCTCACTGAACGAGAGAACCGGCTCTCCAAAAGAACGGGTCGGCACGGCTCACCGAATGAGAGAACCGGCTTTCCAAAAGAACGGCTCTCACTGAACGGGTCGGCACGGCTCACTGAACGAGAGCACCGGCTCTCCAAAAGAACGGCTCTCACTGAACGGGTCGGCACGGCTCACTGAACGAGAGAACCGGCTCTCCAAAAGAACGGATCTCACTGAACGGGTCGGCACGGCTCACTGAACGAGAGAACCGGCTCTCCAAAGGAACGGCTCTCACTGAACGGGTCGGCACGGCTCTCTGAACGAGAGAACCGGCTCTCCAAAAAACGGCTCTCACTGAACGGGTCGGCACGGCTCACTGAACGAGAGAACCGGCTCTCCAAAAGAACGGCTCTCACTGAACGGGTCGGCACGGCTCACTGAACGAGATAACTGGCTCTCCAAAAAAACCGGCTCTCAGCAAACTCGCCCAGCAGTACGCACTTTTCCAGAAGAACCGGTTCTGACAACGGTTCAGTACGGCTCACTGAACGAGAGAACCGGCTCTCCAAAAAAACCGGCTCTCAGCCAACTCGCCCAGCAGTACGCACTTTGCCGGATGACCCGGTTCTGACTGAACGTTTCGGCACGGCTCACTGAACGAGAGAACCGGCTCTCCAAAAGAACGGCTCTCACTGAACGGGTCGGCACGGCTCACTGAACGAGAGAACCAGCTGTCCAAAAGAACCGGCTCTCAGCCAACTTGCCCAGCGGTACGCACTTCTCCAGAAGACCCGGCTCTGGCTGAACGGTTCGGCAAGGCGCACTGAACGAGAGAACCGGCTCTCCAAAAGAACGGCTCTCACTGAACGGGTCGGCACGGCTCACTGAACGAGAGAACCGACTGTCCAAAAGAACCGGCCCTCAGCCAACTTGCCCAGCAGTAGGCACTTTTCCAGAAGACCCGGCTCCGGCTGAACGGTTTGGCACGGCTCACTGAACAAGAGAACCGGCTCTCCAAAAGAACGGCTCTCACTGAACGGGTCGGCACGGCTCACTGAACGAGAGAACCGGCTCTCCAAAAGAACGGTTCTCACTGAACGGGTCGGCATGGCTCACTGAACGAGAGATCCGGCTGTCCAAAAGAACCGGCTCTCAGCCAACTTGCACAGCAGTACGCACTTTTCCAGAAGACCCGGTTCTGACTGAACGGTTCGGCACGGCTTACTGAACGAGAGAACCGGCTATCCAAAACAACTGCTCTCACTGAACGGGTCGGCACGGCTCACTGAACGAGAGAACCGGCTGTTCAAAAGAACCGGCTTTCAGCCAACTTGCCCAGCAGTACGCACGTTGCCAGAAGACCCGGCTCTGGCTGAACGGTTCAGCACTGCTCACTGAACGAGAACCGGCTCTCAGCCATCTTCCCCAGCAGTACGCACTTTGCCAGAAGACCCGATTCTGACTGAACGGTACAACACGGCTCACTAAACGAGAGAACCGGTTCTCCAAAAGAACCGGCTCTCAGCCAACTCGCCCAGCAGTACGCACTTTGCCAGAAGACCCGGCTCCACTCAACGGTTCAGCACGGCTCGCTGAACGTGAGAACCGGCATTCCAAAAGAACCGGCTCTCACTGAACGGGTCGGCACGGCTCACTGAACGAGAGAACCGGCTCTCCAAAGGAACGGCTCTCACTGAACGGGTCGGCACGGCTCTCTGAACGAGAGAACCGGCTCTCCAAAAGAACGGCTCTCACTGAACGGGTCGGCACGGCTCACTGAACGAGAGAACCGGCTCTCCAAAAGAACGGCTCTCACTGAACGGGTCGGCACGGCTCACTGAACGAGATAACTGGCTCTCCAAAAAAACCGGCTCTCAGCAAACTCGCCCAGCAGTACGCACTTTTAAAGAAGAACTGGTTCTGACAACGGTTCAGTACGGCTCACTGAAATAGAGAACCGGCTCTCCAAAAAAACCGGCTCTCAGCCAACTCGCCCAGCAGTACGCACTTTGCCGGATTACCCGGTTCTGACTGAACGTTTCGGCACGGCTCACTGAACGAGAGAACCGGCTCTCCAAAAGAACGGCTCTCACTGAACGGGTCGGCACGGCTCACTAAACGAGAAAACCAGCTGTCCAAAAGAACCGGCTCTCAGCCAACTTGCCCAGCGGTACGCACTTCTCCAGAAGACCCGGCTCTGGCTGAACGGTTCGGCAAGGCGCACTGAACGAGAGAACTGGCTCTCCAAAAGAACGGCTCTCACTGAACTGTTCGGCACGGCTCACTGAACGAGAGAACCGGCTCCAAAGAAACGGCTCTCACTGAACGGGTCGGCACGGCTCACTGAACGAGAGAACCGACTGTCCAAAAGAACCGGCCCTCAGCCAACTTGCCCAGCAGTAGGCACTTTTCCAGAAGACCCGGCTCCGGCTGAACGGTTTGGCACGGCTCACTGAACAAGAGAACCGGCTCTCCAAAAGAACGGCTCTCACTGAACGGGTCGGCACGGCTCACTGAACGAGAGAACCGGCTCTCCAAAAGAACGGCTCTCACTGAACGGGTCGGCATGGCTCACTGAACGAGAGAACCGGCTGTCCAAAAGAACCGGCTCTCAGCCAACTTGCACAGCAGTACGCACTTTTCCAGAAGACCCGGTTCTGACTGAACGGTTCGGCACGGCTTACTGAACGAGAGAACCGGCTCTATAAAACAACGGCTCTCACTGAACGGGTCGGCACGGCTCACTGAACGAGAAAACTGGCTGTTCAAAAGAACCGGCTTTCAGCCAACTTGCCCAGCAGTACGCACTTTGCCAGAAGACCCGGCTCTGGCTGAACGGTTCAGCACTGCTCACTGAACGAGAACCGGCTCTCAGCCATCTTCCCCAGCAGTACGCACTTTGCCAGAAGACCCGGTTCTGACTGAACGGGACAACACGGCTCACTAAACGAGAGAACCGGTTCTCCAAAAGAACCGGCTCTCAGCCAACTTGCCCAGCAGTACGCACTTTGCCAGAAGACCCGGCTCCACTCAACGGTTCAGCACGGCTCGCTGAACGTGAGAACCGGCATTCCAAAAGAACCGGCTCTCACTGAACGGGTCGGCACGGCTCACTGAACGAGAGAACCGGCTCTCCAAAAGAACGGCTCTCACTGAACGGGTCGGCACGGCTCACTGAACGAGATAACTGGCTCTCCAAAAGAACCGGCTCTCAGCAAACTCGCCCAGCAGTACGCACTTTTCCAGAAGACCCGGTTCTGACTGAACGGTTCAGTACGGCGCACTGAACGAGAGAACCGGCTCTCCAAAAAACCGGATCTCAGCCAACTCGCCCAGCAGTACGCACTTTGCCGGAAGACCCGGTTCTGACTGAATGTTTCGGTACGGCTCACTGAACGAGAGAACCGGCTCTCCAAAAGAACGGCTCTCACTGAACGGGTTGGCACGGCTCACTGAACGAGAGAACCAGCTGTCCAAAAGAACGGCTCTCACTGAACGGGTCGGCACGGCTCACTGAACGAGAGAACCGGCTGTCCAAAAGAACCGGCTCTCAGCCAACTTGCCCAGCCGTACGCACTTTTCCAGAAGACCCGGCTCCGGCTGAACGGTTTGGCACGGCTCACTGAACGAGAGAACCGGCTCTCCAAAAGAACGGCTCTCACTGAACGGGTCGGCACGGCTCACTGAATGAGAGAACCGGCTCTCCAAAAGAACGGCTCTCACAGAACGGGTCGGCATGGCTCACTGAACGAGAGAACCGGCTGGCCAAAAGAACCGGCTCTCAGCCAACTTGCACAGCAGTACGCACTTTTCCAGAAGACCCGGTTCTGACTGAACGGTTCGGCACGGCTTACTGAACGAGAGAACCGGCTCTCCAAAACAACGGCTCTCACTGAACGGGTCAGCACGGCTCACTGAACGAGAGAACCGGCTGTTCAAAAGAACTGGCTTTCAGCCAACTTGCCCAGCAGGACGCACTTTTCCAGAAGACCCGGCTCTGGCTGAACGCTTCGGCACGGCTCACCGAATGAGAGAACCGGCTCTCCAAAAGAACGGCTCTCATTGAACGGGTCGGCACGGCTCACTGAACGAGAGAACCGGCTCTCCAAAAGAACGGCTCTCACTGAACGGGTCGGCACGGCTCACTGAACGAGAGAACCGGGTCTCCAAAAGAACGGATCTCACTGAACGGGTCGGCACGGCTCACTGAACGAGAGAACCGGCTCTCCAAAAGAACGGCTCTCACTGAACGGGTCGGCACGGCTAACTGAACGAGAGAACCGGCTCTCCAAAAGAACGGCTCTCACGGAACGGGTCGGCACGGCTCTCTGAACGAGAGAACCGGCTCTCCAAAAGAACGGCTCTCCCTGAACGGGTGGGCACGGCTCACTGAACGAGAGAACCGGCTCTCCAAAAGAACGGCTCTCACTGAACGGGTCGGCACGGCTCACTGAACGAGATAACTGGCTCTCCAAAAAAACCGGCTCTCAGCAAACTCGCCCAGCAGTACGCTCTTTTCCAGAAGAACCGGTTCTGACAACGGTTCAGTACGGCTCATTGAACGAGAGAACCGGCTCTCCAAAAAAACCGGCTCTCAGCCAACTCGCCCAGCAGTACGCACTTTGCCGGAAGACCCGGTTCTGACTGAACGTTTCGGCACGGCTCACTGAACGAGAGAACCGGCTCTCCAAAATAACGGCTCACTGAACGGGTCGGCACGGCTCACTGAACGAGAGAACCGGCTGTCCAAAAGTACCGGCTCTCAGCCAACTTGCCCAGCAGTACGCACTTCTCCAGAAGACCCGGCTCTGGCTGAACGGTTCGGCACGGCTCACTGAACGAGAGAACCGGCACTCCAAAAGAACGGCTCTCACTGAACGTGTCAGCACGGCTCGCTGAACGAGAGAACCGGCTGTTCAAAAGAACCGGCTTTCAGCCAACTTGCCCAGCAGGACGCACTTTTCCAGAAGACCCGGCTCTGGCTGAACGGTTCAGCACGGCTCACTGAACGAGAGAACCGGCTCTCCAAAAGAACGGGTCGGCACGGCTCACCGAATGAGAGAACCGGCTTTCCAAAAGAACGGCTCTCATTGAACGGGTCGGCACGGCTCACTGAACGAGAGCACCGGCTCTCCAAAAGAACGGCTCTCACTGAACGGGTCGGCACGGCTCACTGAACGAGAGAACCGGCTCTCCAAAAGAACGGATCTCACTGAACGGGTCGGCACGGCTCACTGAACGAGAGAACCGGCTCTCCAAAGGAACGGCTCTCACTGAACGGGCCGGCACGGCTCTCTGAACGAGAGAACCGGCTCTCCAAAAGAACGGCTCTCACTGAACGGGTCGGCACGGCTCACTGAACGAGAGAACCGGCTCTCCAAAAGAACGGCTCTCACTGAACGGGTCGGCACGGCTCACTGAACGAGATAACTGGCTCTCCAAAAAAACCGGCTCTCAGCAAACTCGCCCAGCAGTACGCACTTTTCCAGAAGAACCGGTTCTGACAACGGTTCAGTACGGCTCACTGAACGAGAGAACCGGCTCTCCAAAAAAACCGGCTCTCAGCCAACTCGCCCAGCAGTACGCACTTTGCCGGATGACTCGGTTCTGACTGAACGTTTCGGCACGGCTCACTGAACGAGAGAACCGGCTCTCCAAAAGAACGGCTCTCACTGAACGGGTCGGCACGGCTCACTGAACGAGAGAACCAGCTGTCCAAAAGAACCGGCTCTCAGCCAACTTGCCCAGCGGTACGCACTTCTCCAGAAGACCCGGCTCTGGCTGAACGGTTCGGCAAGGCGCACTGAACGAGAGAACCGGCTCTCCAAAAGAACGGCTCTCACTGAACGGTTCGGCACGGCTCACTGAACGAGAGAACCGGCTCCAAAAAAACGGCTCTCACTGAACGGGTCGGCACGGCTCACTGAACGAGAGAACCGACTGTCCAAAAGAACCGGCCCTCAGCCAACTTGCCCAGCAGTAGGCACTTTTCCAGAAGACCCGGCTCCGGCTGAACGGTTTGGCACGGCTCACTGAACAAGAGAAACCGGCTCTCCAAAAGAACGGCTCTCACTGAACGGGTCGGCACGGCTCACTGAACGAGAGAACCGGCTCTCCAAAAGAACGGTTCTCACTGAGCGGGTCGGCATGGCTCACTGAACGAGAGATCCGGCTGTCCAAAAGAACCGGCTCTCAGCCAACTTGCACAGCAGTACGCACTTTTCCAGAAGACCCGGTTCTGACTGAACGGTTCGGCACGGCTTACTGAACGAGAGAACCGGCTATCCAAAACAACTGCTCTCACTGAACGGGTCGGCACGGCTCACTGAACGAGAGAACCGGCTGTTCAAAAGAACCGGCTTTCAGCCAACTTGCCCAGCAGTACGCACGTTGCCAGAAGACCCGGCTCTGGCTGAACGGTTCAGCACTGCTCACTGAACGAGAACCGGCTCTCAGCCATCTTCCCCAGCAGTACGCACTTTGCCAGAAGACCCGGTTCTGACTGAACGGTACAACACGGCTCACTAAACGAGAGAACCGGTTCTCCAAAAGAACCGGCTCTCAGCCAACTCGCCCAGCAGTACGCACTTTGCCAGAAGACCCGGCTCCACTCAACGGTTCAGCACGGCTCGCTGAACGTGAGAACCGGCATTCCAAAAGAACCGGCTCTCACTGAACGGGTCGGCACGGCTCACTGAACGAGAGAATCGGCTCTCCAAAGGAACGGCTCTCACTGAACGGGTCGGCACGGCTCTCTGAACGAGAGAACCGGCTCTCCAAAAGAACGGCTCTCACTGAACGGGTCGGCACGGCTCACTGAACGAGAGAACCGGCTCTACAAAAGAACGGCTCTCACTGAACGGGTCGGCACGGCTCACTGAACGAGATAACTGGCTCTCCAAAAAAACCGGCTCTCAGCAAACTCGCCCAGCAGTACGCACTTTTCCAGAAGAACTGGTTCTGACAACGGTTCAGTACGGCTCACTGAACGAGAGAACCGGCTCTCCAAAAAAACCGGCTCTCAGCCAACTCGCCCAGCAGTACGCACTTTGCCGGATTACCCGGTTCTGACTGAACGTTTCGGCACGGCTCACTGAACGAGAGAACCGGCTCTCCAAAAGAACGGCTCTCACTGAACGGGTCGGCACGGCTCACTGAACGAGAAAACCAGCTGTCCAAAAGAACCGGCTCTCAGCCAACTTGCCCAGCGGTACGCACTTCTCCAGAAGACCCGGCTCTGGCTGAACGGTTCGGCAAGGCGCACTGAACGAGAGAACCGGCTCTCCAAAAGAACGGCTCTCACTGAACGGTTCGGCACGGCTCACTGAACGAGAGAACCGGCTCCAAAGAAACGGCTCTCACTGAACGGGTCGGCACGGCTCACTGAACGAGAGAACCGACTGTCCAAAAGAACCGGCCCTCAGCCAACTTGCCCAGCAGTAGGCACTTTTCCAGAAGACCCGGCTCCGGCTGAACGGTTTGGCACGGCTCACTGAACAAGAGAACCGGCTCTCCAAAAGAACGGCTCTCACTGAACGGGTCGGCACGGCTCACTGAACGAGAGAACCGGCTCTCCAAAAGAACGGCTCTCACTGAACGGGTCGGCATGGCTCACTGAACGAGAGAACCGGCTGTCCAAAAGAACCGGCTCTCAGCCAACTTGCCCAGCAGTACGCACTTTGCCAGAAGACCCGGCTCTGGCTGAACGGTTCAGCACTGCTCACTGAACGAGAACCGGCTCTCAGCCATCTTCCCCAGCAGTACGCACTTTGCCAGAAGACCCGGTTCTGACTGAACGGGACAACACGGCTCACTAAACGCGAGAACCGGTTCTCCAAAAGAACCGGCTCTCAGCCAACTTGCCCAGCAGTACGCACTTTGCCAGAAGACCCTGCTCCCCTCAACGGTTCAGCACGGCTCGCTGAACGTGAGAACCGGCATTCCAAAAGAACCGGCTCTCACTGAACGGGTCGGCACGGCTCACTGAACGAGAGAACCGGCTCTCCAAAAGAACGGCTCTCACTGAACGGGTCGGCACGGCTCACTGAACGAGATAACTGGCTCTCCAAAAGAACCGGCTCTCAGCAAACTCGCCCAGCAGTACGCACTTTTCCAGAAGACCCGGTTCTGACTGAACGGTTCAGTACGGCGCACTGAACGAGAGAACCGGCTCTCCAAAAAACCGGCTCTCAGCCAACTCGCCCAGCAGTACGCACTTTGCCGGAAGACCCGGTTCTGACTGAATGTTTCGGTACGGCTCACTGAACGAGAGAACCGGCTCTCCAAAAGAACGGCTCTCACTGAACGGGTTGGCACGGCTCACTGAACGAGAGAACCAGCTGTCCAAAAGAACGGCTCTCACTGAACGGGTCGGCACGGCTCACTGAACGAGAGAACCGGCTGTCCAAAAGAACCGGCTCTCAGCCAACTTGCCCAGCCGTACGCACTTTTCCAGAAGACCCGGCTCCGGCTGAACGGTTTGGCACGGCTCACTGAACGAGAGAACCGGCTCTCCAAAAGAACAGCTCTCACTGAACGGGTCGGCACGGCTCACTGAACGAGAGAACCGGCTCTCCAAAAGAACGGCTCTCACAGAACGGGTCGGCATGGCTCACTGAACGAGAGAACCGGCTGGCCAAAAGAACCGGCTCTCAGCCAACTTGCACAGCAGTACGCACTTTTCCAGAAGACCCGGTTCTGACTGAACGGTTCGGCACGGCTTACTGAACGAGAGAACTGGCTCTCCAAAACAACGGCTCTCACTGAACGGGTCAGCACGGCTCACTGAACGAGAGAACCGGCTGTTCAAAAGAACTGGCTTTCAGCCAACTTGCCCAGCAGGACGCACTTTTCCAGAAGACCCGGCTCTGGCTGAACGGTTCGGCACGGCTCACCGAATGAGAGAACCGGCTCTCCAAAAGAACGGCTCTCATTGAACGGGTCGGCACGGCTCACTGAACGAGAGTACCGGCTCTCCAAAAGAACGGCTCTCACTGAACGGGTCGGCACGGCTCACTGAACGAGAGAACCGGGTCTCCAAAAGAACGGATCTCACTGAACGGGTCGGCACGGCTCACTGAACGAGAGAACCGGCTCTCCAAAAGAACGGCTCTCACTGAACGGGTCGGCACGGCTAACTGAACGAGAGAACCGGCTCTCCAAAAGAACGGCTCTCACTGAACGGGTCGGCACGGCTCTCTGAACGAGAGAACCGGCTCTCCAAAAGAACGGCTCTCCCTGAACGGGTCGGCACGGCTCACTGAACGAGAGAACCGGCTCTCCAAAAGAACGGCTCTCACTGAACGGGTCGGCACGGCTCACTGAACGAGATAACTGGCTCTCCAAAAAAACCGGCTCTCAGCAAACTCGCCCAGCAGTACGCTCTTTTCCAGAAGAACCGGTTCTGACAACGGTTCAGTACGGCTCATTGAACGAGAGAACCGGCTCTCCAAAAAAACCGGCTCTCAGCCAACTCGCCCAGCAGTACGCACTTTGCCGGAAGACCCGGTTCTGACTGAACGTTTCGGCACGGCTCACTGAACGAGAGAACCGGCTCTCCAAAAGAACCGGCTCTCAGCCAACTTGCCCAGCAGTACGCACTTTTCCAGAAGACCCAGCTCTGGCTGAACGGTTCAGCACGGCTCACTGAACGAGAACCGGCTGTCCAAAAGAACCGGCTCTCCGCCAACTTGTCAGGCAGTACGCACTTTGTCAGAAGACCCGGCTCTGACTCAACGGTTCAGCACGGCTCGCTGAACGAGAGAACCGGCTGTCAAAAGAACCCTATACGTAGTGGCACAGGCAGGAGCTTATTGGTTTACGTTTTATTTTATGGCAGCTCCACCATACTTTTTGTCCAAAACAACCGGCTTTCAGCAAACTCTCCCAGTAGTAAGCACTTTTCCAGAATACCCGGTTCTGACTGAACGGTTCGGCACGGCTCACTGAACGAGAGAACCGGCTCTCCAAAAGAACGGCTCTCACTGAACGGTTCGGCACGGCTTACTGAACGAGAGAACCCGCTGTCCAAAAGAACCGGCTCTCAGCCAACTTGCCCAGCAGTACGCACTTTTCCAGAAGATCCGGCTCTGGCTGAAAGGTTCAGCACGGCTCACTGAACTAGAACCGGCTTTCCAAAAGAACTGACTCTCAGCCAACTCACCCAGCAGTACGCACTTTGCCAGAAGACCCGGCTCTGGCTAAACGATTCAGCACGGCTCGCTGAACGAGAGAACCGGCTCTCCAAAAGAACGGCTCTCACTGAACGGGTCGGCACGACTCACTGAACGAGAGAACCGGCTCTCCAAAAGAACCGGCTCTCAGCCAACTCGCCCGGCAGTACGCACTTTGCCAGAAGACCCGGCTCTGGCTGAACAGGTCGGCACGGCTCACTGAACGAGAGAACCGGCTGTCCAAAAGAACCGGCTCTCAGCCAACTCGCCAAGCAGTACGCACTTTGCCAGAAGATCCGGCTCTGGCTGAACGGTTCAGCATGGCTCACTGAAGGAGAGAACCGGCTGTCCGAAAGAACCGGCTCTAAGCCAACTCGCCCAGCAGTACGCACTTTGCCAGAAGACCCGGCTCCGGCTGAACGGTTCAGCACGGCTCATTGAACGAGAGAACCGGCTCTCCAAAAGAACGGCTCTCACTGAACGGGACGGCACGGCTCACTGAACGAGAGAACCGGCTGTCCAAAAGAACCGGCTCTCAGCCAACTTTCACAGCAGTACGCACTTTTCCAGAAGACCCGGCCCGGGCTGAACGGTTCAGCACGGCTCACTCAACGAGAGAACCGGCTGTCCAAAAGAACCGCCTCTCAGCCAACTTGCCCAGCAGTACGCACTTTGCCAGAAGACCCGGCTCTGGCTGAATGGTTCAGCACGGCTCACTGAACGAGAACCGGCTCCCAGCCAACTTGCCCAGCAGTACGCACTTTGCCAGAAGACCCGGCTTTGGCTGAACGGTTCAGCACGGCTCACTGAACGAGAGAACCAGCTCTCAGCCAACTCGCCCAGCAGTACGCACTTTGCCAGAAGACCCGGCTCTGGCTGAACTGTTCAGCACGGCTCACTGAACGAGAACCGGCTTTCCAAAAGAACTGACTCTCACTGAACGGGTCGGCACGGCTCACTGAACGAGAGAAGCGGCTCTCCAAAAGAACGGCTCTCTCTGAACGGGTCGGCACGGCTCACTGAACGAGAAAACCGGCTCTCCAAAAGAACCGGCTCTCAGCCAACTCGCCCGGCTGTACGCACTTTGCCAGAACACCCGGCTCTGGCTGAACAGGTCGGCACGGCTCACTGAACGAGAGAATCGGCTGTCCAAAAGAACCGGCTCTCAGCCAACTCGCCCAGCAGTACGCACTTTGCCAGAAGACCCGGCTCTGGCTGAACGGTTCAGCACAGCTCACTGAACGAGAGAACCGGCTCTCCAAAATAACCGGCTCTCAGACAATTCTCCCAGCAGTAAGCACTTTGCCAGAAGACCCGGCTCTGGCTGAATGGTTCAGCACGGCTCACTGAACGAGAGAACCGGCTCTACAAAAGAACGGCTCACTTAACGGGTCGGCACGGCTCACTGAACGAAAGAACCTGCTGTCCAAATAAACCGGCTATCAGCCAACTTGCCCAGCAGTAGGCACTTCTCCAGAAGACCTGGCTCTGGCTGAACGGTTCGGCACGGCTCACTGAACGAGAGAACCGGCACTCCAAAAGAACGGCTCTCACTGAACGGGTCGGCACGGCTCACTGAACGAGAGAACCGGCTCTCCAAAAGAACCGGCTCTCAGCCAACTTGCCCAGCAGTACGCACTTTTCCGGAAGACCCGGCTCTGGCTGAACGGTTCAGCACGGCTCACTGAACGAGAACCGGCTGTCCAAAAGAACCGGCTCTCAGCCAACTTGTCCAGCAGTACGCACTTTGTAAGAAGACCCGGCTCTGGCTGAACGGTTCAGCACGGCTCACTGAACGAGAGAACCGGCTCTCAGCCAAATCGCCCAGCAGTACGCACTTTGCCAGAATACCCGGTTCTGACTGAACGGTTCAGCACGGCTCACTAAACGAGAGAACCGGCTCTCCAAAAGAACCGGCTCTCAGCCAACTCGCCCAGCAGTACGCACTTTGCCAGAAGACCCGGCTCTGGCTAAACGATTCAGCACGGCTCACTGAACGAGAGAACCGGCTCTCCAAAAGAACGGCTCTCAGCCAACTCGCCCGGCAGTACGCACTTTGCCAGAAGATCCGGCTCTGGCTGAACGGTTCAGCATGGCTCACTGAAGGAGAGAACCGGCTGTCCGAAAGAACCGGCTCTCAGCCAACTCGCCCAGCAGTACGCACTTTGCCAGAAGACCCGGCTCCGGCTGAACGGTTCAGCACGGCTCATTGAACGAGAGAACCGGCTCTCCAAAAGAACGGCTCTCACTGAACGGGACGGCACGGCTCAATGAACGAGAGAACCGGCTGTCCAAAAGAACCGGCTCTCAGCCAACTTGCCTAGCAGTACGCACTTTTCCAGAAGACCCGGTTCTGACTGAACGGTTCGGCACGGCTTACTGAACGAGAGAACCGGCTCTCCAAAACAACGGCTCTCACTGAACGGGTCAGCACGGCTCACTGAACGAGAGAACCGGCTGTTCAAAAGAACTGGCTTTCAGCCAACTTGCCCAGCCGTACGCACTTTTCCAGAAGACCCGGCTCCGGCTGAACGGTTTGGCACGGCTCACTGAACGAGAGAACCGGCTCTCCAAAAGAACGGCTCTCACTGAACGGGTCGGCACGGCTCACTGAACGAGAGAACCGGCTCTCCAAAAGAACGGCTCTCACAGAACGGGTCGGCATGGCTCACTGAACGAGAGAACCGGCTGGCCAAAAGAACCGGCTCTCAGCCAACTTGCACAGCAGTACGCACTTTTCCAGAAGACCCGGTTCTGACTGAACGGTTCGGCACGGCTTACTGAACGAGAGAACCGGCTCTCCAAAACAACGGCTCTCACTGAACGGGTCAGCACGGCTCACTGAACGAGAGAACCGGCTGTTCAAAAGAACTGGCTTTCAGCCAACTTGCCCAGCAGGACGCACTTTTCCAGAAGACCCGGCTCTGGCTGAACGGTTCGGCACGGCTCACCGAATGAGAGAACCGGCTCTCCAAAAGAACGGCTCTCATTGAACGGGTCGGCACGGCTCACTGAACGAGAGTACCGGCTCTCCAAAAGAACGGCTCTCACTGAACGGGTCGGCACGGCTCACTGAACGAGAGAACCGGGTCTCCAAAAGAACGGATCTCACTGAACGGGTCGGCACGGCTCACTGAACGAGAGAACCGGCTCTCCAAAAGAACGGCTCTCACTGAACTGGTCGGCACGGCTAACTGAACGAGAGAACCGGCTCTCCAAAAGAACGGCTCTCACTGAACGGGTCGGCACGGCTCTCTGAACGAGAGAACCGGCTCTCCAAAAGAACGGCTCTCCCTGAACGGGTCGGCACGGCTCACTGAACGAGAGAACCGGCTCTCCAAAAGAACGGCTCTCACTGAACGTGTCGGCACGGCTCACTGAACGAGATAACTGGCTCTCCAAAAAAACCGGCTCTCAGCAAACTCGCCCAGCAGAACGCTCTTTTCCAGAAGAACCGGTTCTGACAACGGTTCAGTACGGCTCATTGAACGAGAGAACCGGCTCTCCAAAAAACCGGCTCTCAGCCAACTCGCACAGCAGTACGCACTTTGCCGGAAGACCCGGTTCTGACTGAACGTTTCGGCACGGCTCACTGAACGAGAGAACCGGCTCTCCAAAATAACGGCTCACTGAACGGGTCGGCACGGCTCACTGAACGAGAGAACCGGCTGTCCAAAAGTACCGGCTCTCAGCCAACTTGCCCAGCAGTACGCACTTCTCCAGAAGACCCGGCTCTGGCTGAACGGTTCGGCACGGCTCACTGAACGAGAGAACCGGCACTCCAAAAGAACGGCTCTCACTGAACGGGTCGGCACGGCTCACTGAACGAGAGAACCGGCTCTCCAAAAGAACCGGCTCTCAGACAATTCGCACAGCAGTACGCACTTTGCCAGAAGACCCGGCTCTGGCTGAACGGTTCAGCACGGCTCACTGAACGAGAGAACCGGCTGTCCAAAAGAACCGGCTCTCAGCCAACCCGCCCAGCAGTACGCACTTTACCAGAAGACCCGGCTCCGACTGAACGGTTCAGCACGGCTCACTGAACGAGAGAACCGGCTCTACAAAAGAACGGCTCAATGAACGGGTCGGCACGGCTCACTGAACGAGAGAACCGGCTGTCCAAAAGAACCGGCCCTCAGCCAACTTGCCCAGCAGTACGCACTTTTCCAGAAGACCCGGCTCCGGCTGAACGGTTTGGCACGGCTCACTGAACGAGAGAACCGGCTCTCCAAAAGAACGGCTCTCACTGAACGGGTCGGCACGGCTCACTGAACGAGAGAACCGGCTCTCCAAAAGAACGGCTCTCACTGAACGGGTCGGCATGGCTCACTGAACGAGAGAACCGGCTGTCCAAAAGAACCGGCTCTCAGCCAACTTGCACAGCAGTACGCTCTTTTCCAGAAGACCCGGTTCTGACTGAACGGTTCGGCACGGCTTACTGAACGAGAGAACCGGCTCTCCAAAACAACGGCTCTCACTGAACGGGTCGGCACGGCTCACTGAACGAGAGAACCGGCTGTTCAAAAGAACCGGCTTTCAGCCAACTTGCCCAGCAGTACGCACTTTGCCAGAAGACCCGGCTCTGGCTGAACGGTTCAGCACTGCTCACTGAACAAGAACCGGCTCTCAGCCAACTCGTCCAGCAGTACGCACTTTGCCAGAAGACCCGGTTCTGACTGAACGGTACAACACAGCTCGCTGAACGTGAGAACCGGCATTCCAAAAGAACCGGCTCTCACTGAACGGGTCGGCGCGGCTCACTGAACGAGAGAACCGGCTGGCCAAAAGAACCGGCTCTCAGCCAACTTGCACAGCAGTACGCACTTTTCCAGAAGACCCGTTTCTGACTGAACTGTTCGGCACGGCTTACTGAACGAGAGAACCGGCTCTCCAAAACAACGGCTCTCACTGAACGGGTCAGCACGGCTCACTGAGCGAGAGAACCGGCCGTTCAAAAGAACCGGCTTTCAGCCAACTTGCCCAGCAGGACGCACTTTTCCAGAAGACCCGGCTCTGGCTGAACGGTTCGGCACGGCTCACTGAACGAGAGAACCGGCTCTCCAAAAGAACGGGTCGGCACGGCTCACCGAATGAGAGAACCGGCTCTCCAAAAGAACGGCTCTCACTGAAGGGGTCGGCACGGCTCACTGAACGAGAGAACCGGCTCTCCAAAAGAACGGCTCTCACTGAACGGGTCGGCACGGCTAACTGAACGAGAGAACCGGCTCTCCAAAAGAGCGGCTCTCACCGAACGGGTCGGCATGGCTCTCTGAACGAGAGAACCGGCTCTCCAAAAGAACGGCTCTCACTGAACGGGTCGGCACGGCTCACTGAACGAGAGAACCGGCTCTCCGAAAGAACGGCTCTCACTGAACGGGTCGGCACGGCTCACTGAACGAGATAACTGGCTCTCCAAAAAAACCGGCTCTAAGCCAACTCGCCCAGCAGTACGCACTTTGCCAGAAGACCCGGCTCCGGCTGAACGGTTCAGCACGGCTCATTGAACGAGAGAACCGGCTCTCCAAAAGAACGGCTCTCACTGAACGGGACGGCACGGCTCACTGAACGAGAGAACCGGCTGTCCAAAAGAACCGGCTCTCAGCCAACTTTCACAGCTGTACGCACTTTTCCAGAAGACCCGGCCCGGGCTGAACGGTTCAGCACGGCTCACTCAACGAGAGAACCGGCTGTCCAAAAGAACCGCCTCTCAGCCAACTTGCCCAGCAGTACGCACTTTGCCAGAAGACCCGGCTCTGGCTGAATGGTTCAGCACGGCTCACTGAACGAGAACCGGCTCCCAGCCAACTTTCCCAGCAGTACGCACTTTGCCAGAAGACCCGGCTTTGGCTGAACGGTTCAGCACGGCTCACTGAACGAGAGAACCAGCTCTCAGCCAACTCGCCCAGCAGTACGCACTTTGCCAGAAGACCCGGCTCTGGCTGAACTGTTCAGCACGGCTCACTGAACGAGAACCGGCTTTCCAAAAGAACTGACTCTCACTGAACGGGTCGGCACGGCTCACTGAACGAGAGAAGCGGCTCTCCAAAAGAACGGCTCTCTCTGAACGGGTCGGCACGGCTCACTGAACGAGAAAACCGGCTCTCCAAAAGAACCGGCTCTCAGCCAACTCGCCCGGCAGTACGCACTTTGCCAGAACACCCGGCTCTGGCTGAACAGGTCGGCACGGCTCACTGAACGAGAGAATCGGCTGTCCAAAAGAACCGGCTCTCAGCCAACTCGCCCAGCAGTACGCATTTTGCCAGAAGACCCGGCTCTGGCTGAACGGTTCAGCACAGCACACTGAACGAGAGAACCGGCTCTCCAAAAGAACCGGCTCTCAGACAATTCTCCCAGCAGTAAGCACTTTGCCAGAAGACCCGGCTCTGGCTGAATGGTTCAGCACGGCTCACTGAACGAGAGAACCGGCTCTACAAAAGAACGGCTCACTTAACGGGTCGGCACGGCTCACTGAACGAGAGAACCTGCTGTCCAAATAAACCGGCTATCAGCCAACTTGCCCAGCAGTAGGCACTTCTCCAGAAGACCCGGCTCTGGCTGAACGGTTCGGCACGGCTCACTGAACGAGAGAACCGGCTCTCCAAAAGAACCGGCTCTCAGCCAACTTGCCCAGCAGTACGCACTTTTCCGGAAGACCCGGCTCTGGCTGAACGGTTCAGCACGGCTCACTGAAGGAGAACCGGCTGTCCAAAAGAACCGGCTCTCAGCCAACTTGTCCAGCAGTACGCACTTTGTAAGAAGACCCGGCTCTGGCTGAACGGTTCAGCACGGCTCACTGAACGAGAGAACCGGCTCTCAGCCAAATCGCCCAGCAGTACGCACTTTGCCAGAATACCCGGTTCTGACTGAACGGTTCAGCACGGCTCACTAAACGAGAGAACCGGCTCTCCAAAAGAACCGGCTCTCAGCCAACTCGCCCAGCAGTACGCACTTTGCCAGAAGACCCGGCTCTGGCTAAACGATTCAGCACGGCTCACTGAACGAGAGAACCGGCTCTCAAAAAGAACGGCTCTCACTGAACGGGTCGGCACGACTCACTGAACGAGAGAACCGGCTCTCCAAAAGAACCGGCTCTCAGCCAACTCGCCCGGCAGTACGCACTTTGCCAGAAGATCCGGCTCTGGCTGAACGGTTCAGCATGGCTCACTGAAGGAGAGAACCGGCTGTCCGAAAGAACCGGCTCTCAGCCAACTCGCCCAGCAGTACGCACTTTGCCAGAAGACCCGGCTCCGGCTGAACGGTTCAGCACGGCTCATTGAACGAGAGAACCGGCTCTCCAAAAGAACGGCTCTCACTGAACGGGACGGCACGGCTCAATGAACGAGAGAACCGGCTGTCCAAAAGAACCGGCTCTCAGCCAACTTGCCCAGCAGTACGCACTTTTCAGAAGACCCGGCTCGGGCTGAACGGTTCAGCACGGCTCACTCAACGAGAGAACCGGCTGTCCAAAAGAACCGGCTCTCAGCCAACTTGCCCAGCAGTACGCACTTTGCCAGAAGACCCGTCTCTGGCTGAACGGTTCAGCACGGCTCACTGAACGAGAGAACCGGCTCTCCAAAAGAACCGGCTCTCAGACAATTCGCCCAGCAGTACGCACTTTGCCAGAAGACCCGGCTCTGGCTGAACGGTTCAGCACGGCTCACTGAACGAGAGAACCGGCTGTCCAAAAGAACCGGCTCTCAGCCAACCCGCCCAGCAGTACGCACTTTACCAGAAGACCCGGCTCCGACTGAACGGTTCAGCACGGCTCACTGAACGAGAGAACCGGCTCTACAAAAGAACGGCTCATTGAACGGGTCGGCACGGCTCACTGAACGAGATAACCGGCTGTCCAAAAGAACCGGCCCTCAGCCAACTTGCCCAGCAGTACGCACTTTTCCAGAAGACCCGGCTCCGGCTGAACGGTTTGGCACGGCTCACTGAACGAGAGAACCGGCTCTCCAAAAGAACGGCTCTCACTGAACGGGTCGGCACGGCTCACTGAACGAGAGAACCGGCTCTCCAAAAGAACGGCTCTCACTGAACGGGTCGGCATGGCTCACTGAACGAGAGAACCGGCTGTCCAAAAGAACCGGCTCTCAGCCAACTTGCACAGCAGTACGCTCTTTTCCAGAAGACCCGGTTCTGACTGAACGGTTCGGCACGGCTTACTGAACGAGAAAACCGGCTCTCCAAAACAACGGCTCTCACTGTACGGGTCGGCACGGCTCACTGAACGAGAGAACCGGCTGTTCAAAAGAACCGGCTTTCAGCCAACTTGCCCAGCAGTACGCACTTTGCCAGAAGACCCGGCTCTGGCTGAACGGTTCAGCACTGCTCACTGAACAAGAACCGGCTCTCAGCCAACTCGCCCAGCAGTACGCACTTTGCCAGAAGACCCGGTTCTGACTGAACGGTACAACACAGCTCGCTGAACGTGAGAACCGGCATTCCAAAAGAACCGGCTCTCACTGAACGGGTCGGCACGGCTCACTGAACGAGAGAACCGGCTGGCCAAAAGAACCGGCTCTCAGCCAGCTTGCACAGCAGTACGCACTTTTCCAGAAGACCCGGTTCTAACTGAACGGTTCGGCACGGCTTACTGAACGAGAGAACCGGCTCTCCAAAACAACGGCTCTCACTGAACGGGTCAGCACGGCTCACTGAACGAGAGAACCGGCCGTTCAAAAGAACCGGCTTTCAGCCAACTTGCCCAGCAGGACGCACTTTTCCAGAAGACCCGGCTCTGGCTGAACGGTTCGGCACGGCTCACTGAACGAGAGAACCGGCTTTCCAAAAGAACTGACACTCACTGAACGGGTCGGCACGGCTCACTGAACGAGAGAAGCGGCTCTCCAAAAGAACGGCTCTCTCTGAACGGGTCGGCACGGCTCACTGAACGAGAAAACCGGCTCTCCAAAAGAACCGGCTCTCAGCCAACTCGCCCGGCAGTACGCACTTTGCCAGAACACCCGGCTCTGGCTGAACAGGTCGGCACGGCTCACTGAACGAGAGAATCGGCTGTCCAAAAGAACCGGCTCTCAGCCAACTCGCCCAGCAGTACGCATTTTGCCAGAAGACCCGGCTCTGGCTGAACGGTTCAGCACAGCACACTGAACGAGAGAACCGGCTCTCCAAAAGAACCGGCTCTCAGACAATTCTCCCAGCAGTAAGCACTTTGCCAGAAGACCCGGCTCTGGCTGAATGGTTCAGCACGGCTCACTGAACGAGAGAACCGGCTCTACAAAAGAACGGCTCACTTAACGGGTCGGCACGGCTCACTGAACGAGAGAACCTGCTGTCCAAATAAACCGGCTATCAGCCAACTTGCCCAGCAGTAGGCACTTCTCCAGAAGACCCGGCTCTGGCTGAACGGTTCGGCACGGCTCACTGAACGAGAGAACCGGCACTCCAAAAGAACGGCTCTCACTGAATGGGTCGGCACGGCTCACTGAACGAGAGAACCGGCTCTCCAAAAGAACCGGCTCTCAGCCAACTTGCCCAGCAGTACGCACTTTTCCGGAAGACCCGGCTCTGGCTGAACGGTTCAGCACGGCTCACTGAACGAGAACCGGCTGTCCAAAAGAACCGGCTCTCAGCCAACTTGTCCAGCAGTACGCACTTTGTAAGAAGACCCGGCTCTGGCTGAACGGTTCAGCACGGCTCACTGAACGAGAGAACCGGCTCTCAGCCAAATCGCCCAGCAGTACGCACTTTGCCAGAATACCCGGTTCTGACTGAACGGTTCAGCACGGCTCACTAAACGAGAGAACCGGCTCTCCAAAAGAACCGGCTCTCAGCCAACTCGCCCAGCAGTACGCACTTTGCCAGAAGACCCGGCTCTGGCTAAACGATTCAGCACGGCTCACTGAACGAGAGAACCGGCTCTCAAAAAGAACGGCTCTCACTGAACGGGTCGGCACGACTCACTGAAGGAGAGAACCGGCTGTCCGAAAGAACCGGCTCTCAGCCAACTCGCCCAGCAGTACGCACTTTGCCAGAAGACCCGGCTCCGGCTGAACGGTTCAGCACGGCTCATTGAACGAGAGAACCGGCTCTCCAAAAGAACGGCTCTCACTGAACGGGACGGCACGGCTCAATGAACGAGAGAACCGGCTGTCCAAAAGAACCGGCTCTCAGCCAACTTGCCCAGCAGTACGCACTTTTCCAGAAGACCCGGCTCGGGCTGAACGGTTCAGCACGGCTCACTCAACGAGAGAACCGGCTGTCCAAAAGAACCGGCTCTCAGCCAACTTGCCCAGCAGTACGCACTTTGCCAGAAGACCCGTCTCTGGCTGAACGGTTCAGCACGGCTCACTGAACGAGAGATCCGGCTCTCCAAAAGAACCGGCTCTCAGACAATTCGCCCAGCAGTACGCACTTTGCCAGAAGACCCGGCTCTGGCTGAACGGTTCAGCACGGCTCACTGAACGAGAGAACCGGCTGTCCAAAAGAACCGGCTCTCAGCCAACCCGCCCAGCAGTACGCACTTTACCAGAAGACCCGGCTCCGACTGAACGGTTCAGCACGGCTCACTGAACGAGAGAACCGGCTCTACAAAAGAACGGCTCATTGAACGGGTCGGCACGGCTCACTGAACGAGATAACCGGCTGTCCAAAAGAACCGGCCCTCAGCCAACTTGCCCAGCAGTACGCACTTTTCCAGAAGACCCGGCTCCGGCTGAACGGTTTGGCACGGCTCACTGAACGAGAGAACCGGCTCTCCAAAAGAACGGCTCTCACTGAACGGGTCGGCACGGCTCTCTGAACGAGAGAACCGGCTCTCCAAAAGAACGGCTCTCACTGAACGGGTCGGCATGGCTCACTGAACGAGAGAACCGGCTGTCCAAAAGAACCGGCTCTCAGCCAACTTGCACAGCAGTACGCTCTTTTCCAGAAGACCCGGTTCTGACTGAACGGTTCGGCACGGCTTACTGAACGAGAAAACCGGCTCTCCAAAACAACGGCTCTCACTGTACGGGTCGGCACGGCTCACTGAACGAGAGAACCGGCTGTTCAAAAGAACCGGCTTTCAGCCAACTTGCCCAGCAGTACGCACTTTGCCAGAAGACCCGGCTCTGGCTGAACGGTTCAGCACTGCTCACTGAACAAGAACCGGCTCTCAGCCAACTCGCCCAGCAGTACGCACTTTGCCAGAAGACCCGGTTCTGACTGAACGGTACAACACAGCTCGCTGAACGTGAGAACCGGCATTCCAAAAGAACCGGCTCTAGCTGAACGGGTCGGCACGGCTCACTGAACGAGAGAACCGGCTGGCCAAAAGAACCGGCTCTCAGCCAGCTTGCACAGCAGTACGCACTTTTCCAGAAGACCCGGTTCTAACTGAACGGTTCGGCACGGCTTACTGAACGAGAGAACCGGCTCTCCAAAACAACGGCTCTCACTGAACGGGTCAGCACGGCTCACTGAACGAGAGAACCGGCCGTTCAAAAGAACCGGCTTTCAGCCAACTTGCCCAGCAGGACGCACTTTTCCAGAAGACCCGGCTCTGGCTGAACGGTTCGGCACGGCTCACTGAACGAGAGAACCGGCTCTCCAAAAGAACGGGTCGGCACGGCTCACCGAATGAGAGAACCGGCTCTCCAAAAGAACGGCTCTCACTGAACGGGTCGGCACGGCTCACTGAACGAGAGAACCGGCTCTCCAAAAGAACGGATCTCACTGAACGGGTCGGCACGGCTCACTGAACGAGAGAACCGGCTCTCCAAAAGAACGGCTCTCACTGAACGGGTCGGCACGGCTCACTGAACGAGATAACTGGCTCTCCAAAAAAACCGGCTCTCCGCAAACTCGCCAAGCAGTACGCACTTTTCCAGAAGAACCGGTTCTGACAACGGTTCAGTACGGCTCACTGAACGAGAGAACCGGCTCTCCAAAAAAACCGGCTCTCAGCCAACTCGCCCAGCAGTACGCACTTTGCCGGAAGACCCGGTTCTGACTGAACGTTTCGGCACGGCTCACTGAACGAGAGAACCGGCTCTCCAAAAGAAGGGCTCTCACTGAACGGTTCGGCACGGCTCACTGAACGAGAGAACCGGCTCCAAAAAAACGGCTCTCACTGAACGGGTCGGCACGGCTCACTGAACGAGAGAACCGACTGTCCAAAAGAACCGGCCCTCAGCCAACTTGCCCAGCAGTACGCACTTTTCCAGAAGACCCGGCTCCGGCTGAACGGTTTGGCACGGCTCACTGAACGAGAGAACCGGCTCTCCAAAAGAACGGCTCTCACTGAACGGGTCGGCACGGCTCACTGAACGAGAGAACCGGCTCTCCAAAAGAACGGCTCTCACTGAACGGGTCGGCATGGCTCACTGAACGAGAGAACCGGCTCTCCAAAAGAACGGCTCTCACTGAACGGTTCGGCACAGCTCACTCAACGAGAGAACCAGCTGTCCAAAAGATCCGGCTCTCAGCCAACTCGCCCAGCAGTACGCACTTTGCCAGAAGACCCGGTTCTGACTGAACGGTTCAGCACGGCTCACTAAACGAGAGAACCGGCTCTCCAAAAGAACCGGCTCTCAGCCAACTCGCCAAGCAGTACGCACTTTGCCAGAAGATCCGGCTCTGGCTGAACGGTTCAGCATGGCTCACTGAAGGAGAGAACCGGCTGTCCGAAAGAACCGGCTCTAAGCCAACTCGCCCAGCAGTACGCACTTTGCCAGAAGACCCGGCTCCGGCTGAACGGTTCAGCACGGCTCATTGAACGAGAGAACCGGCTCTCCAAAAGAACGGCTCTCACTGAACGGGACGGCACGGCTCACTGAAGGAGAGAACCGGCTGTCCAAAAGAACCGGCTCTCAGCCAACTTTCACAGCAGTACGCACTTTTCCAGAAGACCCGGCCCGGGCTGAACGGTTCAGCACGGCTCACTCAACGAGAGAACCGGCTGTCCAAAAGAACCGCCTCTCAGCCAACTTGCCCAGCAGTACGCACTTTGCCAGAAGACCCGGCTCTGGCTGAATGGTTCAGCACGGCTCACTGAACGAGAACCGGCTCCCAGCCAACTTGCCCAGCAGTACGCACTTTGCCAGAAGAGCCGGCTTTGGCTGAACTGTTCAGCACGGCTCACTGAACGAGAGAACCAGCTCTCAGCCAACTCGCCCAGCAGTACGCACTTTGCCAGAAGACCCGGCTCTGGCTGAACTGTTCAGCACGGCTCACTGAACGAGAACCGGCTTTCCAAAAGAACTGACTCTCACTGAACGGGTCGGCACGGCTCACTGAACGAGAGAAGCGGCTCTCCAAAAGAACGGCTCTCTCTGAACGGGTCGGCACGGCTCACTGAACGAGAAAACCGGCTCTCCAAAAGAACCGGCTCTCAGCCAACTCGCCCGGCAGTACGCACTTTGCCAGAACACCCGGCTCTGGCTGAACAGGTCGGCACGGCTCACTGAACGAGAGAATCGGCTGTCCAAAAGAACCGGCTCTCAGCCAACTCGCCCAGCAGTACGCACTTTGCCAGAAGACCCGGCTCTGGCTGAACGGTTCAGCACAGCTCACTGAACGAGAGAACCGGCTCTCCAAAAGAACCGGCTCTCAGACAATTCTCCCAGCAGTAAGCACTTGGCCAGAAGACCCGGCTCTGGCTGAATGGTTCAGCACGGCTCACTGAACGAGAGAACCGGCTCTACAAAAGAACGGCTCACTTAACGGGTCGGCACGGCTCACTGAACGAGAGAACCTGCTGTCCAAATAAACCGGCTATCAGCCAACTTGCCCAGCAGTAGGCACTTCTCCAGAAGACCCGGCTCTGGCTGAACGGTTCGGCACGGCTCACTGAACGAGAGAACCGGCACTCCAAAAGAACGGCTCTCACTGAACGGGTCGGCACGGCTCACTGAACGAGAGAACCGGCTCTCCAAAAGAACCGGCTCTCAGCCAACTTGCCCAGCAGTACGCACTTTTCCGGAAGACCCGGCTCTGGCTGAACGGTTCAGCACGGCTCACTGAACGAGAACCGGCTGTCCAAAAGAACCGGCTCTCAGCCAACTTGTCCAGCAGTACGCACTTTGTAAGAAGACCCGGCTCTGGCTGAACGGTTCAGCACGGCTCACTGAACGAGAGAACCGGCTCTCAGCCAAATCGCCCAGCAGTACGCACTTTGCCAGAATACCCGGTTCTGACTGAACGGTTCAGCACGGCTCACTAAACGAGAGAACCGGCTCTCCAAAAGAACCGGCTCTCAGCCAACTCGCCCGGCAGAACGCACTTTGCCAGAAGACCCGGCTCTGGCTGAACAGGTCGGCACGGCTCACTGAACGAGAGAACCGGCTGTCCAAAAGAACCGGCTCTCAGCCAACTCGCCAAGCAGTACGCACTTTGCCAGAAGATCCGGCTCTGGCTGAACGGTTCAGCATGGCTCACTGAAGGAGAGAACCGGCTGTCCGAAAGAACCGGCTCTCAGCCAACTCGCCCAGCAGTACGCACTTTGCCAGAAGACCCGGCTCCGGCTGAACGGTTCAGCACGGCTCATTGAACGAGAGAACCGGCTCTCCAAAAGAACGGCTCTCACTGAACGGGACGGCACGGCTCAATGAACGGGAGAACCGGCTGTCCAAAAGAACCGGCTCTCAGCCAACTTGCCCAGCAGTACGCACTTTTCCAGAAGACCCGGCTCGGGCTGAACGGTTCAGCACGGCTCACTCAACGAGAGAACCGGCTGTCCAAAAGAACCGGCTCTCAGCCAACTTGCCCAGCAGTACGCACTTTGCCAGAAGACCCGGCTCTGGCTGAACGGTTCAGCACGGCTCACTGAACGAGAGAACCGGCTCTCCAAAAGAACCGGCTCTCAGACAATTCGCCCAGCAGTACGCACTTTGCCAGAAGACCCGGCTCTGGCTGAACGGTTCAGCACGGCTCACTGAACGAGAGAACCGGCTGTCCAAAAGAACCGGCTCTCAGCCAACCCGCCCAGCAGTACGCACTTTACCAGAAGACCCGGCTCCGACTGAACGGTTCAGCACGGCTCACTGAACGAGAGAACCGGCTCTACAAAAGAACGGCTCATTGAACGGGTCGGCACGGCTCACTGAACGAGAGAACCGGCTGTCCAAAAGAACCGGCCCTCAGCCAACTTGCCCAGCAGTACGCACTTTTCCAGAAGACCCGGCTCCGGCTGAACGGTTTGGCACGGCTCACTGAACGAGAGAACCGGCTCTCCAAAAGAACGGCTCTCACTGAACGGGTCGGCACGGCTCACTGAACGAGAGAACCGGCTCTCCAAAAGAACGGCTCTCACTGAACGGGTCGGCATGGCTCACTGAACGAGAGAACCGGCTGTCCAAAAGAACCGGCTCTCAGCCAACTTGCACAGCAGTACGCTCTTTTCCAGAAGACCCGGTTCTGACTGAACGGTTCGGCACGGCTTACTGAACGAGAGAACTGGCTCTCCAAAACAACGGCTCTCACTGAACGGGTCGGCACGGCTCACTGAACGAGAGAACCGGCTGTTCAAAAGAACCGGCTTTCAGCCAACTTGCCCAGCAGTACGCACTTTGCCAGATGACCCGGCTCTCGCTGAACGGTTCAGCACTGCTCACTGAACAAGAACCGGCTCTCAGCCAACTCGCCCAGCAGTACGCACTTTGCCAGAAGACCCGGTTCTGACTGAACGGTACAACACAGCTCGCTGAACGTGAGAACCGGCATTCCAAAAGAACCGGCTCTCACTGAACGGGTCGGCACGGCTCACTGAACGAGAGAACCGGCTGGCCAAAAGAACCGGCTCTCAGCCAACTTGCACAGCAGTACGCACTTTTCCAGAAGACCCGGTTCTGACTGAACGGTTCGGCACGGCTTACTGAACGAGAGAACCGGCTCTCCAAAACAACGGCTCTCACTGAACGGGTCAGCACGGCTCACTGAACGAGAGAACCGGCCGTTCAAAAGAACCGGCTTTCAGCCAACTTGCCCAGCAGGACGCACTTTTCCAGAAGACCCGGCTCTGGCTGAACGGTTCGGCACGGCTCACTGAACGAGAGAACCGGCTCTCCAAAAGAACGGGTCGGCACGGCTCACCGAATGAGAGCACCGGCTCTCCAAAAGAACGGCTCTCACTGAACGGGTCGGCACGGCTCTCCAAAAGAACGGATCTCACTGAACGGGTCGGCACGGCTCACTGAACGAGAGAACCGGCTCTCCAAAAGAACGGCTCTCACTGAACGGGTCGGCACGGCTAACTGAACGAGAGAACCGGCTCTCCAAAAGAGCGGCTCTCACTGAACGGGTCGGCATGGCTCTCTGAACGAGAGAACCGGCTCTCCAAAAGAACGGCTCTCACTGAACGGGTCGGCACGGCTCACTGAACGAGAGAACCGGCTCTCCGAAAGAACGGCTCTCACTGAACGGGTCGGCACGGCTCACTGAACGAGATAACTGGCTCTCCAAAAAAACCGGCTCTCAGCAAACTCGCCCAGCAGTACGCACTTTTCGAGAAGAACCGGTTCTGACAACGGTTCAGTACGGCTCACTGAACGAGAGAACCGGCTCTCCAAAAAACCGGCTCTCAGCCAACTCGCCCAGCAGTACGCACTTTGCCGGAAGACCCGGTTCTGACTGAACGTTTCGGCACGGCTCACTGAACGAGAGAACCGGCTCCAAAAAAACGGCTCTCACTGAACGGGTCGGCACGGCTCACTGAACGAGAGAACCGACTGTCCAAAAGAATCGGCCCTCAGCCAACTTGCCCAGCAGTACGCACTTTTCCAGAAGACCCGGCTCCGGCTGAACGGTTTGGCGCGGCTCACTGAACGAGAGAACCGGCTCTCCAAAAAAACGGCTCTCACTGAACGGGTCGGCACGGCTCACTGAACGAGAGAACCGGCTCTCCAAAAGAACGGCTCTCACTGAACGGGTCGGCATGGCTCACTGAACGAGAGAACCGGCTCTCCAAAAGAACGGCTCTCACTGAACGGTTCGGCACAGCTCACTCAACGAGAGAACCAGCTGTCCAAAAGATCCGGCTCTCAGCCAACTCGCCCAGCAGTACGCACTTTGCCAGAAGACCCGGCTCTGGCTAAACTGTTCAGCACGGCTCACTGAACGAGAGAACCGGATCTCCAAAAGAACGGCTCTTACTGAATGGGTCGGCACTGCTCACTGAACGAGAGAACCAGCACTCCAAAAGAACGGCTCTCACTGACCGGGTCGGCACGGCTTACTGAACGAGAGATCCGGCTGTCCAAAAGAACCGGCTCTCAGCCAACTTGCCCAGCAGTACGCACTTTTCCAGAAGGTCCGGCTCTGGCTGAAACGTTCAGCACGGCTCACTGAACGAGAACCGGCATTCCAAAAGAACTGACTCTCAGCCAACTCGCCCAGCAGTACGCATTTTGCCAGAAGACCCGGCTCTGGCTAAACGATTCAGCACGGCTCACTGAACGAGAGAACCGGCTCTCCAAAAGAACGGCTCTTACTGAACGGGTCGGCACGACTCACTGAACGAGAGAACCGGCTCTCGAAAAGAACCGGCTCTCAGCCAACTCGCCCGGCAGTACGCACTTTGCCAGAAGACCCGGCTCTGGCTGAACAGGTCGGCACGGCTCACTGAACGAGAGAACCGGCTGTCCGAAAGAACCGGCTCTCAGCCAACTCGCCAAGCAGTACGCACTGTGCCAGAAGATGCGGCTCTGGCTGAACGGTTCAGCATGGCTCACTGAAGGAGAGAACCGGCTGTCCGAAAGAACCGGCTCTCAGCCAACTCGCCCAGCAGTACGCACTTTGCCAGAAGACCCGGCTCCGGCTGAACGGTTCAGCACGGCTCATTGAACGAGAGAACCGGCTCTCCAAAAAAACCGGCTCTCAGCCAACTCGCCCAGCAGTACGCACTTTGCCAGAAGACCCAGCCCGGGCTGAACGGTTCAGCACGGCTCACTCAACGAGAGAACCGGCTGTCCAAAAGAACCGCCTCTCAGCCAACTTGCCCAGCAGTACGCACTTTGCCAGAAGACCCGGCTCTGGCTGAACGGTTCAGCACGGCTCACTGAACGAGAACCGGCTCCCAGCCAACTTGCCCAGCAGTACGCACTTTGCCAGAAGACCCGGCTTTGGCTGAACGGTTCAGCACGGCTCACTGAACGAGAGAACCAGCTCTCAGCCAACTCGCCCAGCAGTACGCACTTTGCCAGAAGACCCGGCTCTGGCTGAACTGTTCAGCACGGCTCACTGAACGAGAACCGGCTTTCCAAAAGAACTGACTCTCACTGAACGGGTCGGCACGGCTCACTGAACGAGAGAAGCGGCTCTCCAAAAGAACCGGCTCTCAGCCAACTCGCCCGGCAGTACGCACTTTGCCAGAACACCCGGCTCTGGCTGAACAGGTCGGCACGGCTCACTGAACGAGAGAATCGGCTGTCCAAAAGAACCGGCTCTCAGCCAACTCGCCCAGCAGTACGCACTTTGCAAGAAGACCCGGCTCTGGCTGAACGGTTCAGCACAGCTCACTGAACGAGAGAACCGGCTCTCCAAAAGAACCGGCTCTCAGACAATTCTCCCAGCAGTACGCACTTTGCCAGAAGACCCGGCTCTGGCTGAATGGTTCAGCACGGCTCACTGAACGAGAGAACCGGCTCTACAAAAGAACGGCTCACTTAACGGGTCGGCACGGCTCACTGAACGAGAGAACCGGCTGTCCAAATAAACCGGCTATCAGCCAACTTGCCCAGCAGTACGCACTTCTCCAGAAGACCCGGCTCTGGCTGAACGGTTCAGCACGGCTCACTGAACGAGAACCGGCTGTCCAAAAGAACCGGCTCTCAGCCAACTTGTCCAGCAGTACGCACTTTGTAAGAAGACCCGGCTCTGGCTGAACGGTTCAGCACGGCTCACTGAACGAGAGAACCGGCTCTCAGCCAAATCGCCCAGCAGTACGCACTTTGCCAGAATACCCGGTTCTGACTGAACGGTTCAGCACGGCTCACTAAACGAGAGAACCGGCTCTCCAAAAGAACCGGCTCTCAGCCAACTCGCCCAGCAGTACGCACTTTGCCAGAAGACCCCGCTCTGGCTAAACGATTCAGCACGGCTCACTGAACGAGAGAACCGGCTCTCCAAAAGAACCGGCTCTCAGCCAACTCGCCCGGCAGTACGCACTTTGCCAGAAGACCCGGCTCTGGCTGAACAGGTCGGCACGGCTCACTGAAGGAGAGAACCGGCTGTCCAAAAGAACCGGCTCTCAGCCAACTCGCCAAGCAGTACGCACTTTGCCAGAAGATCCGGCTCTGGCTGAACGGTTCAGCATGGCTCACTGAAGGAGAGAACCGGCTGTCCGAAAGAACCGGCTCTCAGCCAACTCGCCCAGCAGTACGCACTTTGCCAGAAGACCCGGCTCCGGCTGAACGGTTCAGCACGGTTCATTGAACGAGAGAACCGGCTCTCCAAAAGAACGGCTCTCACTGAACGGGACGGCACGGCTCAATGAACGAGAGAACCGGCTGTCCAAAAGAACCGGCTCTCAGCCAACTTGCCCAGCAGTACGCACTTTTCCAGAATACCCGGCTCGGGCTGAACGGTTCAGCACGGCTCAATCAACGAGAGAACCGGCTGTCCAAAAGAACCGGCTCTCAGCCAACTTGCCCAGCAGTACGCACTTTGCCAGATGACCCGGCTCTGGCTGAACGGTTCAGCACGGCTCACTGAACAAGAACCGGCTCCCAGCCAACTTGCCCAGCAGTACGCACTTTGCCAGAAGACCCGGCTCTGGCTGAACGGTTCAGCACGGCTCACTGAACGAGAGAACCAGCTCTCAGCCAACTCGCCCAGCAGTACGCACTTTGCCAGAAGACCCGGCTCTGGCTGAACTGTTCAGCACGGCTCACTGAACGAGAACCGGCTTTCCAAAAGAACTGACTCTCACTGAACGGGTCGGCACGGCTCACTGAACGAGAGAAGCGGCTCTCCAAAAGAACGGCTCTCTCTCAACGGGTCGGCACGGCTCACTGAACGAGAAAACCGGCTCTGCAAAAGAACCGGCTCTCAGCCAACTCGCCCGGCAGTACGCACTTTGCCAGAACACCCGGCTCTGGCTGAACAGGTCGGCACGGCTCACTGAACAAGAGAATCGGCTGTCCAAAGGAACCGGCTCTCAGACAATTCGCCCAGCAGTACGAACTTTGCCAGAAGACCCGGCTCTGGCTGAACGGTTCAGCACGGCTCACTGAACGAGAGAACCGGCTGTCCAAAAGAACCGGCTCTCAGCCAACCCGCCCAGCAGTACGCACTTTACCAGAAGACCCGGCTCCGACTGAACGGTTCAGCACGGCTCACTGAACGAGAGAACCGGCTCTACAAAAGAACGGCTCATTGAACCGGTCGGCACGGCTCACTGAACGAGAGAACCGGCTGTCCAAAAGAACCGGCTCTCAGCCAACTTGCCCAGCATTACGCACTTCTCCAGAATACCCGGCTCTGGCTGAACGGTTCGGCACGGCTCACTGAACGAGAGAACCGGCACTCCAAAAGAACGGCTCTCACTGAACGGGTCGGCACGGCTCACTGAACGAGAGAACCGGCTCTCCAAAAGAACCGGCTCACAGCCAACTTGCCCAGCAGTACGCACTTTTCCAGAAGACCCGGCTCTAGCTGAACGGTTCAGCACGGCTCAATGAACGATAGAACCGGCTCTCAGCCAACTCGCCCAGCAGTACGCACTATGCCAGAAGACCCGGTTCTGAATGAACGGTTCAGCACGGCTCACTAAACGAGAGAACCGGCTCTCCAAAAGAACCGGCTCTCAGCCAACTCGCCCAGCAGTACGCACTTTGCCAGAAGACCCGGCTCTGACTCAACGGTTCAGCACGGCTCGCTGAACGAGAGAACCGGCTGTCAAAAGAACCCTATACGTAGTGGCACAGGCAGGAGCTTATTGGTTTACGTTTTATTTTATGGCAGCTCCACCATACTTTTTGTCCAAAAGAACCGGCTTTCAGCCAACTCTCCCAGTAGTAAGCACTTTTCCAGAATACCCGGTTCTGACTGAACGGTTCGGCACGGCTCACTGAACGAGAGAACCGGCTCTCCAAAAGAACGGCTCTCACTGAACGGTTCGGCACAGCGCACTGAACCAGAGAACCAGCTGTCCAAAAGATCGGGCTCTCAGCCAACTCGCCAAGCAGTACGCACTTTGCCAGAAGACCCGGCTCTGGCTAAACGGTTCAGCACGGCTCACTGAACGAGAACCGGCTGTCCAAAAGAACCGGCTCTCAGCCAACTTGTCCAGCAGTACGCACTTTGTAAGAAGACCCGGCTCTGGCTGAACGGTTCAGCACGGCTCACTGAACGAGAGAACCGGCTCTCAGCCAAATCGCCCAGCAGTACGCACTTTGCCAGAATACCCGGTTCTGACTGAACGGTTCAGCACGGCTCACTAAACGAGAGAACCGGCTCTCCAAAAGAACCGGCTCTCAGCCAACTCGCCCGGCAGTACGCACTTTGCCAGAAGACCCGGCTCTGGCTGAACAGGTCGGCACGGCTCACTGAACGAGAGAACCGGCTGTCCAAAAGAACCGGCTCTCAGCCAACTCGCCAAGCAGTACGCACTTTGCCAGAAGATCCGGCTCTGGCTGAACGGTTCAGCATGGCTCACTGAAGGGGAGAACCGGCTGTCCGAAAGAACCGGCTCTCAGCCAACTCGCCCAGCAGTACGCACTTTGCCAGAAGACCCGGCTCCGGCTGAACGGTTCAGCACGGCTCATTGAACGAGAGAACCGGCTCTCCAAAAGAACGGCTCTCACTGAACGGGACGGCACGGCTCAATGAACGGGAGAACCGGCTGTCCAAAAGAACCGGCTCTCAGCCAACTTGCCCAGCAGTACGCACTTTTCCAGAAGACCCGGCTCGGGCTGAACGGTTCAGCACGGCTCACTCAACGAGAGAACCGGCTGTCCAAAAGAACCGGCTCTCAGCCAACTTGCCCAGCAGTACGCACTTTGCCAGAAGACCCGGCTCTGGCTGAACGGTTCAGCACGGCTCACTGAACGAGAGAACCGGCTCTCCAAAAGAACCGGCTCTCAGACAATTCGCCCAGCAGTACGCACTTTGCCAGAAGACCCGGCTCTGGCTGAACGGTTCAGCACGGCTCACTGAACGAGAGAACCGGCTGTCCAAAAGAACCGGCTCTCAGCCAACCCGCCCAGCAGTACGCACTTTACCAGAAGACCCGGCTCCGACTGAACGGTTCAGCACGGCTCACTGAACGAGAGAACCGGCTCTACAAAAGAACGGCTCATTGAACGGGTCGGCACGGCTCACTGAACGAGAGAACCGGCTGTCCAAAAGAACCGGCCCTCAGCCAACTTGCCCAGCAGTACGCACTTTTCCAGAAGACCCGGCTCCGGCTGAACGGTTTGGCACGGCTCACTGAACGAGAGAACCGGCTCTCCAAAAGAACGGCTCTCACTGAACGGGTCGGCACGGCTCACTGAACGAGAGAACCGGCTCTCCAAAAGAACGGCTCTCACTGAACGGGTCGGCATGGCTCACTGAACGAGAGAACCGGCTGTCCAAAAGAACCGGCTCTCAGCCAACTTGCAAAGCAGTACGCTCTTTTCCAGAAGACCCGGTTCTGACTGAACGGTTCGGCACGGCTTACTGAACGAGAGAACTGGCTCTCCAAAACAACGGCTCTCACTGAACGGGTCGGCACGGCTCACTGAAGGAGAGAACCGGCTGTCCGAAAGAACCGGCTCTCAGCCAACTCGCCCAGCAGTACGCACTTTGCCAGAAGACCCGGCTCCGGCTGAACGGTTCAGCACGGTTCATTGAACGAGAGAACCGGCTCTCCAAAAGAACGGCTCTCACTGAACGGGACGGCACGGCTCAATGAACGAGAGAACCGGCTGTCCAAAAGAACCGGCTCTCAGCCAACTTGCCCAGCAGTACGCACTTTTCCAGAATACCCGGCTCGGGCTGAACGGTTCAGCACGGCTCACTCAACGAGAGAACCGGCTGTCCAAAAGAACCGGCTCTCAGCCAACTTGCCCAGCAGTACGCACTTTGCCAGATGACCCGGCTCTGGCTGAACGGTTCAGCACGGCTCACTGAACAAGAACCGGCTCCCAGCCAACTTGCCCAGCAGTACGCACTTTGCCAGAAGACCCGGCTCTGGCTGAACGGTTCAGCACGGCTCACTGAACGAGAGAACCAGCTCTCAGCCAACTCGCCCAGCAGTACGCACTTTGCCAGAAGACCCGGCTCTGGCTGAACTGTTCAGCACGGCTCACTGAACGAGAACCGGCTTTCCAAAAGAACTGACTCTCACTGAACGGGTCGGCACGGCTCACTGAACGAGAGAAGCGGCTCTCCAAAAGAACGGCTCTCTCTCAACGGGTCGGCACGGCTCACTGAACGAGAAAACCGGCTCTGCAAAAGAACCGGCTCTCAGCCAACTCGCCCGGCAGTACGCACTTTGCCAGAACACCCGGCTCTGGCTGAACAGGTCGGCACGGCTCACTGAACAAGAGAATCGGCTGTCCAAAGGAACCGGCTCTCAGACAATTCGCCCAGCAGTACGAACTTTGCCAGAAGACCCGGCTCTGGCTGAACGGTTCAGCACGGCTCACTGAACGAGAGAACCGGCTGTCCAAAAGAACCGGCTCTCAGCCAACCCGCCCAGCAGTACGCACTTTACCAGAAGACCCGGCTCCGACTGAACGGTTCAGCACGGCTCACTGAACGAGAGAACCGGCTCTACAAAAGAACGGCTCATTGAACCGGTCGGCACGGCTCACTGAACGAGAGAACCGGCTGTCCAAAAGAACCGGCTCTCAGCCAACTTGCCCAGCATTACGCACTTCTCCAGAATACCCGGCTCTGGCTGAACGGTTCGGCACGGCTCACTGAACGAGAGAACCGGCACTCCAAAAGAACGGCTCTCACTGAACGGGTCGGCACGGCTCACTGAACGAGAGAACCGGCTCTCCAAAAGAACCGGCTCACAGCCAACTTGCCCAGCAGTACGCACTTTTCCAGAAGACCCGGCTCTAGCTGAACGGTTCAGCACGGCTCAATGAACGATAGAACCGGCTCTCAGCCAACTCGCCCAGCAGTACGCACTATGCCAGAAGACCCGGTTCTGAATGAACGGTTCAGCACGGCTCACTAAACGAGAGAACCGGCTCTCCAAAAGAACCGGCTCTCAGCCAACTCGCCCAGCAGTACGCACTTTGCCAGAAGACCCGGCTCTGACTCAACGGTTCAGCACGGCTCGCTGAACGAGAGAACCGGCTGTCAAAAGAACCCTATACGTAGTGGCACAGGCAGGAGCTTATTGGTTTACGTTTTATTTTATGGCAGCTCCACCATACTTTTTGTCCAAAAGAACCGGCTTTCAGCCAACTCTCCCAGTAGTAAGCACTTTTCCAGAATACCCGGTTCTGACTGAACGGTTCGGCACGGCTCACTGAACGAGAGAACCGGCTCTCCAAAAGAACGGCTCTCACTGAACGGTTCGGCACAGCTCACTGAACCAGAGAACCAGCTGTCCAAAAGATCGGGCTCTCAGCCAACTCGCCAAGCAGTACGCACTTTGCCAGAAGACCCGGCTCTGGCTAAACGGTTCAGCACGGCTCACTGAACGAGAACCGGCTGTCCAAAAGAACCGGCTCTCAGCCAACTTGTCCAGCAGTACGCACTTTGTAAGAAGACCCGGCTCTGGCTGAACGGTTCAGCACGGCTCACTGAACGAGAGAACCGGCTCTCAGCCAAATCGCCCAGCAGTACGCACTTTGCCAGAATACCCGGTTCTGACTGAACGGTTCAGCACGGCTCACTAAACGAGAGAACCGGCTCTCCAAAAGAACCGGCTCTCAGCCAACTCGCCCGGCAGTACGCAGTTTGCCAGAAGACCCGGCTCTGGCTGAACAGGTCGGCACGGCTCACTGAACGAGAGAACCGGCTGTCCAAAAGAACCGGCTCTCAGCCAACTCGCCAAGCAGTACGCACTTTGCCAGAAGATCCGGCTCTGGCTGAACGGTTCAGCATGGCTCACTGAAGGGGAGAACCGGCTGTCCGAAAGAACCGGCTCTCAGCCAACTCGCCCAGCAGTACGCACTTTGCCAGAAGACCCGGCTCCGGCTGAACGGTTCAGCACGGCTCATTGAACGAGAGAACCGGCTCTCCAAAAGAACGGCTCTCACTGAACGGGACGGCACGGCTCAATGAACGGGAGAACCGGCTGTCCAAAAGAACCGGCTCTCAGCCAACTTGCCCAGCAGTACGCACTTTTCCAGAAGACCCGGCTCGGGCTGAACGGTTCAGCACGCTCACTCAACGAGAGAACCGGCTGTCCAAAAGAACCGGCTCTCAGCCAACTTGCCCAGCAGTACGCACTTTGCAGAAGACCCGGCTCTGGCTGAACGGTTCAGCACGGCTCACTGAACGAGAGAACCGGCTCTCCAAAAGAACCGGCTCTCAGACAATTCGCCCAGCAGTACGCACTTTGCCAGAAGACCCGGCTCTGGCTGAACGGTTCAGCACGGCTCACTGAACGAGAGAACCGGCTGTCCAAAAGAACCGGCTCTCAGCCAACCCGCCCAGCAGTACGCACTTTACCAGAAGACCCGGCTCCGACTGAACGGTTCAGCACGGCTCACTGAACGAGAGAACCGGCTCTACAAAAGAACGGCTCATTGAACGGGTCGGCACGGCTCACTGAACGAGAGAACCGGCTGTCCAAAAGAACCGGCCCCTCAGCCAACTTGCCCAGCAGTACGCACTTTTCCAGAAGACCCGGCTCCGGCTGAACGGTTTGGCACGGCTCACTGAACGAGAGAACCGGCTCTCCAAAAGAACGGCTCTCACTGAACGGGTCGGCACGGCTCACTGAACGAGAGAACCGGCTCTCCAAAAGAACGGCTCTCACTGAACGGGTCGGCATGGCTCACTGAACGAGAGAACCGGCTGTCCAAAAGAACCGGCTCTCAGCCAACTTGCACAGCAGTACGCTCTTTTCCAGAAGACCCGGTTCTGACTGAACGGTTCGGCACGGCTTACTGAACGAGAGAACTGGCTCTCCAAAACAACGGCTCTCACTGAACGGGTCGGCACGGCTCACTGAACGAGAGAACCGGCTGTTCAAAAGAACCGGCTTTCAGCCAACTTGCCCAGCAGTACGCACTTTGCCAGATGACCCGGCTCTCGCTGAACGGTTCAGCACTGCTCACTGAACAAGAACCGGCTCTCAGCCAACTCGCCCAGCAGTACGCACTTTGCCAGAAGACCCGGTTCTGACTGAACGGTACAACACAGCTCGCTGAACGTGAGAACCGCATTCCAAAAGAACCGGCTCTCACTGAACGGGTCGGCACGGCTCACTGAACGAGAGAACCGGCTGGCCAAAAGAACCGGCTCTCAGCCAACTTGCACAGCAGTACGCACTTTTCCAGAAGACCCGGTTCTGACTGAACGGTTCGGCACGGCTTACTGAACGAGAGAACCGGCTCTCCAAAACAACGGCTCTCACTGAACGGGTCAGCACGGCTCACTGAACGAGAGAACCGGCCGTTCAAAAGAACCGGCTTTCAGCCAACTTGCCCAGCAGGACGCACTTTTCCAGAAGACCCGGCTCTGGCTGAACGGTTCGGCACGGCTCACTGAACGAGAGAACCGGCTCTCCAAAAGAACGGGTCGGCACGGCTCACCGAATGAGAGCACCGGCTCTCCAAAAGAACGGCTCTCACTGAACGGGTCGGCACGGCTCTCCAAAAGAACGGATCTCACTGAACGGGTCGGCACGGCTCACTGAACGAGAGAACCGGCTCTCCAAAAGAACGGCTCTCACTGAACGGGTCGGCACGGCTAACTGAACGAGAGAACCGGCTCTCCAAAAGAGCGGCTCTCACTGAACGGGTCGGCATGGCTCTCTGAACGAGAGAACCGGCTCTCCAAAAGAACGGCTCTCACTGAACGGGTCGGCACGGCTCACTGAACGAGAGAACCGGCTCTCCGAAAGAACGGCTCTCACTGAACGGGTCGGCACGGCTCACTGAACGAGATAACTGGCTCTCCAAAAAAACCGGCTCTCAGCAAACTCGCCCAGCAGTACGCACTTTTCGAGAAGAACCGGTTCTGACAACGGTTCAGTACGGCTCACTGAACGAGAGAACCGGCTCTCCAAAAAACCGGCTCTCAGCCAACTCGCCCAGCAGTACGCACTTTGCCGGAAGACCCGGTTCTGACTGAACGTTTCGGCACGGCTCACTGAACGAGAGAACCGGCTCCAAAAAAAACGGCTCTCACTGAACGGGTCGGCACGGCTCACTGAACGAGAGAACCGACTGTCCAAAAGAATCGGCCCTCAGCCAACTTGCCCAGCAGTACGCACTTTTCCAGAAGACCCGGCTCCGGCTGAACGGTTTGGCGCGGCTCACTGAACGAGAGAACCGGCTCTCCAAAAAAACGGCTCTCACTGAACGGGTCGGCACGGCTCACTGAACGAGAGAACCGGCTCTCCAAAAGAACGGCTCTCACTGAACGGGTCGGCATGGCTCACTGAACGAGAGAACCGGCTCTCCAAAAGAACGGCTCTCACTGAACGGTTCGGCACAGCTCACTCAACGAGAGAACCAGCTGTCCAAAAGATCCGGCTCTCAGCCAACTCGCCCAGCAGTACGCACTTTGCCAGAAGACCCGGCTCTGGCTAAACTGTTCAGCACGGCTCACTGAACGAGAGAACCGGATCTCCAAAAGAACGGCTCTTACTGAATGGGTCGGCACTGCTCACTGAACGAGAGAACCAGCACTCCAAAAGAACGGCTCTCACTGACCGGGTCGGCACGGCTTACTGAACGAGAGATCCGGCTGTCCAAAAGAACCGGCTCTCAGCCAACTTGCCCAGCAGTACGCACTTTTCCAGAAGGTCCGGCTCTGGCTGAAACGTTCAGCACGGCTCACTGAACGAGAACCGGCATTCCAAAAGAACTGACTCTCAGCCAACTCGCCCAGCAGTACGCATTTTGCCAGAAGACCCGGCTCTGGCTAAACGATTCAGCACGGCTCACTGAACGAGAGAACCGGCTCTCCAAAAGAACGGCTCTTACTGAACGGGTCGGCACGACTCACTGAACGAGAGAACCGGCTCTCGAAAAGAACCGGCTCTCAGCCAACTCGCCCGGCAGTACGCACTTTGCCAGAAGACCCGGCTCTGGCTGAACAGGTCGGCACGGCTCACTGAACGAGAGAACCGGCTGTCCGAAAGAACCGGCTCTCAGCCAACTCGCCAAGCAGTACGCACTGTGCCAGAAGATGCGGCTCTGGCTGAACGGTTCAGCATGGCTCACTGAAGGAGAGAACCGGCTGTCCGAAAGAACCGGCTCTCAGCCAACTCGCCCAGCAGTACGCACTTTGCCAGAAGACCCGGCTCCGGCTGAACGGTTCAGCACGGCTCATTGAACGAGAGAACCGGCTCTCAAAAAAACCGGCTCTCAGCCAACTCGCCCAGCAGTACGCACTTTGCCAGAAGACCCAGCCCGGGCTGAACGGTTCAGCACGGCTCACTCAACGAGAGAACCGGCTGTCCAAAAGAACCGCCTCTCAGCCAACTTGCCCTAGCAGTACGCACTTTGCCAGAAGACCCGGCTCTGGCTGAACGGTTCAGCACGGCTCACTGAACGAGAACCGGCCTCCCAGCCAACTTGCCCAGCAGTACGCACTTTGCCAGAAGACCCGGCTTTGGCTGAACGGTTCAGCACGGCTCACTGAACGAGAGAACCAGCTCTCAGCCAACTCGCCCAGCAGTACGCACTTTGCCAGAAGACCCGGCTCTGGCTGAACTGTTCAGCACGGCTCACTGAACGAGAACCGGCTTTCCAAAAGAACTGACTCTCACTGAACGGGTCGGCACGGCTCACTGAACGAGAGAAGCGGCTCTCCAAAAGAACCGGCTCTCAGCCAACTCGCCCGGCAGTACGCACTTTGCCAGAACACCCGGCTCTGGCTGAACAGGTCGGCACGGCTCACTGAACGAGAGAATCGGCTGTCCAAAAGAACCGGCTCTCAGCCAACTCGCCCAGCAGTACGCACTTTGCAAGAAGACCCGGCTCTGGCTGAACGGTTCAGCACAGCTCACTGAACGAGAGGAACCGGCTCTCCAAAAGAACCGGCTCTCAGACAATTCTCCCAGCAGTACGCACTTTGCCAGAAGACCCGGCTCTGGCTGAATGGTTCAGCACGGCTCACTGAACGAGAGAACCGGCTCTACAAAGAACGGCTCACTTAACGGGTCGGCACGGCTCACTGAACGAGAGAACCGGCTGTCCAAATAAACCGGCTATCAGCCAACTTGCCCAGCAGTACGCACTTCTCCAGAAGACCCGGCTCTGGCTGAACGGTTCAGCACGGCTCACTGAACGAGAACCGGCTGTCCAAAAGAACCGGCTCTCAGCCAACTTGTCCAGCAGTACGCACTTTGTAAGAAGACCCGGCTCTGGCTGAACGGTTCAGCACGGCTCACTGAACGAGAGAACCGGCTCTCAGCCAAATCGCCCAGCAGTACGCACTTTGCCAGAATACCCGGTTCTGACTGAACGGTTCAGCACGGCTCACTAAACGAGAGAACCGGCTCTCCAAAAGAACCGGCTCTCAGCCAACTCGCCCAGCAGTACGCACTTTGCCAGAAGACCCCGCTCTGGCTAAACGATTCAGCACGGCTCACTGAACGAGAGAACCGGCTCTCCAAAAGAACCGGCTCTCAGCAACTCGCCCGGCAGTACGCACTTTGCCAGAAGACCCGGCTCTGGCTGAAGAGGTCGGCACGGCTCACTGAAGGAGAGAACCGGCTGTCCAAAAGAACCGGCTCTCAGCCAACTCGCCAAGCAGTACGCACTTTGCCAGAAGATCCGGCTCTGGCTGAACGGTTCAGCATGGCTCACTGAAGGAGAGAACCGGCTGTCCGAAAGAACCGGCTCTCAGCCAACTCGCCCAGCAGTACGCACTTTGCCAGAAGACCCGGCTCCGGCTGAACGGTTCAGCACGGTTCATTGAACGAGAGAACCGGCTCTCCAAAAGAACGGCTCTCACTGAACGGGACGGCACGGCTCAATGAACGAGAGAACCGGCTGTCCAAAAGAACCGGCTCTCAGCCAACTTGCCCAGCAGTACGCACTTTTCCAGAATACCCGGCTCGGGCTGAACGGTTCAGCACGGCTCACTCAACGAGAGAACCGGCTGTCCAAAAGAACCGGCTCTCAGCCAACTTGCCCAGCAGTACGCACTTTGCCAGATGACCCGGCTCTGGCTGAACGGTTCAGCACGGCTCACTGAACAAGAACCGGCTCCCAGCCAACTTGCCCAGCAGTACGCACTTTGCCAGAAGACCCGGCTCTGGCTGAACGGTTCAGCACGGCTCACTGAACGAGAGAACCAGCTCTCAGCCAACTCGCCCAGCAGTACGCACTTTGCCAGAAGACCCGGCTCTGGCTGAACTGTTCAGCACGGCTCACTGAACGAGAACCGGCTTTCCAAAAGAACTGACTCTCACTGAACGGGTCGGCACGGCTCACTGAACGAGAGAAGCGGCTCTCCAAAAGAACGGCTCTCTCTCAACGGGTCGGCACGGCTCACTGAACGAGAAAACCGGCTCTGCAAAAGAACCGGCTCTCAGCCAACTCGCCCGGCAGTACGCACTTTGCCAGAACACCCGGCTCTGGCTGAACAGGTCGGCACGGCTCACTGAACAAGAGAATCGGCTGTCCAAAGGAACCGGCTCTCAGACAATTCGCCCAGCAGTACGAACTTTGCCAGAAGACCCGGCTCTGGCTGAACGGTTCAGCACGGCTCACTGAACGAGAGAACCGGCTGTCCAAAAGAACCGGCTCTCAGCCAACCCGCCCAGCAGTACGCACTTTACCAGAAGACCCGGCTCCGACTGAACGGTTCAGCACGGCTCACTGAACGAGAGAACCGGCTCTACAAAAGAACGGCTCATTGAACCGGTCGGCACGGCTCACTGAACGAGAGAACCGGCTGTCCAAAAGAACCGGCTCTCAGCCAACTTGCCCAGCATTACGCACTTCTCCAGAATACCCGGCTCTGGCTGAACGGTTCGGCACGGCTCACTGAACGAGAGAACCGGCACTCCAAAAGAACGGCTCTCACTGAACGGGTCGGCACGGCTCACTGAACGAGAGAACCGGCTCTCCAAAAGAACCGGCTCACAGCCAACTTGCCCAGCAGTACGCACTTTTCCAGAAGACCCGGCTCTAGCTGAACGGTTCAGCACGGCTCAATGAACGATAGAACCGGCTCTCAGCCAACTCGCCCAGCAGTACGCACTATGCCAGAAGACCCGGTTCTGAATGAACGGTTCAGCACGGCTCACTAAACGAGAGAACCGGCTCTCCAAAAGAACCGGCTCTCAGCCAACTCGCCCAGCAGTAGGCACTTTGCCAGAAGACCCGGCTCTGACTCAACGGTTCAGCACGGCTCGCTGAACGAGAGAACCGGCTGTCAAAAGAACCCTATACGTAGTGGCACAGGCAGGAGCTTATTGGTTTACGTTTTATTTTATGGCAGCTCCACCATACTTTTTGTCCAAAAGAACCGGCTTTCAGCCAACTCTCCCAGTAGTAAGCACTTTTCCAGAATACCCGGTTCTGACTGAACGGTTCGGCACGGCTCACTGAACGAGAGAACCGGCTCTCCAAAAGAACGGCTCTCACTGAACGGTTCGGCACAGCTCACTGAACCAGAGAACCAGCTGTCCAAAAGATCGGGCTCTCAGCCAACTCGCCAAGCAGTACGCACTTTGCCAGAAGACCCGGCTCTGGCTAAACGGTTCAGCACGGCTCACTGAACGAGAGAACCGGACCTCCAAAAGAACGGCTCTCACTGAATGGGTCGGCACTGCTCACTGAACGAGAGAACCAGCACTCCAAAAGAACGGCTCTCACTGACCGGGTAGGGCACGGCTTACTGAACGAGAGAACCGGCTGTCCAAAAGAACCGGCTCTCAGCCAACTTGCCCAGCAGTACGCACTTTTCCAGAAGGTCCGGCTCTGGCTGAAAGGTTCAGCACGGCTCACTGAATGAGAACCGGCTTTCCAAAAGAACTGACTCTCAGCCAACTAGCCCAGCAGTACGCACTTTGCCAGAAGACCCGGCTCTGGCTAAACGAGTCAGCACGGCTCACTGAACGAGAGAACCGGCTCTCCAAAAGAACGGCTCTCACTGAACGGGTCGGCATGGCTCACTGAACGAGATAACTGGCTCTCCAAAAGAACCGGCTCTCAGCAAACTCGCCCAGCAGTACGCACTTTTCCAGAAGACCCGGATCTGACTGAGCGGTTCAGTACGGCGCACTGAACGAGAGAACCGGCTCTCCAAAAAACCGGCTCTCAGCCAACTCGCCCAGCAGTACGCACTTTGCCAGATGACCCGGCTCTGGCTGAACGGTTTGGCACGGCTCACTGAACGAGAGAACCGGCTCTCCAAAAGAACGGCTCTCACTGAACGGATCGGCACGGCTCACTGAACGAGAGAACCGGCTCTCCAAAAGAACGGCTCTCACTGAACGGGTCGGCATGGCTCACTGAACGAGAGAACCGGCTCTCCAAAAGAACGGCTCTCACTGAACGGTTCGGCACAGCTCACTCAACGAGAGAACCAGCGGTCCAAAAGATCCGGCTCTCAGCCAACTCGCCCAGCAGTACGCACTTTGCCAGAAGACCCGGCTCTGGCTAAACTGTTCAGCACGGCTCACTGAACGAGAGAACCGGATCTCCAAAAGAACGGCTCTCACTGAATGGGTCGGCACTGCTCACTGAACGAGAGAACCCGCACTCCAAAAGAACGGCTCTCACTGACCGGGTCGGCACGGCTTACTGAACGAGAGATCCGGCTGTCCAAAAGAACCGGCTCTCAGCCAACTTGCCCAGCAGTACGCACTTTTCCAGAAGGTCCGGCTCTGGCTGAAACGTTCAGCACGGCTCACTGAACGAGAACCGGCATTCCAAAAGAACTGACTCTCAGCCAACTCGCCCAGCAGTACGCACTTTGCCAGAAGACCCGGCTCTGGCTAAACGATTCAGCACGGCTCACTGAACGAGAGAACCGGCTCTCCAAAAGAACGGCTCTTACTGAACGGGTCGGCACTACTCACTGAACGAGAGAACCGGCTCTCGAAAAGAACCGGCTCTCAGCCAACTCGCCCGGCAGTACGCACTTTGCCAGAAGACCCGGCTCTGGCTGAACAGGTCGGCACGGCTCACTGACCGAGAGAACCGGCTGTCCGAAAGAACCGGCTCTCAGCCAACTCGCCAAGCAGTACGCACTGTGCCAGAAGATCCGGCTCTGGCTGAACGGTTCAGCATGGCTCACTGAAGGAGAGAACCGGCTGTCCGAAAGAACCGGCTCTCAGCCAACTCGCCCAGCAGTACGCACTTTGCCAGAAGACCCGGCTCCGGCTGAACGGTTCAGCACGGCTCATTGAACGAGAGAACCGGCTCTCCAAAAAAACTGGCTCTCAGCCAACTCGCCCAGCAGTACGCACTTTGCCAGAAGACCCGGCCCGGGCTGAACGGTTCAGCACGGCTCACTCAACGAGAGAACCGGCTGTCCAAAAGAACCGCCTCTCAGCCAACTTGCCCAGCAGTACGCACTTTGCCAGAAGACCCGGCTCTGGCTGAACGGTTCAGCACGGCTCACTGAACGAGAACCGGCTCCCAGCCAACTTGCCCAGCAGTACGCACTTTGCCAGAAGACCCGGCTTTGGCTGAACGGTTCAGCACGGCTCACTGAACGAGAGAACCAGCTCTCAGCCAACTCGCCCAGCAGTACGCACTTTGCCAGAAGACCCGGCTCTGGCTGAACTGTTCAGCACGGCTCACTGAACGAGAACCGGCTTTCCAAAAGAACTGACTCTCACTGAACGGGTCGGCACGGCTCACTGAACGAGAGAAGCGGCTCTCCAAAAGAACCGGCTCTCAGCCAACTCGCCCGGCAGTACGCACTTTGCCAGAACACCCGGCTCTGGCTGAACAGGTCGGCACGGCTCACTGAACGAGAGAATCGGCTGTCCAAAAGAACCGGCTCTCAGCCAACTCGCCCAGCAGTACGCACTTTGCCAGAAGACCCGGCTCTGGCTGAACGGTTCAGCACAGATCACTGAACGAGAGAACCGGCTCTCCAAAAGAACCGGCTATCAGCCAACTTGCCCAGCAGTACGCACTTCTCCAGAAGACCCGGCTCTGGCTGAACGGTTCGGCACGGCTCACTGAACGAGAGAACCGGCACTCCAAAAGAACGGCTCTCACTGAACGGGTCGGCACGGCTCACTGAACGAGAGAACCGGCTCTCCAAAAGAACCGGCTCTCAGCCAACTTGCCCAGCAGTACGCACACTTTTCCGGAAGACCCGGCTCTGGCTGAACGGTGCAGCACGGCTCACTGAACGAGAACCGGCTGTCCAAAAGAACCGGCTCTCAGCCAACTTGTCCAGCAGTACGCACTTTGTAAGAAGACCCGGCTCTGGCTGAACGGTTCAGCACGGCTCACTGAACGAGAGAGCCGGCTCTCAGCCAAAACGCCCAGCAGTACGCACTTTGCCAGAATACCCGGTTCTGACTGAACGGTTCAGCACGGCTCACTAAACGAGAGAACCGGCTCTCCAAAAGAACCGGCTCTCAGCCAACTCGCCCAGCAGTACGCACTTTGCCAGAAGACCCGGCTCTGGTCAAACGATTCAGCACGGCTCACTGAACGAGAGAACCGGCTCTCCAAAAGAACGGCTCTCACTGAACGGGTCGGCACGACTCACTGAACGAGAGAACCGGCTCTCCAAAAGAACCGGCTCTCAGCCAACTCGCCCGGCAGTACGCACTTTGCCAGAAGACCCGGCACTGGCTGAACAGGTCGGCACGGCTCACTGAAGGAGAGAACCGGCTGTCCAAAAGAACCGGCTCTCAGCCAACTCGCCAAGCAGTACGCACTTTGCCAGAAGATCCGGCTCTGGCTGAACGGTTCAGCATGGCTCACTGAAGGAGAGAACCGGCTGTCCGAAAGAACCGGCTCTCAGCCAACTTGCCCAGCAGTACGCACTTTGCCAGATGACCGGGCTCTGGCTGAACGGTTCAGCACGGCTCACTGAACAAGAACCGGCTCCCAGCCAACTTGCCCAGCAGTACGCACTTTGCCAGAAGACCCGGCTCTGGCTGAACGGTTCAGCACGGCTCACTGAACGAGAGAACCAGCTCTCAGCCAACTCGCCCAGCAGTACGCACTTTGCCAGAAGACCCGGCTCTGGCTGAACTGTTCAGCACGGCTCACTGAACGAGAACCGGCTTTCCAAAAGAACTGACTCTCACTGAACGGGTCGGCACGGCTCACTGAACGAGAGAAGCGGCTCTCCAAAAGAACGGCTCTCTCTCAACGGGTCGGCACGGCTCACTGAACGAGAAAACCGGCTCTGCAAAAGAACCGGCTCTCAGCCAACTCGCCCGGCAGTACGCACTTTGCCAGAACACCCGGCTCTGGCTGAACAGGTCGGCACGGCTCACTGAACAAGAGAATCGGCTGTCCAAAAGAACCAGCTCTCAGACAATTCGCCCAGCAGTACGAACTTTGCCAGAAGACCCGGCTCTGGCTGAACGGTTCAGCACGGCTCACTGAACGAGAGAACCGGCTGTCCAAAAGAACCGGCTCTCAGCCAACCCGCCCAGCAGTACGCACTTTACCAGAAGACCCGGCTCCGACTGAACGGTTCAGCACGGCTCACTGAACGAGAGAACCGGCTCTCAGCCAACTCGCCCAGCAGTACGCACTTTGCCAGAAGACCCGGTTCTGAATGAACGGTTCAGCACGGCTCACTAAACGAGAGAACCGGCTCTCCAAAAGAACCGGCTCTCAGCCAACTCGCCCAGCAGTACGCACTTTGCCAGAAGACCCGGCTCTGACTCAACGGTTCAGCACGGCTCGCTGAACGAGAGAACCGGCTGTCAAAAGAACCCTATACGTAGTGGCACAGGCAGGAGCTTATTGGTTTACGTTTTATTTTATGGCAGCTCCACCATACTTTTTGTCCAAAAGAACCGGCTTTCAGCCAACTCTCCCAGTAGTAAGCACTTTTCCAGAATACCCGGTTCTGACTGAACGGTTCGGCACGGCTCACTGAACGAGAGAACCGGCTCTCCAAAAGAACGGCTCTCACTGAACGGTTCGGCACAGCTCACTGAACCAGAGAACCAGCTGTCCAAAAGATCGGGCTCTCAGCCAACTCGCCAAGCAGTACGCACTTTGCCAGAAGACCCGGCTCTGGCTAAACGGTTCAGCACGGCTCACTGAACGAGAGAACCGGATCTCCAAAAGAACGGCTCTCACTGAATGGGTCGGCACTGCTCACTGAACGAGAGAACCAGCACTCCAAAAGAACGGCTCTCACTGACCGGGTAGGGCACGGCTTACTGAACGAGAGAACCGGCTGTCCAAAAGAACCGGCTCTCAGCCAACTTGCCCAGCAGTACGCACTTTTCCAGAAGGTCCGGCTCTGGCTGAAAGGTTCAGCACGGCTCACTGAATGAGAACCGGCTTTCCAAAAGAACTGACTCTCAGCCAACTCGCCCAGCAGTACGCACTTTGCCAGAAGACCCGGCTCTGGCTAAACGAGTCAGCACGGCTCACTGAACGAGAGAACCGGCTCTCCAAAAGAACGGCTCTCACTGAACGGGTCGGCATGGCTCACTGAACGAGGTAACTGGCTCTCCAAAAGAACCGGCTCTCAGCAAACTCGCCCACCAGTACGCACTTTTCCAGAAAACCCGGATCTGACTGAACGGTTCAGTACGGCGCACTGAACGAGAGAACCGGCTCTCCAAAAAACCGGCTCTCAGCCAACTCGCCCAGCAGTACGCACTTTGCCGGAAGACCCGGTTCTGACTGAATATTTCGCCACGGCTCACTGAACGAGAGAACCGGCTCTCCAAAAGAACGGCTCTCACTGAACGGGTCGGCACGGCTCACTGAACGAGAGAACCAGCTGTCCAAAAGAACCGGCTCTCAGCCAACTTGCCCAGCGGTACGCACTTCTCCAGAAGACCCGGCTCTGGCTGAACGGTTCGGCAAGGCGCACTGAACGAGAGAACCGGCTCTCCAAAAGAATGGCTCTCACTGAACGGTTCGGCACGGCTCACTGAACGAGAGAACCGGCTCCAAAAAAAACGGCTCTCACTGAACGGGTCGGCACGGCTCACTGAACGAGAGAACCGACTGTCCAAAAGAACCGGCCCTCAGCCAACTTGCCCAGCAGTACGCACTTTTCCAGAAGAACCGGCTCCGGCTGAACGGTTTGGCACGGCTCACTGAACGAGAGAACCGGCTCTCCAAAAGAACGGCTCTCACTGAACGGGTCGGCACGGCTCACTGAACGAGAGAACCAACTCTCAGCCAACTCGCCCAGCAGTACGCACTTTGCCAGAAGACCCGGCTCTGGCTGAACTGTTCAGCACGGCTCACTGAACGAGAACCGGCTTTCCAAAAGAACTGACTCTCACTGAACGGGTCGGCACGGCTCACTGAACGAGAGAAGCGGCTCTCCAAAAGAACGGCTCTCTCTGAACGGGTCGGCACGGCTCACTGAACGAGAAAACCGGCTCTCCAAAAGAACCGGCTCTCAGCCAACTTGCCCGGCAGTACGCACTTTGCCAGAACACCCGGCTCTGGCTGAACAGGTCGGCACGGCTCACTGAACGAGAGAAACGGCTGTCCAAAAGAACCGGCTCTCAGCCAACTCGCCCAGCAGTACGCACTTTGCCAGAAGACCCGGCTCTGGCTGAACGGTTCAGCACAGCTCACTGAACGAGAGAACCGGCTCTCCAAAAGAACCGGCTCTCAGACAATTCTCCCAGCAGTACGCACTTTGCCAGAAGACCCGGCTATGGCTGAATGGTTCAGCACGGCTCACTGAACGAGAGAACCGGCTCTACAAAAGAACGGCTCACTTAACGGGTCGGCACGGCTCACTGAACGAGAGAACCGGCTGTCCAAATAAACCGGCTATCAGCCAACTTGCCCAGCAGTACGCACTTCTCCAGAAGACCCGGCTCTGGCTGAACGGTTCGGCACGGCTCACTGAACGAGAGAACCGGCACTCCAAAAGAACGGCTCTCACTGAACGGGTCGGCACGGCTCACTGAACGAGAGAACCGGCTCTCCAAAAGAACCGGCTCTCAGCCAACTTGCCCAGCAGTACGCACTTTTACGGAAGACCCGGCTCTGGCTGAACGGTTCAGCATGGCTCACTGAAGGAGAGAACCGGCTGTCCGAAAGAACCGGCTCTCAGCCAACTCGCCCAGCAGTACGCACTTTGCCAGAAGACCCGGCTCCGGCTGAACGGTTCAGCACGGTTCATTGAACGAGAGAACCGGCTCTCCAAAAGAACGGCTCTCACTGAACGGGACGGCACGGCTCAATGAACGAGACAACCGGCTGTCCAAAAGAACCGGCTCTCAGCCAACTTGCCCAGCAGTACGCACTTTTCCAGAATACCCGGCTCGGGCTGAACGGTTCAGCACGGCTCACTCAACGAGAGAACCGGCTGTCCAAAAGAACCGGCTCTCAGCCAACTTGCCCAGCAGTACGCACTTTGCCAGATGACCCGGCTCTGGCTGAACGGTTCAGCACGGCTCACTGAACAAGAACCGGCTCCCAGCCAACTTGCCCAGCAGTACGCACTTTGCCAGAAGACCCGGCTCTGGCTGAACGGTTCAGCACGGCTCACTGAACGAGAGAACCAGCTCTCAGCCAACTCGCCCAGCAGTACGCACTTTGCCAGAAGACCCGGCTCTGGCTGAACTGTTCAGCACGGCTCACTGAACGAGAACCGGCTTTCCAAAAGAACTGACTCTCACTGAACGGGTCGGCACGGCTCACTGAACGAGAGAAGCGGCTCTCCAAAAGAACGGCTCTCTCTCAACGGGTCGGCACGGCTCACTGAACGAGAAAACCGGCTCTGCAAAAGAACCGGCTCTCAGCCAACTCGCCCGGCAGTACGCACTTTGCCAGAACACCCGGCTCTGGCTGAACAGGTCGGCACGGCTCACTGAACAAGAGAATCGGCTGTCCAAAAGAACCGGCTCTCAGACAATTCGCCCAGCAGTACGAACTTTGCCAGAAGACCCGGCTCTGGCTGAACGGTTCAGCACGGCTCACTGAACGAGAGAACCGGCTGTCCAAAAGAACCGGCTCTCAGCCAACCCGCCCAGCAGTACGCACTTTACCAGAAGACCCGGCTCCGACTGAACGGTTCAGCACGGCTCACTGAACGAGAGAACCGGCTGTCCAAAAGAACCGGCTCTCAGCCAACCCGCCCAGCAGTACGCACTTTACCAGAAGACACGGCTCCGACTGAACGGTTCAGCACGGCTCACTGAACGAGAGAACCGGCTCTACAAAAGAACGGCTCATTGAACGGTTCAGCACGGCTCACTCAACGAGAGAACCGGCTGTCCAAAAGAACCGGCTCTCAGCCAACTTGCCCAGCAGTACGCACTTTGCCAGATGACCCGGCTCTGGCTGAACGGTTCAGCACGGCTCACTGAACAAGAACCGGCTCCCAGCCAACTTGCCCAGCAGTACGCACTTTGCCAGAAGACCCGGCTCTGGCTGAACGGTTCAGCACGGCTCACTGAACGAGAGAACCAGCTCTCAGCCAACTCGCCCAGCAGTACGCACTTTGCCAGAAGACCCGGCTCTGGCTGAACTGTTCAGCACGGCTCACTGAACGAGAACCGGCTTTCCAAAAGAACTGACTCTCACTGAACGGGTCGGCACGGCTCACTGAACGAGAGAAGCGGCTCTCCAAAAGAACGGCTCTCTCTCAACGGGTCGGCACGGCTCACTGAACGAGAAAACCGGCTCTGCAAAAGAACCGGCTCTCAGCCAACTCGCCCGGCAGTACGCACTTTGCCAGAACACCCGGCTCTGGCTGAACAGGTCGGCACGGCTCACTGAACAAGAGAATCGGCTGTCCAAAAGAACCGGCTCTCAGACAATTCGCCCAGCAGTACGAACTTTGCCAGAAGACCCGGCTCTGGCTGAACGGTTCAGCACGGCTCACTGAACGAGAGAACCGGCTGTCCAAAAGAACCGGCTCTCAGCCAACCCGCCCAGCAGTACGCACTTTACCAGAAGACCCGGCTCCGACTGAACGGTTCAGCACGGCTCACTGAACGAGAGAACCGGCTGTCCAAAAGAACCGGCTCTCAGCCAACCCGCCCAGCAGTACGCACTTTACCAGAAGACCCGGCTCCGACTGAACGGTTCAGCACGGCTCACTGAACGAGAGAACCGGCTCTACAAAAGAACGGCTCATTGAACGGGTCGGCACGGCTCACTGAACGAGAGAACCGGCTGTCCAAAAGAACCGGCTCTCAGCCAACTTGCCCAGCAGTACGCACTTCTCCAGAAGACCCGGCTCTGGCTGAACGGTTCGGCACGGCTCACTGAACGAGAGAACCGGCACTCCAAAAGAACGGCTCTCACTGAACGGGTCGGCACGGCTCACTGAACGAGAGAACCGGCTCTCCAAAAGAACCGGCTCTCAGCCAACTTGCCCAGCAATACGCACTTTTCCAGAAGACCCGGCTCTGGCTGAACGGTTCAGCACGGCTCAATGAACGATAGAACCGGCTCTCAGCCAACTCGCCCAGCAGTACGCACTTTGCCAGAAGACCCGGTTCTGACTGAACGGTTCAGCACGGCTCACTAAACGAGAGAACCGGCTCTCCAAAAGAACCGGCTCTCAGCCAACTCGCCCAGCAGTACGCACTTTGCCAGAAGACCCGGCTCTGACTCAACAGTTCAGCACGGCTCGCTGAACGAGAGAACCGGCTGTCAAAAGAACCCTATACGTAGTGGCACAGGCAGGAGCTTATTGGTTTACGTTTTATTTTATGGCAGCTCCACCATACTTTTTGTCCAAAAGAACCGGCTTTCAGCCAACTCTTCCAGTAGTAAGCACTTTTCCAGAATACCCGGTTCTGACTGAACGGTTCGGCACGGCTCACTGAACGAGAGAACCGGCTCTCCAAAAGAACGGCTCTCACTGAACGGTTCGGCACAGCTCACTGAACGAGAGAACCAGCTGTCCAAAAGATCGGGCTCTCAGCCAACTCGCCAAGCAGTACGCACTTTGCCAGAAGACCCGGCTCTGGCTAAACGGTTCAGCACGGCTCACTGAACGAGAGAACCGGATCTCCAAAAGAACGGCTCTCACTTTGAATGGGTCGGCACTGCTCACTGAACGAGAGAACCAGCACTCCAAAAGAACGGCTCTCACTGACCGGGTAGGGCACGGCTTACTGAACGAGAGAACCGGCTGTCCAAAAGAACCGGCTCTCAGCCAACTTGCCCAGCAGTACGCACTTTTCCAGAAGGTCCGGCTCTGGCTGAAAGGTTCAGCACGGCTCACTGAATGAGAACCGGCTTTCCAAAAGAACTGACTCTCAGCCAACTCGCCCAGCAGTACGCACATTGCCAGAAGACCCGGCTCTGGCTAAACGAGTCAGCACGGCTCACTGAACGAGAGAACCGGCTCTCCAAAAGAACGGCTCTCACTGAACGGGTCGGCATGGCTCACTGAACGAGATAACTGGCTCTCCAAAAGAACCGGATCTCAGCAAACTCGCCCAGCAGTACGCACTTTTCCAGAAGACCCGGATCTGACTGAACGGTTCAGTACGGCGCACTGAACGAGAGAACCGGCTCTCCAAAAAACCGGCTCTCAGCCAACTCGCCCAGCAGTACGCACTTTGCCGGAAGACCCGGTTCTGACTGAATATTTCGGCACGGCTCACTGAACGAGAGAACCGGCTCTCCAAAAGAACGGCTCTCACTGAACGGGGTCGGCACGGCTCACTGAACGAGAGAACCAGCTGTCCAAAAGAACCGGCTCTCAGCCAACTTGCCCAGCGGTGCGCACTTCTCCAGAAGACCCGGCTCTGGCTGAACGGTTCGGCAAGGCGCACTGAACGAGAGAACCGGCTCTCCAAAAGAACGGCTCTCACTGAACGGTTCGGCACGGCTCACTGAACGAGAGAACCGGCTCCAAAAAAAACGGCTCTCACTGAACGGGTCGGCAACGGCTCACTGAACGAGAGAACCGACTGTCCAAAAGAACCGGCCTTCAGCCAACTTGCCCAGCAGTACGCACTTTTCCAGAAGAACCGGCTCCGGCTGAACGGTTTGGCACGGCTCACTGAACGAGAGAACCGGCTCTCCAAAAGAACGGCTCTCACTGAACGGGTCGGCACGGCTCACTGAACGAGAGAACCAACTCTCAGCCAACTCCGCCCAGCAGTACGCACTTTGCCAGAAGACCCGGCTCTGGCTGAACTGTTCAGCACGGCTCACTGAACGAGAACCGGCTTTCCAAAGAACTGACTCTCACTGAACGGGTCGGCACGGCTCACTGAACGAGAGAAGCGGCTCTCCAAAAGAACGGCTCTCTCTGAACGGGTCGGCACGGCTCACTGAACGAGAGAACCGGCTCTCCAAAAGAACCGGCTCTCAGACAATTCTCCCAGCAGTACGCACTTTGCCAGAAGACCCGCCTCTGGCTGAATGGTTCAGCCGGCTCACTGAACGAGAGAACCGGCTCTACAAAAGAACGGCTCACTTAACGGGTCGGCACGGCTCACTGAACGAGAGAACCGGCTGTCCAAATAAACCGGCTATCAGCCAACTTGCCCAGCAGTACGCACTTCTCCAGAAGACCCGGCTCTGGCTGAACGGTTCGGCACGGCTCACTGAACGAGAGAACCGGCACTCCATAAGAACGGCTCTCACTGAACGGGTCGGCACGGCTCACTGAACGAGAGAACCGGCTCTCCAAAAGAACCGGCTCTCAGCCAACTTGCCCAGCAGTACGCACTTTTCCGGAAGACCCGGCTCTGGCTGAACGGTTCAGCACGGCTCACTGAACGAGAACCGGCTGTCCAAAAGAACCGGCTCTCAGCCAACTTGTCCAGCAGTACGCACTTTGTAAAAAGAGCCGGCTCTGGCTGAACGGTTCAGCACGGCTCACTGAACGAGAGAACCGGCTCTCAGCCAAATCGCCCAGCAGTACGCACTTTGCCAGAATACCCGGTTCTGACTGAACGGTTCAGCACGGCTCACTAAACGAGAGAACCGGCTCTCCAAAAGAACCGGCTCTCAGCCAACTCGCCCAGCAGTACGCACTTTGCCAGAAGACCCGGCTCTGGCTAAACGATTCAGCACGGCTCACTGAACGAGAGAACCGGCTCTCCAAAAGAACGGCTCTCACTGAACGGGTCGGCACGACTCACTGAACGAGAGAACCGGCTCTCCAAAAGAACCGGCTCTCAGCCAACTCGCCCGGCAGTACGCACTTTGCCAGAGGACCCGGCTCTGGCTGAACAGGTCGGCACGGCTCACTGAAGGAGAGAACCGGCTGTCCAAAAGAACCGGCTCTCAGCCAACTCGCCAAGCAGTACGCACTTTGCCAGAAGATCCGGCTCTGGCTGAACGGTTCAGCATGGCTCACTGAAGGAGAGAACCGGCTGTCCGAAAGAACCGGCTCTCAGCCAACTCGCCCAGCAGTACGCACTTTGCCAGAAGACACGGCTCCGGCTGAACGGTTCAGCACGGCTCATTGAACGAGAGAACCGGCTCTCCAAAAGAACGGCTCTCACTGAACGGGACGGCACGGCTCAATGAACGAGAGAACCGGCTGTCCAAAAGAACCGGCTCTCAGCCAACTTGCCCAGCAGTACGCACTTTTCCAGAAGACCCGGCTCTGGCTGAACGGTTCAGCACGGCTCACTGAACAAGAACCGGCTCCCAGCCAACTTGCCCAGCAGTACGCACTTTGCCAGAAGACCCGGCACTGGCTGAACGGTTCAGCACGGCTCACTGAACGAGAGAACCAGCTCTCAGCCAACTCGCCCAGCAGTACGCACGTTGCCAGAAGACCCGGCTCTGGCTGAACTGTTCAGCACGGCTCACTGAACGAGAACCGGCTTTCCAAAAGAACTGACTCTCACTGAACGGGTCGGCACGGCTCACTGAACGAGAGAAGCGGCTCTCCAAATGAACGGCTCTCTCTCAACGGGTCGGCACGGCTCACTGAACGAGAAAACCGGCTCTCCAAAAGAACCGGCTCTCAGCCAACTCGCCCGGCAGTACGCACTTTGCCAGAAGACCCGGCTCTGGCTGAACGGTTCAGCACGGCTCACTGAACGAGAGAACCGGCTCTCCAAAAGAACCGGCTCTCAGACAATTCGCCCAGCAGTACGCACTTTGCCAGAAGACCCGGCTCTGGCTGAACGGTTCAGCACGGCTCACTGAACGAGAGAACCGGCTGTCCAAAAGAACCGGCTCTCAGCCAACCCGCCCAGCAGTACGCACTTTACCAGAAGACCCGGCTCCGACTGAACGGTTCAGCACGGCTCACTGAACGAGAGAACCGGCTCTACAAAAGAACGGCTCATTGAACGGGTCGGCACGGCTCACTGAACGAGAGAACCGGCTGTCCAAAAGAACCGGCTCTCAGCCAACTTGCCCAGCAGTACGCACTTCTCCAGAAGACCCGGCTTTGGCTGAACGGTTCGGCACGGCTCACTGAACGAGAGAACCGGCACTCCAAAAGAACGGCTCTCACTGAACGGGTCGGCACGGCTCACTGAACGAGAGAACCGGCTCTCCAAAAGAACCGGCTCTCAGCCAACTTGCCCAGCAGTACGCACTTTTCCAGAAGACCCGGCTCTGGCTGAAGGGTTCAGCACGGCTCACTGAACGATAGAACCGGCTCTCAGCCAACTCGCCCAGCAGTACGCACTTTGCCAGAAGACCCGGTTCTGACTGAACGGTTCAGCACGGCTCACTAAACGAGAGAACCGGCTCTCCAAAAGAACCGGCTCTCAGCCAACTCGCCCAGCAGTACGCACTTTGCCAGAAGACCCGGCTCTGACTCAACGGTTCAGCACGGCTCGCTGAACGAGAGAACCGGCTGTCAAAAGAACCCTATACGTAGTGGCACAGGCAGGAGCTTATTGGTTTACGTTTTATTTTATGGCAGCTCCACCATACTTTTTGTCCAAAAGAACCGGCTTTCAGCCAACTCTCCCAGTAGTAAGCACTTTTCCAGAATACCCGGTTCTGACTGAACGGTTCGGCACGGCTCACTGAACGAGAGAACCGGCTCTCCAAAAGAACGGCTCTCACTGAACGGTTCGGCACAGCTCACTGAACGAGAGAACCAGCTGTCCAAAACGTCCGGCTCTCAGCCAACTCGCCCAGCAGTACGCACTTTGCCAGAAGACCCGGCTCTGGCCAAACGGTTCAGCACCGCTCACTGAACGAGAGAACCGGATCTCCAAAAGAACGGCTCTAACTGAATGGGTCGGCACTGCTCACTGAACGAGAGAACCAGCACTCCAAAAGAACGGCTCTCACTGACCGGGTCGGCACGGCTTACTGAACGAGTGAACCGGCTGTCCAAAAAAACCGGCTCTCAGCCAACTTGCCCAGCAGAACGCACTTTTCCAGAAGGTCCGGCTCTGGCTGAAAGGTTCAGCACGGCTCACTGAACGAGAACCGGCTTTCCAAAAGAACTGACTCTCAGCCAACTCGCCCAGCAGTACGCACTTTGCCAGAAGACCCGGCTCTGGCTAAACGATTCAGCACGGCTCACTGAACGAGAGAACCGGCTCTCCGAAAGAACGGCTCTCACTGAACGGGTCGGCACGACTCACTGAACGAGAGAACCGGCTCTCCAAAAGAACGGCTCTCACTGAACGGTTCGGCACAGCTCACTGAACGAGAGAACCAGCTGTCCAAAAGATCGGGCTCTCAGCCAACTCGCCCAGCAGTACGCACTTTGCCAGAAGACCCGGCTCTGGCTAAACGGTTCAGCACGGCTCACTGAACGAGAGAACCGGATCTCCAAAAGAACGGCTCTCACTGAATGGGTCGGCACTGCTCACTGAACGAGAGAACCAGCACTCCAAAAGAACGGCTCTCACTGACCGGGTAGGGCACGGCTTACTGAACGAGACAACCGGCTGTCCAAAAGAACCGGCTCTCAGCCAACTTGCCCAGCAGTACGACTTTTCCAGAAGGTCCGGCTCTGGCTGAAAGGTTCAGCACGGCTCACTGAACGAGAACCGGCTTTCCAAAAGAACTGACTCTCAGCCAACTCGCCCAGCAGTACGCACTTTGCCAGAAGACCCGGCTCTGGCTAAACGATTCAGCACGGCTCACTGAACGAGAGAACCGGCTCTCCAAAAGAACGGCTCTCACTGAACGGGTCGGCACAGCTCACTGAACGAGAGAACCAGCTGTCCAAAAGATCGGGCTCTCAGCCAACTCGCCCAGCAGTACGCACTTTGCCAGAAGACCCGGCTCTGGCTAAACGGTTCAGCACGGCTCACTGAACGAGAGAACCGGATCTCCAAAAGAACGGCTCTCACTGAATGGGTCGGCACTGCTCACTGAACGAGAGAACCAGCACTCCAAAAGAACGGCTCTCACTGACCGGGTAGGGCACGGCTTACTGAACGAGACAACCGGCTGTCCAAAAGAACCGGCTCTCAGCCAACTTGCCCAGCAGTACGACTTTTCCAGAAGGTCCGGCTCTGGCTGAAAGGTTCAGCACGGCTCACTGAACGAGAACCGGCTTTCCAAAAGAACTGACTCTCAGCCAACTCGCCCAGCAGTACGCACTTTGCCAGAAGACCCGGCTCTGGCTAAACGATTCAGCACGGCTCACTGAACGAGAGAACCGGCTCTCCAAAAGAACGGCTCTCACTGAACGGGTCGGCATGGCTCACTGAACGAGATAACTGGCTCTCCAAAAGAACCGGCTCTCAGCAAACTCGCCCAGCAGTTCGCACTTTTCCAGAAGTCCCGGATCTGACTGAACGGTTCAGTACGGCGCACTGAACGAGAGAACCGGCTCTCCAAAAAACCGGCTCTCAGCCAACTCGCCCAGCAGTACGCACTTTGCCGGAAGACCCGGTTCTGACTGAATATTTCGGCACGGCTCACTGAACGAGAGAACCGGCTCTCCGAAAGAACGGCTCTCACTGAACGGGTCGGCACGACTCACTGAACGAGAGAACCGGCTCTCCAAAAGAACGGCTCTCACTGAACGGTTCGGCACAGCTCACTGAACGAGAGAACCAGCTGTCCAAAAGATCGGGCTCTCAGCCAACTCGCCCAGCAGTACGCACTTTGCCAGAAGACCCGGCTCTGGCTAAACGGTTCAGCACGGCTCACTGAACGAGAGAACCGGATCTCCAAAAGAACGGCTCTCACTGAATGGGTCGGCACTGCTCACTGAACGAGAGAACCAGCACTCCAAAAGAACGGCTCTCACTGACCGGGTAGGGCACGGCTTACTGAACGAGACAACCGGCTGTCCAAAAGAACCGGCTCTCAGCCAACTTGCCCAGCAGTACGACTTTCCAGAAGGTCCGGCTCTGGCTGAAAGGTTCAGCACGGCTCACTGAACGAGAACCGGCTTTCCAAAAGAACTGACTCTCAGCCAACTCGCCCAGCAGTACGCACTTTGCCAGAAGACCCGGCTCTGGCTAAACGATTCAGCACGGCTCACTGAACGAGAGAACCGGCTCTCCAAAAGAACGGCTCTCACTGAACGGGTCGGCATGGCTCACTGAACGAGATAACTGGCTCTCCAAAAGAACCGGCTCTCAGCAAACTCGCCCAGCAGTTCGCACTTTTCCAGAAGTCCCGGATCTGACTGAACGGTTCAGTACGGCGCACTGAACGAGAGAACCGGCTCTCCAAAAAACCGGCTCTCAGCCAACTCGCCCAGCAGTACGCACTTTGCCGGAAGACCCGGTTCTGACTGAATATTTCGGCACGGCTCACTGAACGAGAGAACCGGCTCTCCAAAAGAACGGCTCTCACTGAACGGGTCGGCACGGCTCACTGAACGAGAGAACCAGCTGTCCAAAAGAACCGGCTCTCAGCCAACTTGCCCAGCGGTACGCACTTCTCCAGAAGACCCGGCTCTGGCTGAACGGTTCGGCAAGGCGCACTGAACGAGAGAACCGGCTCTCCAAAAGAACGGCTCTCACTGAACGGTTCGGCACGGCTCACTGAACGAGAGAACCGGCTCCAAAAAAACGGCTCTCACTGAACGGGTCGGCACGGCTCACTGAACGAGATAACCGACTGTCCAAAAGAACCGGCCCTCAGCCAACTTGCCCAGCAGTACGCACTTTTCCAGAAGAACCGGCTCCGGCTGAACGGTTTGGCACGGCTCACTGAACGAGAGAACCGGCTCTCCAAAAGAACGGCTCTAACTGAATGGGTCGGCACTGCTCACTGAACGAGAGAACCAGCACTCCAAAAGAACGGCTCTCACTGACCGGGTCGGCACGGCTTACTGAACGAGAGAACCGGCTGTCCAAAAAAACCGGCTCTCAGCCAACTTGCCCAGCAGAACGCACTTTTCCAGAAGGTCCGGCTCTGGCTGAAAGGTTCAGCACGGCTCACTGAACGAGAACCGGCTTTCCAAAAGAACTGACTCTCAGCCAACTCGCCCAGCAGTACGCACTTTGCCAGAAGACCCGGCTCTGGCTAAACGATTCAGCACGGCTCACTGAACGAGAGAACCGGCTCTCCGAAAGAACGGCTCTCACTGAACGGGTCGGCACGACTCACTGAACGAGAGAACCGGCTCTCCAAAAGAACGGCTCTCACTGAACGGTTCGGCACAGCTCACTGAACGTGAGAACCAGCTGTCCAAAAGATCGGGCTCTCAGCCAACTCGCCCAGCAGTACGCACTTTGCCAGAAGACCCGGCTCTGGCTAAACGGTTCAGCACGGCTCACTGAACGAGAGAACCGGATCTCCAAAAGAACGGCTCTCACTGAATGGGTCGGCACTGCTCACTGAACGAGAGAACCAGCACTCCAAAAGAACGGCTCTCACTGACCGGGTAGGGCACGGCTTACTGAACGAGAGAACCGGCTGTCCAAAAGAACCGGCTCTCAGCCAACTTGCCCAGCAGTACGACTTTTCCAGAAGGTCCGGCTCTGGCTGAAAGGTTCAGCACGGCTCACTGAACGAGAACCGGCTTTCCAAAAGAACTGACTCTCAGCCAACTCGCCCAGCAGTACGCACTTTGCCAGAAGACCCGGCTCTGGCTAAACGATTCAGCACGGCTCACTGAACGAGAGAACCGGCTCTCCAAAAGAACGGCTTTTACTGAACGGGTCGGCATGGCTCACTGAACGAGATAACTGGCTCTCCAAAAGAACCGGCTCTCAGCAAACTCGCCCAGCAGTTCGCACTTTTCCAGAAGTCCCGGATCTGACTGAACGGTTCAGTACGGCGCACTGAACGAGAGAACCGGCTCTCCAAAAAACCGGCTCTCAGCCAACTCGCCCAGCAGTACGCACTTTGCCGGAAGACCCGGTTCTGACTGAATATTTCGGCACGGCTCACTGAACGAGAGAACCGGCTCTCCAAAAGAACGGCTCTCACTGAACGGGTCGGCACGGCTCACTGAACGAGAGAACCAGCTGTCCAAAAGAACCGGCTCTCAGCCAACTTGCCCAGCGGTACGCACTTCTCCAGAAGACCCGGCTCTGGCTGAACGGTTCGGCAAGGCGCACTGAACGAGAGAACCGGCTCTCCAAAAGAACGGCTCTCACTGAACGGTTCGGCACGGCTCACTGAACGAGAGAACCGGCTCCAAAAAAACAGCTCTCACTGAACGGGTCGGCACGGCTCACTGAACGAGATAACCGACTGTCCAAAAGAACCGGCCCTCAGCCAACTTGCCCAGCAGTACGCACTTTTCCAGAAGAACCGGCTCCGGCTGAACGGTTTGGCACGGCTCACTGAACGAGAGAACCGGCTCTCCAAAAGAACGGCTCTCACTGAACGGGTCGGCACGGCTCACTGAACGAGAGAACCGGCTCTCCAAAAGAACGGCTCTCACTGAACGGGTCGGCATGGCTCACTGAACGAGAGAACCGGCTGTACAAAAGAACCGGCTCTCAGCCAACTTGCACAGCAGTACGCCCTTTTCCAGAAGACCCGGTTCTGACTGAACGGTTCGGCACGGCTTACTGAACGAGAGAACCGGCTCTCCAAAACAACGGCTCTCACTGAACGGGTCGGCATGGCTCACTGAACGAGAGAACCGGCTGTTCAAAAGAACCGGCTTTCAGCCAACTTGCCCAGCAGTACGCACTTTGCCAGAAGAGCCCGCTCTGGCTGAACGGTTCAGCACTGCTCACTGAACAAGAACCGGCTCTCAGCAAACTCGCCCAGCAGTACGCACTTTGCCAGAAGACCCGGTTCTGACTGAACGGTACAACACAGCTCGCTGAACGTGAGAACCGGCATTCCAAAAGAACCGGCTCTCACTGAACGGGTCGGCACGGCTCACTGAACGAGAGAACCGGCTGGCCAAAAGAACCGGCTCTCAGCCAACTTGCACAGCAGTACGCACTTTTCCAGAAGACCCGGTTCTGACTGAACGGTTCGGCACGGCTTACTGAACGAGAGAACCGGCTCTCCAAAACAACGGCTCTCACTGAACGGGTCAGCACGGCTCAATGAACGAGAGAACCGGCTGTTCAAAAGAACCAGCTTTCAGCCAACTTGCCCAGCAGGACGCACTTTTCCAGAAGACCCGGCTCTCGCTGAACGGTTCGGCACGGCTCACTGAACGAGAGAACCGGCTCTCCAAAAGAACGGGTCGGCACGGCTCACCGAATGAGAGAACCGGCTCTCCAAAAGACCGGCTCTCACTGAACGGGTCGGCACGGCTCACTGAACGAGAGCACCGGCTCTCCAAAAGAACGGCTCTCACTGAACGGGTCGGCACGGCTCACTGAACGAGAGAACCGGCTCTCCAAAAGAACGGATCTCACTGAACGGGTCGGCACGGCTCACTGAACGAGAGAACCGGCTCTCCAAAAGAACGGCTCTCACTGAACGGGTCGGCACGGCTAACTGAACGAGAGAACCGGCTCTCCAAAAAAACCGGCTCTCAGCAAACTCGCCCAGCAGTACGCACTTTTCCAGAAGAGCCGGTTCTGACAACGGTTCAGTACGGCTCACTGAACGAGAGAACCGGCTCTCCAAAAAAACCGGCTCTCAGCCAACTCGCCCAGCAGTACGCACTTTGCCGGAAGACCCGGTTCTGACTGAACGTTTCGGCACGGCTCACTGAACGAGAGAACCGGCTCTCCAAAAGAACGGCTCTCACTGAACGGGTCGGCACGGCTCACTGAACGAGAGAACCAGCTGTCCAAAAGAACCGGCTCTCAGCCAACTTGCCCAGCGGTACGCACTTCTCCAGAAGACCCGGCTCTGGCTGAACGGTTCGGCAAGGCGCACTGAACGAGAGAACCGGCTCTCCAAAAGAACGGCTCTCACTGAACGGTTCGGCACGGCTCAATGAACGAGAGAACCGGCTCTCCGAAAGAACGGCTCTCACTGAACGGGTCGGCACGGCTCACTTAACGAGAGAACCGGCTCTCCAAAAGAACGGCTCTCACTGAACGGGTCGGCATGGCTCACTGAACGAGAGAACCGGCTGTCCAAAAGAACCGGCTCTCAGCCAACTTGCACAGCAGTACGCACTTTTCCAGAAGACCCGGTTCTGACTGAACGGTTCGGCACGGCTTACTGAACGAGAGAACCGGCTCTCCAAAACAACGGCTCTCACTGAACGGGTCGGCACGGCTCACTGAACGAGAGAACCGGCTCTCCAAAAGAACGGCTCTCACTGAACGGTTCGGCACAGCTCACTGAACGAGAGAACCAGCTGTCCAAAAGATCCGGCTCTCAGCCAACTCGCCCAGCAGTACGCACTTTGCCAGAAGACCCGGCTCTGGCTAAACGGTTCAGCACGGCTCACTGAACGAAAACCGGCATTCCAAAAGAACTGACTCTCAGCCAACTCGCCCAGCAGAACGCACTTTGCCAGAAGACCCGGCTCTGGCTAAACGATTCAGCACGGCTCACTGAACGAGAGAACCGGCTCTCCAAAAGAACGGCTCTTACTGAACGGGTCGGCACGACTCACTGAACGAGAGAACCGGCTCTCGAAAAGAACCGGCTCTCAGCCAACTCGCCCGGCAGTACGCACTTTGCCAGAAGACCCGGCTCTGGCTGAACAGGTCGGCACGGCTCACTGAACGAGAGAACCGGCTGTCCGAAAGAACCGGCTCTCAGCCAACTCGCCAAGCAGTACGCACTTTGCCAGAAGATCCGGCTCAGGCTGAACGGTTCAGCATGGCTCACTGAAGGAGAGAACCGGCTGTCCGAAAGAACCGGCTCTCAGCCAACTCGCCCAGCAGTACGCACTTTGCCAGAAGACCCGGCTCCGGCTGAACGGTTCAGCACGGCTCATTGAACGAGAGAACCGGCTCTCCAAAAAAACCGGCTCTCAGCCAACTCGCCCAGCAGTACGCACTTTGCCAGAAGACCCGGCTCCACTCAACGGTTCAGCACGGCTCGCCGAACGTGAGAGCCGGCTGTCCAAAAGAACCGGCTCTCACTGAACGGGTCGGCGCGGCTCACTGAACGAGAGAACCGGCTCTCCAAAAGAACGGCTCTCACTGAACGGGTCGGCATGGCTCACTGAACGAGATAACTGGCTCTCCAAAAGAACCGGCTCTCAGCAAACTCGCCCAGCAGTACGCACTTTTCCAGAAGACCCGGTTCTGACTGAACGGTTCAGTACGGCGCACTGAACGAGAGAACCGGCTCTCTAAAAAACAGGCTCTCAGCCAACTCGCCCAGCAGTACGCACTTTGCCGGAAGACCCGGTTCTGACTGAATATTTCGGCACGGCTCACTGAACGAGAGAACCGGCTCTCCAAAAGAACGGCTCTCACTGAACGGGTCGGCACGGATCACTGAACGAGAGAACCAGCTGTCCAAAAGAACCGGCTCTCAGCCAACTTGCCCAGCGGTACGCACTTCTCCAGAAGACCCGGCTCTGGCTGAACGGTTCGGCAAGGCGCACTGAACGAGAGAACCGGCTCTCCAAAAGAACGGCTCTCACTGAACGGTTCGGCACGGCTCACTGAACGAGAGAACCGGCTCTCCAAAGGAACGGCTCTCACTGAACTGGTCGGCATGGCTCACTGAACGAGAGAACCGGCTGTCCAAAAGAACCGGCTCTCAGCCAACTTGCACAGCAGTACGCATTTTTCCAGAAGACCCGGTTCTGACTGAACGGTTCGGCACGGCTTACTGAACAAGAGAACCGGCTCTCCAAAACAACGGCTCTCACTGAACGGGTCGGCACGGCTCACTGAACGAGAGAACCGGCTCTCCAAAAGAACGGCTCTCACTGAACGGGTCGGCATGGCTCACTGAACGAGAGAACCGGCTGGCCAAAAGAACCGGCTCGCAGCCAACTTGCACAGAAGTACGCACTTTTCCAGAAGACCCGGTTCTGACTGAACGGTTCGGCACGGCTTACTGAACGAGAGAACCGGCTCTCCAAAACAACGGCTCTCACTGAACGTGTCAGCACGGCTCACTGAACGAGAGAACCGGCTGTTCAAAAGAACCGGCTTTCAGCCAACTTGCCCAGCAGGACGCACTTTTCCAGAAGACCCGGCTCTGGCTGAACGGTTCAGCACGGCTCACTGAACGAGAGAACCGGCTCTCCAAAAGAACGGCTCTCACTGAACGGGTCGGCACGGCTCACTGAACGAGAGCACCGGCTCTCCAAAAGAACGGCTCTCACTGAACGGGTCGGCACGGCTCACTGAACGAGAGAACCGGCTCTCCAAAAGAACGGATCTCACTGAACGGGTCGGCACGGCTCACTGAACGAGAGAACCGGCTCTCCAAAAGAACGGCTCTCACTGAACGGGTCGGCACGGCTAACTGAACGAGAGAACCGGCTCTCCAAAGGAACGGCTCTCACTGAACGGGTCGGCACGGCTCTCTCAACGAGAGAACCGGCTCTCCAAAAGAACGGCTCTCACTGAACGGGTCGGCACGGCTCACTGAACGAGAGAACCGGCTCTCCAAAAGAACGGCTCTCACTGAACGGGTCGGCACGGCTCACTGAACGAGATAACTGGCTCTCCAAAAAAACCGGCTCTCAGCAAACTCGCCCAGCAGTACGCACTTTTCCAGAAGACCCGGTTCTGACTGAACGGTTCGGCACGGCTTACTGAACGAGAGAACCGGCTCTCCAAAACAACGGCTCTCACTGAACGGGTCGGCACGGCTCACTGAATGAGAGAACCGGCTCTCCAAAAGAACGGCTCTCACTGAACGGTTCGGCACAGCTCACTGAACGAGAGAACCAGCTGTCCAAAAGATCCGGCTCTCAGCCAACTCGCCCAGCAGTACGCACTTTGCCAGAAGACCCGGCTCTGGCTAAACGGTTGAGCACGGCTCACTGAACGAGAGAACCGGATCTCCAAAAGAACGGCTCTCACTGAATGGGTCGGCACTGCTCACTGAACGAGAGAACCAGCACTCCAAAAGAACGGCTCTCACTGACCGGGTCGGCACGGCTTACTGAACGAGAGAACCGGCTGTCCAAAAGAACCGGCTCTCAGCCAACTTGCCCAGCAGTACGCACTTTTCCAGAAGGTCCGGCTCTGGCTGAAAGGTTCAGCACGGCTCACTGAACGAGAACCGGCATTCCAAAAGAACTGACTCTCAGCCAACTCGCCCAGCAGAACGCACTTTGCCAGAAGACCCGGCTCTGGCTAAACGATTCAGCACGGCTCACTGAACGAGAGAACCGGCTCTCCAAAAGAACGGCTCTTACTGAACGGGTCGGCACGACTCACTGAACGAGAGAACCGGCTCTCGAAAAGAACCGGCTCTCAGCCAACTCGCCCGGCAGTACGCACTTTGCCAGAAGACCCGGCTCTGGCTGAACAGGTCGGCACGGCTCACTGAACGAGAGAACCGGCTGTCCGAAAGAACCGGCTCTCAGCCAACTCGCCAAGCAGTACGCACTTTGCCAGAAGATCCGGCTCTGGCTGAACGGTTCAGCATTGCTCACTGAAGGAGAGAACCGGCTGTCCGAAAGAACCGGCTCTCAGCCAACTCGCCCAGCAGTACGCACTTTGCCAGAAGACCCGGCTCCGGCTGAACGGTTCAGCACGGCTCATTGAATGAGAGAACCGGCTCTCCAAAAAACCGGCTCTCAGCCAACTCGCCCAGCAGTACGCACTTTGCCAGAAGACCCGGCTCCACTCAACGGTTCAGCACGGCTCGCCGAACGTGAGAACCGGCTGTCCAAAAGAACCGGCTCTCACTGAACGGGTCGGCGCGGCTCACTGAACGAGAGAACCGGCTCTCCAAAAGAACGGCTCTCACTGAACGGGTCGGCATGGCTCACTGAACGAGATAACTGGCTCTCCAAAAGAACCGGCTCTCAGCAAACTCGCCCAGCAGTACGCACTTTTCCAGAAGACCCGGTTCTGACTGAACGGTTTAGTACGGCGCACTGAACGAGAGAACCGGCTCTCTAAAAAACAGGCTCTCAGCCAACTCGCCCAGCAGTACGCACTTTGCCGGAAGACCCGGTTCTGACTGAATATTTCGGCACGGCTCACTGAACGAGAGAACCGGCTCTCCAAAAGAACGGCTCTCACTGAACGGGTCGGCACGGCTCACTGAACGTGAGAACCAGCTGTCCAAAAGAACCGGCTCTCAGCCAACTTGCCCAGCGGTACGCACTTCTCCAGAAGACCCGGCTCTGGCTGAACGGTTCGGCAAGGCGCACTGAACGAGAGAACCGGCTCTCCAAAAGAACGGCTCTCACTGAACGGTTCGGCACGGCTCACTGAACGAGAGAACCGGCTCTCCAAAAGAACGGCTCTCACTGAACGGGTCGGCATGGCTCACTGAACGAGAGAACCGGCTGGCCAAAAGAACCGGCTCGCAGCCAACTTGCACAGAAGTACGCACTTTTCCAGAAGACCCGGTTCTGACTGAACGGTTCGGCACGGCTTACTGAACGAGAGAACCGGCTCTCCAAAACAACGGCTCTCACTGAACGTGTCAGCACGGCTCACTGAACGAGAGAACCGGCTGTTCAAAAGAACCGGCTTTCAGCCAACTTGCCCAGCAGGACGCACTTTTCCAGAAGACCCGGCTCTGGCTGAACGGTTCAGCACGGCTCACTGAACGAGAGAACCGGCTCTCCAAAAGAACGGCTCTCACTGAACGGGTCGGCACGGCTCACTGAACGAGAGCACCGGCTCTCCAAAAGAACGGCTCTCACTGAACGGGTCGGCACGGCTCACTGAACGAGAGAACCGGCTCTCCAAAAGAACGGATCTCACTGAACGGGTCGGCACGGCTCACTGAACGAGAGAACCGGCTCTCCAAAAGAACGGCTCTCACTGAACGGGTCGGCACGGCTAACTGAACGAGAGAACCGGCTCTCCAAAGGAACGGCTCTCACTGAACGGGTCGGCACGGCTCTCTCAACGAGAGAACCGGCTCTCCAAAAGAACGGCTCTCACTGAACGGGTCGGCACGGCTCACTGAACGAGAGAACCGGCTCTCCAAAAGAACGGCTCTCACTGAACGGGTCGGCACGGCTCACTGAACGAGATAACTGGCTCTCCAAAAAAACCGGCTCTCAGCCAACTCGCCCAGCAGTACGCACTTTGCCGGAAGACCCGGTTCTGACTGAACGTTTCGGCACGGCTCACTGAACGAGAGAACCGGCTCTCCAAAAGAACGGCTCTCACTGAACGGGTCGGCACGGCTCACTGAACGAGAGAACCAGCTGTCCAAAAGAACCGGCTCTCAGCCAACTTGCCCAGCGGTACGCACTTCTCCAGAAGACCCGGCTCTGGCTGAACGGTTCGGCAAGGCGCACTGAACGAGAGAACCGGCTCTCCAAAAGAACGGCTCTCACTGAACGGTTCGGCACGGCTCACTGAGCGAGAGAACCGGCTCTCCAAAAGAACGGCTCTCACTGAACTGGTCGGCACGGCTCACTGAACGAGAGAACCGGCTCTCCAAAAGAACGGCTCTCACTGAACGGGTCGGCATGGCTCACTGAACGAGAGAACCGGCTGTCCAAAAGAACCGGCTCTCAGCCAACTTGCACAGCAGTACGCACTTTTCCAGAAGACCCGGTTCTGACTGAACGGTTCGGCACGGCTTACTGAACGAGAGAACCGGCTCTCCAAAACAACGGCTCTCACTGAACGGGTCGGCACGGCTCACTGAATGAGAGAACCGGCTCTCCAAAAGAACGGCTCTCACTGAACGGTTCGGCACAGCTCACTGAACGAGAGAACCAGCTGTCCAAAAGATCCGGCTCTCAGCCAACTCGCCCAGCAGTACGCACTTTGCCAGAAGACCCGGCTCTGGCTAAACGGTTCAGCACGGCTCACTGAACGAGAGAACCGGATCTCCAAAAGGACGGCTCTCACTGAATGGGTCGGCACTGCTCACTGAACGAGAGAACCAGCACTCCAAAAGAACGGCTCTCACTGACCGGGTCGGCACGGCTTACTGAACGAGAGAACCGGCTGTCCAAAAGAACCGGCTCTCAGCCAACTTGCCCAGCAGTACGCACTTTTCCAGAAGGTCCGGCTCTGGCTGAAAGGTTCAGCACGGCTCACTGAACGAGAACCGGCATTCCAAAAGAACTGACTCTCAGCCAACTCGCCCAGCAGAACGCACTTTGCCAGAAGACCCGGCTCTGGCTAAACGATTCAGCACGGCTCACTGAACGAGAGAACCGGCTCTCCAAAAGAACGGCTCTTACTGAACGGGTCGGCACGACTCACTGAACGAGAGAACCGGCTCTCGAAAAGAACCGGCTCTCAGCCAACTCGCCCGGCAGTACGCACTTTGCCAGAAGACCCGGCTCTGGCTGAACAGGTCGGCACGGCTCACTGAACGAGAGAACCGGCTGTCCGAAAGAACCGGCTCTCAGCCAACTCGCCAAGCAGTACGCACTTTGCCAGAAGATCCGGCTCTGGCTGAACGGTTCAGCATTGCTCACTGAAGGAGAGAACCGGCTGTCCGAAAGAACCGGCTCTCAGCCAACTCGCCCAGCAGTACGCACTTTGCCAGAAGACCCGGCTCCGGCTGAACGGTTCAGCACGGCTCATTGAACGAGAGAACCGGCTCTCCAAAAAACCGGCTCTCAGCCAACTCGCCCAGCAGTACGCACTTTGCTAGAAGACCCGGCTCCACTCAACGGTTCAGCACGGCTCGCCGAACGTGAGAACCGGCTGTCCAAAAGAACCGGCTCTCACTGAACGGGTCGGCGCGGCTCACTGAACGAGAGAACCGGCTCTCCAAAAGAACGGCTCTCACTGAACGGGTCGGCATGGCTCACTGAACGAGATAACTGGCTCTCCAAAAGAACCGGCTCTCAGCAAACTCGCCCAGCAGTACGCACTTTTCCAGAAGACCCGGTTCTGACTGAACGGTTTAGTACGGCGCACTGAACGAGAGAACCGGCTCTCTAAAAAACAGGCTCTCAGCCAACTCGCCCAGCAGTACGCACTTTGCCGGAAGACCCGGTTCTGACTGAATATTTCGGCACGGCTCACTGAACGAGAGAACCGGCTCTCCAAAAGAACGGCTCTCACTGAACGGGTCGGCACGGCTCACTGAACGTGAGAACCAGCTGTCCAAAAGAACCGGCTCTCAGCCAACTTGCCCAGCGGTACGCACTTCTCCAGAAGACCCGGCTCTGGCTGAACGGTTCGGCAAGGCGCACTGAACGAGAGAACCGGCTCTCCAAAAGAACGGCTCTCACTGAACGGTTCGGCACGGCTCACTGAACGAGAGAACCGGCTCCAAAAGAACGGCTCTCACTGAACGGGTCGGCACGGCTCACTTAACGAGAGAACCGGCTGTCCAAAAGAACCGGCTCTCAGCCAACTTGCCCAGCCGTACGCACTTTTCCAGAAGACCCGGCTCCGGCTGAACGGTTTGGCACGGCTCACTGAACGAGAGAACCGGCTCTCCAAAAGAACGGCTCTCACTGAACGGGTCGGCACAGCTCACTGAACGAGAGAACCGGCTCTCCAAAAGAACGGCTCTCGTTGAACGGGTCGGCATGGCTCACTGAACGAGAGAACCGGCTGGCCAAAAGAACCGGCTCGCAGCCAACTTGCATAGAAGTACGCACTTTTCCAGAAGACCCGGTTCTGACTGAACGGTTCGGCACGGCTTACTGAACGAGAGAACCGGCTCTCCAAAACAACGGCTCTCACTGAACGTGTCAGCACGGCTCACTGAACGAGAGAACCGGCTGTTCAAAAGAACCGGCTTTCAGCCAACTTGCCCAGCAGGACGCACTTTTCCAGAAGACCCGGCTCTGGCTGAACGGTTCAGCACGGCTCACTGAACGAGAGAACCGGCTCTCCAAAAGAACGGCTCTCACTGAACGGGTCGGCACGGCTCACTGAACGAGAGCACCGGCTCTCCAAAAGAACGGCTCTCACTGAACGGGTCGGCACGGCTCACTGAACGAGAGAACCGGCTCTCCAAAAGAACGGATCTCACTGAACGGGTCGGCACGGCTCACTGAACGAGAGAACCGGCTCTCCAAAAGAACGGCTCTCACTGAACGGGTCGGCACGGCTAACTGAACGAGAGAACCGGCTCTCCAAAGGAACGGCTCTCACTGAACGGGTCGGCACGGCTCTCTGAACGAGAGAACCGGCTCTCCAAAAGAACGGCTCTCACTGAACGGGTCGGCACGGCTCACTGAACGAGAGAACCGGCTCTCCAAAAGAACGGCTCTCACTGAACGGGTCGGCACGGCTCACTGAACGAGATAACTGGCTCTCCAAAAAAACCGGCTCTCAGCAAACTCGCCCAGCAGTACGCACTTTTCCAGAAGAACCGGTTCTGACAACGGTTCAGTACGGCTCACTGAACGAGAGAACCGGCTCTCCAAAAAAACCGGCACTCAGCCAACTCGCCCAGCAGTACGCACTTTGCCGGAAGACCCGGTTCTGACTGAACGTTTCGGCACGGCTCACTGAACGAGAGAACCGGCTCTCCAAAAGAACGGCTCTCACTGAACGGGTCGGCACGGCTCACTGAACGAGAGAACCAGCTGTCCAAAAGAACCGGCTCACAGCCAACTTGCCCAGCGGTACGCACGTCTCCAGAAGACCCGGCTCTGGCTGAACGGTTCGGCAAGGCGCACTGAACGAGAGAACCGGCTCTCCAAAAGAACGGCTCTCACTGAACGGTTCGGCACGGCTCACTGAACGAGAGAACCGGCTCCAAAAAAACGGCTCTCACTGAACGGGTCAGCACGGCTCACTGAACGAGAGAACCGACTGTTCAAAAGAACCGGCCCTCAGCCAACTTGCCCAGCAGTACGCACTTTTCCAGAAGACCCGGCTCCGGCTGAACGGTTTGGCACGGCTCACTGAACAAGAGAACCGGCTCTCCAAAAGAACGGCTCTCACTGAACGGGTCGGCACGGCTCACTGAACGAGAGAACCGGCTCTCCAAATAAACGGCTCTCACTGAACGGGTCGGCATGGCTCACTGAACGAGAGAACCGGCTGTCCAAAAGAACCGGCTCTCAGACAACTTGCACAGCAGTACGCACTTTTCCAGAAGACCCGGTTCTGACTGAACGGTTCGGCACGGCTCACTGAACGAGAGAACCGGCTCTCCAAAACAACGGCTCTCACTGAACGGGTCGGCACGGCTCACTGAACGAGAGAACCGGCTGTTCAAAAGAACCGGCTTTCAGCCAACTTGCCCAGTAGTACGCACTTTGCCAGAAGACCCGGCTCTGGCTGAACGGTTCAGCACTACTCACTGAACGAGAACCGGCTCTCAGCCATCTTCCCCAGCAGTACGCACTTTGCCAGAAGACCCGGTTCTGACTGAACGGTACAACACGGCTCACTAAACGAGAGAACCGGTTCTCCAAAAGAACCGGCTCTCAGCCAACTCGCCCAGCAGTACGCACTTTGCCAGAAGACCCGGCTCCACTCAACGGTTCAGCACGGCTCGCTGAACGTGAGAACCGGCATTCCAAAAGAACCGGCTCTCACTGAACGGGTCGGCACGGCTCACTGAACGAGAGAACCGGCTCTCCAAAAGAACGGCTCTCACAGAACCGGCTGTCCAAAAGAACCGGCTCTCAGCCAACTTGCCCAGCAGTACGCAGTTTGCCAGAAGACCCGGCTCTGGCTGAACGGTTAAGCACGGCTCACTGAACGAGAACCAGCTCCCAGCCAACTTGCCCAGCAGTACGCACTTTGCCAGAAGACCCGGCTCTGGCTGAACGGTTCAACACGGCTCACTGAACGAGATAACCAGCTCTCAGCCAACTCGCCCAGCAGTACGCACTTTGCCAGAAGACCCGGCTCTGGCTGAACTGTTCAGCACGGCTCACTGAAAGAGAACCGGCTTTCCAAAAGAACTGACTCTCACTGAACGGGTCGGCACGGCTCACTGAACGAGAGAAGCGGCTCTCCAAAAGAACGGCTCTCTCTGAACGGGTCGGCACGGCTCACTGAACGAGAGAACCGGCTCTCCAAAAGAACCGGCTCTCAGCCAACTCGCCCGGCAGTACGCACTTTGCCAGAAGACCCGGCACTGGCTGAACAGGCCGGCACGGCTCACTGAAAGAGAGATCCGGCTGTCCAAAAGAATCGGCTCTCAGCCAACTCGCCCAGCAGTACGCACTTTTCCAGAAGACCCGGCTCCGGCTGAACGGTACAACACGGCTCACTAAACGAGAGAACCGGTTCTCCAAAAGAACCGGCTCTCAGCCAACTCGCCCAGCAGTACGCACTTTGCCAGAAGACCCGGCTCCACTCAACGGTTCAGCACAGCTCGCTGAACGTGAGAACCGGCATTCAAAAAGAACCGGCTCTCACTGAACGGGTCGGCACGGCTCACTGAACGAGAGAACCGGCTCTCCAAAAGAACGGCTCTCACTGAACGGGTCGGCACGGCTCACTGAACGAGATAACTGGCTCTCCAAAAGAACCGGCTCTCAGCAAACTCGCCCAGCAGTACGCACTTTTCCAGAAGACCCGGTTCTGACTGAACGGTTCAGTACGGCGCACTGAACGAGAGAACCGGCTCTCCAAAAAACCGGCTCTCAGCCAACTCGCCCAGCAGTACGCACTTTGCCGGAAGACCCGGTTCTGACTGAATGTTTCGGTACGGCTCACTGAACGAGAGAACCGGCTCTCCAGAAGAACGGCTCTCACTGAACGGGTCGGCACGGCTCACTGAACGAGAGAACCAGCTGTCCAAAAGAACGGCTCTCACTGAACGGGGCGGCACGGCTCACTGAACGAGAGAACCGGCTGTTCAAAAGAACCGGCTCTCAGCCAACTTGCCCAGCCGTACGCACTTTTCCAGAAGACCCGGCTCCGGCTGAACGGTTTGGCACGGCTCACTGAACGAGAGAACCGGCTCTCCAAAAGAACGGCTCTCACTGAACGGGTCGGCACGGCTCACTGAACGAGAGAACCGGCTCTCCAAAAGAACGGCTCTCACTGAACGGGTCGGCATGGCTCACTGAACGAGAGAACCGGCTGGCCAAAAGAACCGGCTCTCAGCCAACTTGCACAGCAGTACACACTTTTCCAGAAGACCCGGTTCTGACTGAACGGTTCGGCACGGCTCACTGAACGAGAGAACCGGCTCTCCAAAACAACGGCTCTCACTGAACGGGTCAGCACGACTCACTGAACGAGAGAACCGGCTGTTCAAAAGAACCGGCTTTCAGCCAACTTGCCCAGCAGGACGCACTTTTCCAGAAGACTCGGCTCTGGCTGAACGGTTCGGCACGGCTCACTGAACGAGAGAACCGGCTCTCCAAAAGCACGGGTCGGCACGGCTCACCGAATGAGAGAACCGGCTCTCCAAAAGAACGGCTCTCAATGAACGGGTCGGCACGGCTCACTGAACGAGAGCACCGACTCTCCAAAAGAACGGCTCTCACTGAACGGGTCGGCACGGCTCACTGAACGAGAGAACCGGGTCTCCAAAAAAACGGATCTCACTGAACGGGTCGGCACGGCTCACTGAACGAGAGAACCGGCTCTCCAAAAGAACGGCTCTCACTGAACGGGTCGGCACGGCTCTCTGAACGAGAGAACCGGCTCTCCAAAAGAACGGCTCTTAGTGAACGGTACGGCACGGCTCACTGAAGGAGAGAACCGGCTCTCCAAAAGAACCGGCTCTCAGCCAACTCGCCCGGCAGTACGCACTTTGCCAGAAGACCCGGCTCTGGCTGAACAGGCCGGCACGGCTCACTGAACGAGAGATCCGGCTGTCCAGAAGAATCGGCTCTCAGCCAACTCGCCCAGCAGTACGCACTTTGCCAGATGATCGGGCTCTGGCTGAATGGTTCAGCATGGCTCACTGAAGGAGAGAACCGGCTGTCCGAAAGAACCGGCTGTCAGCCAACTCGCCCAGCAGTACGCACTTTGCCAGAAGACCCGGCTCCGGCTGAACGGTTCAGCACGGCTCATTGAACGAGAGAACCGGCTCTCCAAAAGAACGGCTCTCACTGAACGGGACGGCACGGCTCACTGAACGAGAGAACCGGCTGTCCAAAAGAACCGGCTCTCAGCCAACTTGCCCAGCTGTACGCACTTTTCTAGAAGACCCGGCTCGGGCTGAACGGTTCAGCACGGCTCACTCAACGAGAGAACCGGCTGTCCAAAAGAACCGGCTCTCAGCCAACTTGCCCAGCAGTACGCAGTTTGCCAGAAGACCCGGCTCTGGCTGAACGGTTAAGCACGGCTCAGTGAACGAGAACCGGCTCCCAGCCAACTTGCCCAGCAGTACGCACTTTGCCAGAAGACCCGGCTCTGGCTGAACGGTTCAACACGGCTCACTGAACGAGATAACCAGCTCTCAGCCAACTCGCCCAGCAGTACGCACTTTGCCAGAAGTCCCGGCTCTGGCTGAACTGTTCAGCACGGCTCATTGAAAGAGAACCGGCTTTCCAAAAGAACTGACTCTCACTGAACGGGTCGGCACGGCTCACTGAACGAGAGAAACGGCTCTCCAAAAGAACGGCTCTCTCTGAACGGGTCGGCACGGCTCACTGAACGAGAGAACCGGCTCCCCAAAAGAACCGGCTCTCAGCCAACTCGCCCGGCAGTACGCACTTTGCCAGAAGACCCGGCTCTGGCTGAACAGGCCGGCACGGCTCACTGAAAGAGAGATCCGGCTGTCCAAAAGAATCGGCTCTCAGCCAACTCGCCCAGCAGTACGCACTTTTCCAGAAGACCCGGCTCCGGCTGAACGGTACAACACGGCTCACTAAACGAGAGAACCGGTTCTCCAAAAGAACCGGCTCTCAGCCAACTCGCCCAGCAGTACGCACTTTGCCAGAAGACCCGGCTCCACTGAACGGTTCAGCACGGCTCGCTGAACGTGATTACCGGCATTCAAAAAGAATCGGCTCTCACTGAACGGGTCGGCACGGCTCACTGAACGAGAGAACCGGCTCTCCAAAAGAACGGCTCTCACTGAACGGGTCGGCACGGCTCACTGAACGAGATAACTGGCTCTCCAAAAGAACCGGCTCTCAGCAAACTCGCCCAGCAGTACGCACTTTTCCAGAAGACCCGGTTCTGACTGAACGGTTCAGTACGGCGCACTGAACGAGAGAACCGGCTCTCCAAAAAACCGGCTCTCAGCCAACTCGCCCAGCAGTACGCACTTTGCCGGAAGACCCGGTTCTGACTGAATGTTTCGGTACGGCTCACTGAACGAGAGAACCGGCTCTCCAGAAGAACGGCTCTCACTGAACGGGTCGGCACGGCTCACTGAACGAGAGAACCAGCTGTCCAAAAGAACGGCTCTCACTGAACGGGGCGGCACGGCTCACTGAACGAGAGAACCGGCTGTCCAAAAGAACCGGCTCTCAGCCAACTTGCCCAGCCGTACGCACTTTTCCAGAAGACCCGGCTCCGGCTGAACGGTTTGGCACGGCTCACTGAACGAGAGAACCGGCTCTCCAAAAGAACGGCTCTCACTGAACGGGTCGGCACGGCTCACTGAACGAGAGAACCGGCTCTCCAAAAGAACGGCTCTCACTGAACGGGTCGGCATGGCTCACTGAACGAGAGAACCGGCTGGCCAAAAGAACCGGCTCTCAGCCAACTTGCACAGCAGTACGCACTTTTCCAGAAGACCCGGTTCTGACTGAACGGTTCGGCACGGCTCACTGAACGAGAGAACCGGCTCTCCAAAACAACGGCTCTCACTGAACGGGTCAGCACGGCTCACTGAACGAGAGAACCGGCTGTTCAAAAGAACCGGCTTTCAGCCAACTTGCCCAGCAGGACGCACTTTTCCAGAAGACTCGGCTCTGGCTGAACGGTTCGGCACGGCTCACTGAACGAGAGAACAGGCTCTCCAAAAGCACGGGTCGGCACGGCTCACCGAATGAGAGAACCGGCTCTCCAAAAGAACGGCTCTCAATGAACGGGTCGGCACGGCTCACTGAACGAGAGCACCGGCTCTCCAAAAGAACGGCTCTCACTGAACGGGTCGGCACGGCTCACTGAACGAGAGAACCGGGTCTCCAAAAGAACGGATCTCACTGAACGGGTCGGCACGGCTCACTGAACGAGAGAACCGGCTCTCCGAAAGAACGGCTCTCACTGAACGGGTCGGCACGGCTAACTGAACGAGAGAACCGGCTCTCCAAAAGAACGGCTCTCACTGAACGGGTCGGCACGGCTCTCTGAACGAGAGAACCGGCTCTCCAAAAGAACGGCTCTCACTGAACGGGTCGGCACGGCTCACTGAACGAGAGAACCGGCTCTCCAAAAGAACGGCTCTCACTGAACGGGTCGGCACGGCTCACTGAACGAGATAACTGGCTCTCCAAAAAAACCGGCTCTCAGCAAACTCGCCCAGCAGTACGCACTTTTCCAGAAGAACCGGTTCTGACAACGGTTCAGTACGGCTCACTGAACGAGAGGACCGGCTCTCCAAAAAAACCGGCTCTCAGCCAACTCGCCCAGCAGTACGCACTTTGCCGGAAGACCCGGTTCTGACTGAACGTTTCGGCACGGCTCACTGAACGAGAGAACCGGCTCTCCAAAATAACGGCTCACTGTACGGGTCGGCACGGCTCACTGAACGAGAGAACCGGCTGTCCAAAAGAACCGGCTCTCAGCCAACTTGCCCAGCAGTACGCACTTCTCCAGAAGACCCTGCTCTGGCTGAACGGTTCGGCACGGCTCACTGAACGAGAGAACCGGCACTCCAAAAGAACGGCTCTCACTGAACGGGTCGGCACGGCTCACTGAACGAGAGAACCGGCTCTCCAAAAGAACCGGCTCTCAGCCAACTTGCCCAGCAGTACGCACTTTTCCAGAAGACCCGGCTCTGGCTGAACGGTTCAGCACGGCTCACTGAACGAGAACCGGCTGTCCAAAAGAACCGGCTCTCAGCCAACTTGTCCAGCAGTACGCACTTTGTAAGAAGACCCGGCTCTGGCTGAACGGTTCAGCACGGCTCACTGAACGAGAGAACCGGCTCTCAGCCAACTCGCCCAGCAGTACGCACTTTGCCAGAAGACCCGGTTCTGACTGAACGGTTCAGCACGGCTCACTAAACGAGAGAACCGGCTCTCCAAAAGAACCGGCTCTCAGCCAACTCGCCCAGCAGTACGCACTTTGCCAGAAGACCCGGATCTTACTCAACGGTTCAGCGCGGCTCGCTGAACGAGAGAACCGGCTGTCAAAAGAACCCTATACGTAGTGGCACAGGCAGGAGCTTATTGGTTTACGTTTTATTTTGTAGCAGCTCCACCATACTTTTTGTCCAAAAGAACCGGCTTTAAGCCAACTCGCCCAGTAGTAAGCACTTTTCCAGAATACCCGGTTCTGACTGAACGGTTCGGCACGGCTCACTGAACGAGAGAACCTGCTCTCCAAAAGAACGGCTCTCACTGAACGGGTCGGCACAGCTCATTGAACGAGAGAACCGGCTTTCCAAAAGAACTGACTCTCAGCCAACTCGCCCAGCAGTACGCACTTTGCCAGAAGACCCGGCTGTGGCTAAACGGTTCAGCACGGCTCACTGAACGAGAGAACCGGACCTCCAAAAGAACGGCTCTCACTGAATGGGTCGGCACTGCTCAATGAACGAGAGAACCAGCACTCCAAAAGAACGGCTCTCACTGACCGGGTCGGCGCGGCTTACTGAACGAGAGAACCGGCTGTCCAAAAGAACCGGCTCTCAGCCAACTTGCCCAGCAGTACGCACTTTTCCAGAAGATGCGGCTCTGGCGGAAAGGTTCAACACGGCTCACTGAACGAGAACCGGCTTTCCAAAAGAACTGACTCTCAGCCAACTCGCCCAGCAGTACGCACTTTGCCAGAAGACCCGGCTCTGGGTAAACGATTCAGCACGTCTCAATGAACGAGAGAACCGGCTCTCCAAAAGAACGGCTCTCACTGAACGGGTCGGCACGGCTCAGTGAAGGAGAGAATCGGCTCTCAGCCAACTCGCCCAGCAGTACGCACTTTGCCAGATGATCCGGCTCTGGCTGAACGGTTCAGCATGGCTCACTGAAGGAGAGAACCGGCTGTCCGAAAGAACCGGCTCTCAGCCAACTCGCCCAGCAGTACGCACTTTGCCAGAAGACCCGGCTCCGGCTGAACGGTTCAGCACGGCTCATTGAACGAGAGAACCGACTCTCCAAAAGAACGGCTCTCACTGAACGGGACGGCACGGCTCACTGAACGAGAGAACCGGCTGTCCAAAAGAACCGGCTCTCAGCCAACTTGCCCAGCAGTACGCACTTTTCCAGAAGACCCGCCTCGGGCTGAACGGTTTAGCACGGCTCACTCATCGAGAGAACCGGCTGTCCAAAAGAACCGGCTCTCAGCCAACTTGCCCAGCAGTACGCAGATTGCCAGAAGACCCGGCTCTGGCTGAACGGTTAAGCACGGCTCACTGAACGAGAACCGGCTCCCAGCCAACTTGCCCAGCAGTACGCACTTTGCCAGAAGACCCGGCTCCGGCTGAACGGTTCAGCACGGCTCACTGAACGAGAACCGGCTGTCCAAAAACCCCGGCTCTCAGCCAACTTGTCCAGCAGTACGCACTTTGTAAGAAGACCCGGCTCTGGCTGAACGGTTCAGCACGGCTCACTGAACGAGAGAACCGGCTCTCAGCCAACTCGCCCAGCAGTACGCACTTTGCCAGAAGACTCGGTTCTGACTGAACGGTTCAGCACGGCTCACTAAACGAGAGAACCGGCTCTCCAAAAGAACCGGCTCTCAGCGAACACGCCCAGCAGTACGCACTTTGCCAGAAGACCCGGATCTTACTCAACGGTTCAGCGCGGCTCGCTGAACGAGAGAACCGGCTGTCAAAAGAACCCTATACGTAGTGGCACAGGCAGGAGCTTATTGGTTTACGTTTTATTTTGTGGCAGCTCCACCATACTTTTTGTCCAAAAGAACCGGCTTTCAGCCAACTCGCCCAGTAGCAAGCACTTTTCCAGAATACCCGGTTCTGACTGAACGGGTCGGCACGGCTAACTGAACGAGAGAACCGGCTCTCCAAAAGAACGGGTCTCACTGAACGGGTCGGCACGGCTCTCTGAACGAGAGAACCGGCTCTCCAAAAGAACGGCTCTCACTGAACGGGTCGGCACGGCTCACTGAACGAGAGAACCGGCTCTCCAAAAGAACGGCTCTCACTGAACGGGTCGGCACGGCTCACTGAACGAGATAACTGGCTCTCCAAAAAAACCGGCTCTCAGCAAACTCGCCCAGCAGTACGCACTTTTCCAGAAGAACCGGTTCTGACAACGGTTCAGTACGGCTCACTGAACGAGAGGACCGGCTCTCCAAAAAAACCGGCTCTCAGCCAACTCGCCCAGCAGTACGCACTTTGCCGGAAGACCCGGTTCTGACTGAACGTTTCGGCACGGCTCACTGAACGAGAGAACCGGCTCTCCAAAATAACGGCTCACTGTACGGGTCGGCACGGCTCACTGAACGAGAGAACCGGCTGTCCAAAAGAACCGGCTCTCAGCCAACTTGCCCAGCAGTACGCACTTCTCCAGAAGACCAGGCTCTGGCTGAACGGTTCGGCACGGCTCACTGAACGAGAGAACCGGCACTCCAAAAGAACGGCTCTCACTGAACGGGTCGGCACGGCTCACTGAACGAGAGAACCGGCTCTCCAAAAGAACCGGCTCTCAGCCAACTTGCCCAGCAGTACGCACTTTTCCAGAAGACCCGGCTCTGGCTGAACGGTTCAGCACGGCTCACTGAACGAGAACCGGCTGTCCAAAAGAACCGGCTCTCAGCCAACTTGTCCAGCAGTACGCACTTTGTAAGAAGACCCGGCTCTGGCTGAACGGTTCAGCACGGCTCACTGAACGAGAGAACCGGCTCTCAGCCAACTCGCCCAGCAGTACGCACTTTGCCAGAAGACCCGGTTCTGACTGAACGGTTCAGCACGGCTCACTAAACGAGAGAACCGGCCCTCCAAAAGAACCGGCTCTCAGCCAACTCGCCCAGCAGTACGCACTTTGCCAGAAGACCCGGATCTTACTCAACGGTTCAGCGCGGCTCGCTGAACGAGAGAACCGGCTGTCAAAAGAACCCTATACGTAGTGGCACAGGCAGGAGCTTATTGGTTTACGTTTTATTTTGTGGCAGCTCCACCATACTTTTTGTCCAAAAGAACCGGCTTTAAGCCAACTCGCCCAGTAGTAAGCACTTTTCCAGAATACCCGGTTCTGACTGAACGGTTCGGCACGGCTCACTGAACGAGAGAACCTGCTCTCCAAAAGAACGGCTCTCACTGAACGGGTCGGCACAGCTCACTGAACGAGAGAACCGGCTTTCCAAAAGAACTGACTCTCAGCCAACTCGCCCAGCAGTACGCACTTTGCCAGAAGACCCGGCTGTGGCTAAACGGTTCAGCACGGCTCACTGAACGAGAGAACCGGATCTCCAAAAGAACGGCTCTCACTGAATGGGTCGGCACTGCTTAATGAACGAGAGAACCAGCACTCCAAAAGAACGGCTCTCACTGACCGGGTCGGCGCGGCTTACTGAACGAGAGAACCGGCTGTCCAAAAGAACCGGCTCTCAGCCAACTTGCCCAGCAGTACGCACTTTTCCAGAAGATGCGGCTCTGGCGGAAAGGTTCAACACGGCTCACTGAACGAGAACCGGCTTTCCAAAAGAACTGACTCTCAGCCAACTCGCCCAGCAGTACGCACTTTACCAGAAGACCCGGCCCTGGCTAAACGATTCAGCACGTCTCAATGAACGAGAGAACCGGCTCTCCAAAAGAACGGCTCTCACTGAACGGGTCGGCACGGCTCACTGAAGGAGAGAATCGGCTCTCAGCCAACTCGCCCAGCAGTACGCACTTTGCCAGATGATCCGGCTCTGGCTGAACGGTTCAGCATGGCTCACTGAAGGAGAGAACCGGCTGTCCGAAAGAACCGGCTCTCAGCCAACTCGCCCAGCAGTACGCACTTTGCCAGAAGACCCGGCTCCGGCTGAACGGTTCTGCACGGCTCATTGAACGAGAGAACCGACTCTCCAAAAGAACGGCTCTCACTGAACGGGACGGCACGGCTCAATGAACGAGAGAACCGGCTGTCCAAAAGAACCGGCTCTCAGCCAACTTGCCCAGCAGTACGCACTTTTCCAGAAGACCCGCCTCGGGCTGAACGGTTTAGCACGACTCACTCATCGAGAGAACCGGCTGTCCAAAAGAACCGGCTCTCAGCCAACTTGCCCAGCAGTACGCAGATTGCCAGAAGACCCGGCTCTGGCTGAACGGTTAAGCACGGCTCACTGAACGAGAACCGGCTCCCAGCCAACTTGCCCAGCAGTACGCACTTTGCCAGAAGACCCGGCTCCGGCTGAACGGTTCAGCACGGCTCACTGAACGAGAACCGGCTGTCCAAAAACCCCCGGCTCTCAGCAACTTGTCCAGCAGTACGCACTTTGTAAGAAGACCCGGCTCTGGCTGAACGGTTCAGCACGGCTCACTGAACGAGAGAACCGGCTCTCAGCCAACTCGCCCAGCAGTACGCACTTTGCCAGAAGACTCGGTTCTGACTGAACGGTTCAGCACGGCTCACTAAACAAGAGAACCGGCTCTCCAAAAGAACCGGCTCTCAGCGAACACGCCCAGCAGTACGCACTTTGCCAGAAGACCCGGATCTTACTCAACGGTTCAGCGCGGCTCGCTGAACGAGAGAACCGGCTGTCAAAAGAACCCTATACGTAGTGGCACAGGCAGGAGCTTATTGGTTTACGTTTTATTTTGTGGCAGCTCCACCATACTTTTTGTCCAAAAGAACCGGCTTTCAGCCAACTCGCCCAGTAGCAAGCACTTTTCCAGAATACCCGGTTCTGACTGAACGGTTCGGCACGGCTCACTGAACGAGAGAACCTGCTCTCCAAAAGAACGGCTCTCACTGAACGGGTCGGCACAGCTCACTGAACGAGAGAACCAGCTGTCCAAAAGAACCGGCTCTCAGCCAACTTGCCCAGAAGTACGCACTTTTTACAGAAGACCCGGCTCTGAATGAACGGTTCAGCACCGCTCACTGAACAAGAACCGCTTTCCAAAAGAACTGACTCTCAGCCAACTCGCCCAGCAGTACGCACTTTGCCAGAAGACCCGGCTGTGGCTAAACGGTTCAGCACGGCTCACTGAACGAGAGAACCGGATCTCCAAAAGAACGGCTCTCACTGAATGGGTCGGCACTGCTCACTGAACGAGAGAACCAGCACTCCAAAAGAACGGCTCTCACTGACCGGGTCGGCGCGGCTTACTGAACGAGAGAACCGGCTGTCCAAAAGAACCGGCTCTCAGCCAACTTGCCCAGCAGTACGCACTTTTCCAGAAGATGCGGCTCTGGCGGAAAGGTTCAGCACGGCTCACTGAACGAGAACCGGCTTTCCAAAAGAACTGACTCTCAGCCAACTCGCCCAGCAGTACGCACTTTGCCAGAAGACCCGGCTCTGGCTAAACGATTCAGCACGTCTCAATGAACGAGAGAACCGGGTCTCCAAAAGAACGGCTCTCACTGAACGGGTCGGCACGGCTCACTGAAGGAGAGAATCGGCTCTCAGCCAACTCGCCCAGCAGTACGCACTTTGCCAGATGATCCGGCTCTGGCTGAACGGTTCAGCATGGCTCACTGAAGGAGAGAACCGGCTGTCCGAAAGAACCGGCTCTCAGCCAAATCGCCCAGCAGTACGCACTTTGCCAGAAGACCCGGCTCCGGCTGAACGGTTCAGCACGGCTCATTGAACGAGAGAACCGGCTCTCCAAAAGAACGGCTCTCACTGAACGGGACGGCACGGCTCAATGAACGAGAGAAGCGGCTGTCCAAAAGAACCGGCTCTCAGCCAACTTGCCCCAGCAGTACGCACTTTTCCAGAAGACCCGGCTCGGGCTGAACGGTTCAGCACGGCTCACTCATCGAGAGAACCGGCTGTCCAAAAGAACCGGCTCTCAACCAACTTGCCCAGCAGTACGCAGTTTGCCAGAAGACCCGGCTCTGGCTGAACGGTTAAGCACGGCTCACTGAACGAGAACCGGCTCCCAGCCAACTTGCCCAGCAGTACGCACTTTGCCAGAAGACCCGGCTCTGGCTGAACGGTTCAGCACGGCTCACTGAACGAGAACCGGCTTTCCAAAAGAACTGACTCTGACTGAACGGGTCGGCACGGCTCACTGAACGAGAGAAGCGGCTCTCCAAAAGAACGGCTCTCTCTGAACGGGTCGGCACGGCTCACTGAACGAGAGAACCGGCTCTCCAAAAGAACCGGCTCTCAGCCAACTCGCCCGGCAGTACGCACTTTGCCAGAACACCCGGCTCTGGCTGAACAGGTCGGCACGGCTCACTGAACGAGAGAACCGGCTCTCCAAAAGAACCGGCTCTCGGCCAACCCGCCCAGCAGTAAGCACTTTGCCAGAAGACCCGGCTCCGACTGAACGGTTCAGCACGGCTCACTGAACGAGAGAACCGGCTCTCCAAAAGAACGGCTCTCAGTGAACGGTACGGCACGGCTCACTGAAGGAGAGAACCGGCTCTCCAAAAGAACCGGCTCTCAGTCAACTTGCCCGGCAGTACGCACTTTGCCAGAAGACCCGGCTCTGGCTGAACAGGCCGGCACGGCTCACTGAACGAGAGATCCGGCTGTCCAAAAGAATCGGCTCTCAGCCAACTCGCCCAGCAGTACGCACTTTGCCAGATGATCCGGCTCTGGCTGAACGGTTCAGCATGGCTCACTGAAGGAGAGAACCGGCTGTCCGAAAGAAACCGGCTCTTAGCCAACTCGCCCAGCAGTACGCACTTTGCCAGAAGACCCGGCTCCGGCTGAACGGTTCAGCACGGCTCATTGAACGAGAGAACCGGCTCTCCAAAAGAACGGCTCTCACTGAACGGGACGGCACGGCTCACTGAACGAGAGAACCGGCTGTCCAAAAGAACCGGCTCTCAGCCAACTTGCCCAGCAGTACGCACTTTGCCAGAACACCCGACTCTGGCTGAACAGGTCGGCACGGCTCACTGAACGAGAGAACCAGCTCTCCAAAAGAACCGGCTCTCGGCCAACCCGCCCAGCAGTACGCACTTTGCCAGAAGACCCGGCTCCGACTGAACGGTTCAGCACGGCTCACTGAACGAGAGAACCGGCTCTCCAAAAGAACGGCTCTTAGTGAACGGTACGGCACGGCTCACTGAAGGAGAGAACCGGCTCTCCAAAAGAACCGGCTCTCAGCCAACTCGCCCGGCAGTACGCACTTTGCCAGAAGACTGGCTCTGGCTGAACAGGCCGGCACGGCTCACTGAACGAGAGATCCGGCTGTCCAAAAGAATCGGCTCTCAGCCAACTCGCCCAGCAGTACGCACTTTGCCAGATGATCCGGCTCTGGCTGAACGGTTTAGCATGGCTCACTGAAGGAGAGAACCGGCTGTCCAAAAGAACCGGCTCTCAGCCAACTCGCCCAGCAGTACGCACTTTGCCAGAAGACCCGGCTCCGGCTGAACGGTTCAGCACGGCTCATTGAACGAGAGAACCGGCTCTCCAAAAGAACGGCTCTCACTGAACGGGACGGCACGGCTCACTGAACGAGAGAACCGGCTGTCCAAAAGAACCGGCTCTCAGCCAACTTGCCCAGCAGTACGCAGTTTGCCAGAAGACCCGGCTCTGGCTGAACGGTTCAGCACGGCTCACTGAACGAGAGAACCGGCTCTCAGCCAACTCGCCCAGCAGTACGCACTTTGCCAGAAGACCCGGTTCTGACTGAACGGTTCAGCACGGCTCACTAAACGAGAGAACCTGCTCTCCAAAAGAACGGCTCTCACTGAACGGGTCGGCACAGCTCACTGAACGAGAGAACCAGCTGTCCAAAAGAACCGGCTCTCAGCCAACGTGCCCAGAAGTACGCACTTTTTACAGAAGACCCGGCTCTGAATGAACGGTTCAGCACCGCTCACTGAACAAGAACCGGCTTTCCAAAGGAACTGACTCTCAGCCAAATCGCCCAGCAGTACGCACTTTGCCAGAAGACCCGGCTGTGGCTAAACGGTTCAGCACGGCTCACTGAAAGAGAGAACCGGATCTCCAAAAGAACGGCTCTCACTGAATGGGTCGGCACTGCTCACTGAACGAGAGAACCAGCACTCCAAAAGAACGGCTCTCACTGACCGGGTCGGCGCGGCTTACTGAACGAGAGAACCGGCTGTCCAAAAGAACCGGCTCTCAGCCAACTTGCCCAGCAGTACGCACTTTTCCAGAAGATGCGGCTCTGGCGGAAAGGTTCAGCACGGCTCACTGAACGAGAACCGGCTTTCCAAAAAAACTGACTCTCAGCCAACTCGCCCAGCAGTACGCACTTTGCCAGAAGACCCGGCTCTGGCTAAACGATTCAGCATGGCTCACTGACGGAGAGAACCGGCTGTCCGAAAGAACCGGCTCTCAGCCAACTCGCCCAGCAGTACGCACTTTGCCAGAAGACCCGGCTCCGGCTGAACGGTTCAGCACGGCTCATTGAACGAGAGAACCGGCTCTCCAAAAGAACGGCTCTCACTGAACGGGACGGCACGGCTCACTGAACGAGAGAACCGGCTGTCCAAAAGAACCGGCTCTCAGACAACTTGCCCAGCAGTACGCACTTTTCCAGAAGACCCGGCTCGGGCTGAACGGTTCAGCACGGCTCACTCATCGAGAGAACCGGCTGTCCAAAAGAACCGGCTCTCAGCCAACTTGCCCAGCAGTACGCAGTTTGCCAGAAGACCCGGCTTTGGCTGAACGGTTAAGCACGGCTCACTGAACGAGAACCGGCTCCCAGCCAACTTGCCCAGCAGTACGCACTTTGCCAGAAGACCCGGCTCTGGCTGAACGGTTCAGCACGGCTCACTGAACGAGAACCGGCTTTCCAAAAGAACTGACTCTGACTGAACGGGTCGCCACGGCTCACTGAACGAGAGAAGCGGCTCTCCAAAAGAACGGCTCTCTCTGAACGGGTCGGCACGGCTCACTGAACGAGAGAACCGGCTCTCCAAAAGAACCGGCTCTCAGCCAACTCGCCCGGCAGTAAGCACTTTGCCAGAAGACCCGGCTCCGACTGAACGGTTCAGCACGGCTCACTGAACGAGAGAACCGGCTCTCCAAAAGAACGGCTCTCAGTGAACGGTACGGCACGGCTCACTGAAGGAGAGAAACGGCTCTCCAAAAGAACCGGCTCTCAGTCAACTCGCCCGGCAGTACGCACTTTGCCAGAAGACCCGGCTCTGGCTGAACAGGCCGGCACGGCTCACTGAACGAGAGATCCGGCTGTCCAAAAGAATCGGCTCTCAGCCAGCTCGCCCAGCAGTACGCACTTTGCCAGATGATCCGGCTCTGGCTGAACGGTTCAGCATGGCTCACTGAAGGAGAGAACCGGCTGTCCGAAAGAACCGGCTCTCAGCCAACTCGCCCAGCAGTACGCTCTTTGCCAGAAGACCCGGCTCCGGCTGAACGGTTCAGCACGGCTCATTGAACGAGAGAACCGGCTCTCCAAAAGAACGGCTCTCACTGAACGGGACGGCACGGCTCACTGAACGAGAGAACCGGCTGTCCAAAAGAACCGGCTCTCAGCCAACTCGCCCAACAGTACGCACTTTGCCAGATGATCCGGCTCTGGCTGAACGGTTCAGCATGGCTCACTGAAGGAGAGAACCGGCTGTCCGAAAGAACGGCTCTCACTGAACGGGACGGCACGGCTCACTGAACGAGAGAACCGGCTGTCCAAAAGAATCGGCTCTCAGCCAACTCGCCCAGCAGTACGCACTTTGCCAGATGATCCGGCTCTGGCTGAACGGTTCAGCATGGCTCACTGAAGGAGAGAACCGGCTGTCCGAAAGAACCGGCTCTCAGCCAACTCGCCCAGCAGTACGCTCTTTGCCAGAAGACCCGGCTCCGGCTGAACGGTTCAGCACGGCTCATTGAACGAGAGAACCGGCTCTCCAAAAGAACGGCTCTCACTGAACGGGACGGCACGGCTCACTGAACGAGAGAACCGGCTGTCCAAAAGAACCGGCTCTCAGCCAACTCGCCCAGCAGTACGCACTTTGCCAGAAGACCCGGCTCCGGCTGAACGGTTCAGCACGGCTCATTGAACGAGAGAACCGGCTCTCCAAAAGAACGGCTCTCACTGAACGGGACGGCACGGCTCACTGAACGAGAGAACCGGCTGTCCAAAAGAACCGGCTCTCAGCCAACTTGCCCAGCAGTACGCACTTTTCCAGAAGACCCGGCTCGGGCTGAACGGTTCAGCACGGCTCACTCATCGAGAGAACCGGCTGTCCAAAAGAACCGGCTCTCAGCCAACTTGCCCAGCAGTACGCAGTTTGCCAGAAGACCCGGCTCTGGCTGAACGGTTAAGCACGGCTCACTGAACGAGAACCGGCTCCCAGCCAACTTGCCCAGCAGTACGCACTTTGCCAGAAGACCCGGCTCTGGCTGAACGGTTCAGCACGGCTCACTGAACGAGAACCGGCTTTCCAAAAGAACTGACTCTGACTGAACGGGTCGGCACGGCTCACTGAACGAGAGAAGCGGCTCTCCAAAAGAACGGCTCTCTCTGAACGGGTCGGCACGGCTCACTGAACGAGAGAACCGGCTCTCCAAAAGAACCGGCTCTCAGCCAACTCGCCCGGCAGTACGCACTTTGCCAGAACACCCGGCTCTGGCTGAACAGGTCGGCACGGCTCACTGAACGAGAGAACCGGCTCTCCAAAAGAACCGGCCCTCGGCCTACCCGCCCAGCAGTAAGCACTTTGCCAGAAGACCCGGCTCCGACTGAACGGTTCAGCACGGCTCACTGAACGAGAGAACCGGCTCTCGAAAAGAACGGCTCTCAGTGAACGGTACGGCACGGCTCACTGAAGGAGAGAAGCGGCTCTCCAAAAGAACCGGCTCTCAGTCAACTCGCCCGGCAGTACGCACTTTGCCAGAAGACCCGGCTCTGGCTGAACAGGCCGGCACGGCTCACTGAACGAGAGATCCGGCTGTCCAAAAGAATCGGCTCTCAGCCAACTCGCCCAGCAGTACGCACTTTGCCAGATGATCCGGCTCTGGCTGAACGGTTCAGCATGGCTCACTGAAGGAGAGAACCGGCTGTCCGAAAGAACCGGCTCTCAGCCAACTCGCCCAGCAGTACGCTCTTTGCCAGAAGACCCGGCTCCGGCTGAACGGTTCAGCACGGCTCATTGAACGAGAGAACCGGCTCTCCAAAAGAACGGCTCTCTCTGAACGGGTCGGCACGGCTCACTGAACGAGAGAACCGGCTCTCCAAAAGAACCGGCTCTCAGCCAACTCGCCCGGCAGTACGCACTTTGCCAGAACACCCGGCTCTGGCTGAACAGGTCGGCACGGCTCACTGAACGAGAGAACCGGCTCTCCAAAAGAACCGGCTCTCGGCCAACCCGCCCAGCAGTAAGCACTTTGCCAGAAGACCCGGCTCCGACTGAACGGTTCAGCACGGCTCACTGAACGAGAGAACCGGCTCTCCAAAAGAACGGCTCTCAGTGAACGGTACGGCACGGCTCACTGAAGGAGAGAACCGGCTCTCCAAAAGAACCGGCTCTCAGCCAACTCGCCCGGCAGTACGCACTTTGCCAGAAGACCCGGCTCTGGCTGAACAGGCCGGCACGGCTCACTGAACGAGAGAAGCGGCTCTCCAAAAGAACGGCTCTCTCTGAACGGGTCGGCACGGCTCACTGAACGAGAGAACCGGCTCTCCAAAAGAACCGGCTCTCAGCCAACTCGCCCGGCAGTACGCAGATTGCCAGAAGACCCGGCTCTGGCTGAACGGTTAAGCACGGCTCACTGAACGAGAACCGGCTCCCAGCCAACTTGCCCAGCAGTACGCACTTTGCCAGATGATCCGGCTCTGGCTGAACGGTTCAGCATGGCTCACTGAAGGAGAGAACCGGCTGTCCGAAAGAACCGGCTCTCAGCCAACTCGCCCAGCAGTACGCACTTTGCCAGAAGACCCGGCTCCGGCTGAACGGTTCAGCACGGCTCATTGAACGAGAGAACCGGCTCTCCAAAAGAACGGCTCTCACTGAACGGGACGGCACGGCTCACTGAACGAGAGAACCGGCTGTCCAAAAGAACCGGCTCTCAGTCAACTTGCCCAGCAGTACGCACTTTTCCAGAAGTCCCGGCTCGGGCTGAACGGTTCAGCACGGCTCACTCAACGAGAGAACCGGCTGTCCAAAAGAACCGGCTGTCAGCGAACTTGCCCAGCAGTACGCAGTTTGCCAGAAGACCCGGCTCTGGCTGAGCGGTTAAGCACGGCTCACTGAACGAGAACCGGCTCCCAGCCAACTTGCCCAGCAGTACGCACTTTGCCAGAAGACCCAACTCTGGCTGAACGGTTCAGCACGGCTCACTGAACGAGATAACCAGCTCTCAGCCAACTCGCCCAGCAGTACGCACTTTGCCAGAAGACACGGCTCTGGCTGAACTGTTCAGCACGGCTCACTGAACGAGAACCGGCTTTCCAAAAGAACTGACTCTCACTGAACGGGTCGGCACGGCTCACGGAACGAGAGAAGCGGCTCTCCAAAAGAACGGCTCTCTCTGAACGGGTCGGCACGGCTCACTGAACGAGAGAACCGGCTCTCCAAAAGAACCGGCTCTCAGCCAACTCGCCCGGCAGTACGCAGATTGCCAGAAGACCCGGCTCTGGCTGAACGGTTAAGCACGGCTCACTGAACGAGAACCGGCTCCCAGCCAACTTGCCCAGCAGTACGCACTTTGCCAGAAGACCCGGCTCCGGCTGAACGGTTCAGCACGGCTCACTGAACGAGAACCGGCTGTCCAAAAACCCCGGCTCTCAGCCATCTTGTCCAGCAGTGCGCACTTTGCCAGAAGACCCGGTTCTGACTGAACGGTTCAGCACGGCTCACTAAACGAGAGAACCGGCTCTCCAAAAGAACCGGCTCTCAGCGAACACGCCCAGCAGTACGCACTTTGCCAGAAGACCCGGATCTTACTCAACGGTTCAGCGCGGCTTGCTGAACGAGAGAAGCGGCTGTCAAAAGAACCCTATACGTAGTGGCACAGGCAGGAGCTTATTGGTTTACGTTTTATTTTGTGGCAGCTCCACCATACTTTTTGTCCAAAAGAACCGGATTTCAGCCAACTCGCCCAGTAGCAAGCACTTTTCCAGAATACCCGGTTCTGACTGAACGGTTCGGCACGGCTCACTGAACGAGAGAACCTGCTCTCCAAAAGAACGGCTCTCACTGAACGGGTCGGCACAGCTCACTGAACGAGAGAACCAGCTGTCCAAAAGAACCGGCTCTCAGCCAACTTGCCCAGAAGTACGCACTTTTTACAGAAGACCCGGCTCTGAATGAACGGTTCAGCACCGCTCACTGAACAAGAACCGGCTTTCCAAAAGAACTGACTCTCAGCCAAATCGCCCAGCAGTACGCACTTTGCCAGAAGACCCGGCTGTGGCTAAACGGTTCAGCACGGCTCACTGAACGAGAGAACCGGATCTCCAAAAGAACGGCTCTCACTGATTGGGTCGGCACTGCTCACTGAACGAGAGAACCAGCACTCCAAAAGAACGGCTCTCACTGACCGGGTCGGCGCGGCTTACTGAACGAGAGAACCGGCTGTCCAAAAGAACCGGCTCTCAGCCAACTTGCCCAGCAGTACGCACTTTTCCAGAAGATGCGGCTCTGGCGGAAAGGTTCAGCACGGCTCACTGAACGAGAACCGGCTTTCCAAAAGAACTGACTCTCAGCCAACTCGCCCAGCAGTACGCACTTTGCCAGAAGACCCGGCTCTGGCTAAACGATTCAGCATGGCTCACTGAAGGAGAGAACCGGCTGTCCGAAAGAACCGGCTCTCAGCCAACTCGCCCAGCAGTACGCACTTTGCCAGAAGACCCGGCTCCGGCTGAACGGTTCAGCACGGCTCATTGAACGAGAGAACCGGCTCTCCAAAAGAACGGCTCTCACTGAACGGGACGGCACGGCTCACTGAACGAGAGAACCGGCTGTCCAAAAGAACCGGCTCTCAGCCAACTTGCCCAGCAGTACGCACTTTTCCAGAAGACCCGGCTCGGGCTGAACGGTTCAGCACGGCTCACTCATCGAGAGAACCGGCTGTCCAAAAGAACCGGCTCTCAGCCAACTTGCCCAGCAGTACGCACTTTGCCAGAAGACCCGGCTCCGACTGAACGGTTCAGCACGGCTCACTGAACGAGAGAACCGGCTCTCCAAAAGAACGGCTCTTAGTGAACGGTACGGCACGGCTCACTGAAGGAGAGAACCGGCTCTCCAAAAGAACCGGCTCTCAGCCAACTCGCCCGGCAGTACGCACTTTGCCAGAAGACCTGGCTCTGGCTGAACAGGCCGGCACGGCTCACTGAACGAGAGATCCGGCTGTCCAGAAGAATCGGCTCTCAGCCAACTCGCCCAAAAGTACGCACTTTGCCAGATGATCCGGCTCTGGCTGAACGGTTTAGCATGGCTCACTGAAGGAGAGAACCGGCTGTCCGAAAGAACCGGCTCTCAGCCAACTCGCCCAGCAGTACGCACTTTGCCAGAAGACCCGGCTCCGGCTGAACGGTTCAGCACGGCTCATTGAACGAGAGAACCGGCTCTCCAAAAGAACGGCTCTCACTGAACGGGACGGCACGGCTCACTGAACGAGAGAACCGGCTGTCCAAAAGAACCGGCTCTCAGCCAACTTGCCCAGCAGTACGCAGTTTGCCAGAAGACCCGGCTCTGGCTGAACGGTTAAGCACGGCTCACTGAACGAGAACCGGCTCCCAGCCAACTTGCCCAGCAGTACGCACTTTGCCAGAAGACCCGGCTCTGGCTGAACGGTTCAACACGGCTCACTGAACGAGATAACCAGCTCTCAGCCAACTCGCCCAGCAGTACGCACTTTGCCAGAAGACCCGGCTCTGGCTGAACTGTTCAGCACGGCTCACTGAACGAGATAACCAGCTCTCAGCCAACTCGCCCAGCAGTACGCACTTTGCCAGAAGACCCGGCTCTGAATGAACTGTTCAGCACGGCTCACTGAACGAGAACCGGCTTTCCAAAAGAACTGACTCTGACTGAACGGGTCGGCACGGCTCACTGAACGAGAGAAGCGGCTCTCCAAAAGGACGGCTCTCTCTGAACGGGTCGGCACGGCTCACTGAACGAGAGAACCGGCTCTCCAAAAGAACCGGCTCTCAGCCAACTCGCCCGGCAGTACGCACTTTGCCAGAACACCCGGCTCTGGCTGAACAGGTCGGCACGGCTCACTGAACGAGAGAACCGGCTCTCCAAAAGAACCGGCTCTCGGCCAACCCGCCCAGCAGTAAGCACTTTGCCAGAAGACCCGGCTCCGACTGAACGGTTCAGCACGGCTCACTGAACGAGAGAACCGGCTCTCCAAAAGAACGGCTCTCAGTGAACGGTACGGCACGGCTCACTGAAGGAGAGAACCGGCTCTCCAAAAGAACCGGCTCTCAGCCAACACGCCCGGCAGTACGCACTTTGCCAGAAGACCCGGCTCTGGCTGAACAGGCCGGCACGGCTCACTGAACGAGAGATCCGGCTGTCCAAAAGAATCGGCTCTCAGCCAACTCGCCCAGCAGTACGCACTTTGCCAGATGATCCGGCTCTGGCTGAACGGTTCAGCATGGCTCACTGAAGGAGAGAACCGGCTGTCCGAAAGAACCGGCTCTCAGCCAACTCGCCCAGCAGTACGCACTTTGCCAGAAGACCCGGCTCCGGCTGAACGGTTCAGCACGGCTCATTGAACGAGAGAACCGGCTCTCCAAAAGAACGGCTCTCACTGAACGGGACGGCACGGCTCACTGAACGAGAGAACCGGCTGTCCAAAAGAACCGGCTCTCAGCCAACTTGCCCAGCAGTACGCACTTTGCCAGAACACCCGGCTCTGGCTGAACAGGTCGGCACGGCTCACTGAACGAGAGAACCAGCTCTCCAAAAGAACCGGCTCTCGGCCAACCCGCCCAGCAGTACGCACTTTGCCAGAAGACCCGGCTCCGACTGAACGGTTCAGCACGGCTCACTGAACTAGAGAACCGGCTCTCCAAAAGAACGGCTCTTAGTGAACGGTACGGCACGGCTCACTGAAGGAGAGAACCGGCTCTCCAAAAGAACCGGCTCTCAGCCAACTCGCCCGGCAGTACGCACTTTGCCAGAAGACCCGGCTCTGGCTGAACAGGCCGGCACGGCTCACTGAACGAGAGATCCGGCTGAACAGAAGGATCGGCTCTCAGCCAACTCGCCCAGCAGTACGCACTTTGCCAGATGATCCGGCTCTGGCTGAACGGTTCAGCATGGCTCACTGAAGGAGAGAACCGGCTGTCCGAAAGAACCGGCTCTCAGCCAACTCGCCCAGCAGAACGCACTTTGCCAGAAGACCCGGCTCCGGCTGAACGGTTCAGCACGGCTCATTGAACGAGAGAACCGGCTCTCCAAAAGAACGGCTCTCACTGAACGGGACGGCACGGCTCACTGAACGAGAGAACCGGCTGTCCAAAAGAACCGGCTCTCAGCCAACTTGCCCAGCAGTAGGCACTTTTCCAGAGGACCCGGCTCGGGCTGAACGGTTCAGCACGGCTCACTCAACGAGAGAACCGGCTGTCCAAAAGAACCTGCTCTCAGCCAACTTGCCCAGCAGTACGCAGTTTGCCAGAAGACCCGGCTCTGGCTGAACGGTTAAGCACGGCTCACTGAACGAGAACCGGCTCCCAGCCAACTTGCCCAGCAGTACGCACTTTGCCAGAAGACCCGGCTCTGGCTGAACGGTTCAACACGGCTCACTGAACGAGATAACCAGCTCTCAGCCAACTCGCCCAGCAGTACGCACTTTGCCAGAAGACCCGGCTCTGGCTGAACTGTTCAGCACGGCTCACTGAACGAGAACCGGCTTTCCAAAAGAACTGACTCTCACTGAACGGGTCGGCACGGCTCACTGAACGAGAGAAGCGGCTCTCCAAAATAACGGCTCGCTCTGAACGGGTCGGCACGGCTCACTGAATGAGAGAACCGGCTCTCCAAAAGAACCGGCTCTCAGCCAACTCGCCCGGCAGTACGCACTTTGCCAGAACACCCGGCTCTGGCTGAACAGGTCGGCACGGCTCACTGAACGAGAGAACCGGCTCTCCAAATGAACCGGCTCTCGGCCAACCCGCCCAGCAGTAAGCACTTTGCCAGAAGACCCGGCTCCGACTGAACGGTTCAGCACGGCTCACTGAACGAGAGAACCGGCTCTCCAAAAGAACGGCTCTCAGTGAACGGTACGGCACGGCTCACTGAAGGAGAGAACCGGCTCTCCAAAAGAACCGGCTCTCAGCCAACTCGCCCGGCAGTCCGCACTTTGCCAGAAGACCCGGCTCTGGCTGAACAGGCCGGCACGGCTCACTGAACGAGAGATCCGGCTGTCCAAAAGAATCGGCTCTCAGCCAACTCGCCCAGCAGTACGCACTTTGCCAGATGATCCGGCTCTGGCTGAACGGTTCAGCATGGCTCACTGAAGGAGAGAACCGGCTGTCCGAAAGAACCGGCTCTCAGCCAACTCGCCCAGCAGTACGCACTTTGCCAGAAGACCCGGCTCCGGCTGAACGGTTCAGCACGGCTCATTGAACGAGAGAACCGGCTCTCCAAAAGAACGGCTCTCACTGAACGGGACGGCACGGCTCACTGAACGAGAGAACCGGCTGTCCAAAAGAACCGGCTCTCAGCCAACTTGCCCAGCAGTACGCACTTTTCCAGAGGACCCGGCTCGGGCTGAACGGTTCAGCACGGCTCACTCAACGAGAGAACCGGCTGTCCAAAAGAACCTGCTCTCAGCCAACTTGCCCAGCAGTACGCAGTTTGCCAGAAGACCCGGCTCTGGCTGAACGGTTAAGCACGGCTCACTGAACGAGAACCGGCTCCCAGCCAACTTGCCCAGCAGTACGCACTTTGCCAGAAGACCCGGCTCTGGCTGAACGGTTCAACACGGCTCACTGAACGAGATAACCAGCTCTCAGCCAACTCGCCCAGCAGTACGCACTTTGCCAGAAGACCCGGCTCTGGCTGAACTGTTCAGCACGGCTCACTGAACGAGAACCGGCTTTCCAAAAGAACTGACTCTCACTGAACGGGTCGGCACGGCTCACTGAACGAGAGAAGCGGCTCTCCAAAATAACGGCTCTCTCTGAACGGGTCGGCACGGCTCACTGAATGAGAGAACCGGCTCTCCAAAAGAACCGGCTCTCAGCCAACTCGCCCGGCAGTTCGCACTTTGCCAGAACAATCGGCTCTGGCTGAACAGGTCGGCACGGCTCACTGAACGAGAGAACCGGCTCTCCAAATGAACCGGCTCTCGGCCAACCCGCCCAGCAGTAAGCACTTTGCCAGAAGACCCGGCTCCGACTGAACGGTTCAGCACGGCTCACTGAACGAGAGAACCGGCTCTCCAAAAAAAACGGCTCTCAGTGAACGGTACGGCACGGCTCACTGAAGGAGAGAACCGGCTCTCCAAAAGAACCGGCTCTCAGCCAACTCGCCCGGCAGTCCGCACTTTGCCAGAAGACCCGGATCTGGCTGAACAGGCCGGCACGGCTCACTGAACGAGAGATCCGGCTGTCCAAAAGAATCGGCTCTCAGCCAACTCGCCCAGCAGTACGCACTTTGCCAGATGATCCGGCTCTGGCTGAACGGTTCAGCATGGCTCACTGAAGGAGAGAACCGGCTGTCCGAAAGAACCGGCTCTCAGCCAACTCGCCCAGCAGTACGCACTTTGCCAGAAGACCCGGCTCCGGCTGAACGGTTCAGCACGGCTCATTGAACGAGAGAACCGGCTCTCCAAAAGAACGGCTCTCACTGAACGGGACGGCACGGCTCACTGAACGAGAGAACCGGCTGTCCAAAAGAACCGGCTCTCAGCCAACTTGCCCAGCAGTACGCACTTTTCCAGAAGTCCCGGCTCGGGATGAACGGTTCAGCACGGCTCACTCAACGAGAGAACCGGCTGTCCAAAAGAACCGGCTGTCAGCGAACTTGCCCAGCAGTACGCAGTTTGCCAGAAGACCCGGCTCTGCTGAACGGTTAAGCACGGCTCACTGAACGAGAACCGGCTCCCAGCCAACTTGCCCAGCAGTACGCACTTTGCCAGAAGACCCAACTCTGGCTGAACGGTTCAGCACGGCTCACTGAACGAGATAACCAGCTCTCAGCCAACTCGCCCAGCAGTACGCACTTTGCCAGAAGACCCGGCTCTGGCTGAACTGTTCAGCACGGCTCACTGAACGAGAACCGGCTTTCCAAAAGAACTGAGTCTCACTGAACGGGTCGGCACGGCTCACTGAACGAGAGAAGCGGCTCTCCAAAAGAACGGCTCTCTCTGAACGGGTCGGCACGGCTCACTGAACGAGAGAACCGGCTCTCCAAAAGAACCGGCTCTCAGCCAACTCGCTAGGCAGTACGCACTTTGCCAGAACACCCGGCTCTGGCTGAACAGGTCGGCACGGCTCACTGAACGAGAGAACCGGCTCTCCAAAAGAACCGGCTCTCGGCCAACCCGCCCAGCAGTACGCACTTTGCCAGAAGACCCGGCTCCGACTGAACGGTTCAGCACGGCTCACTGAACGAGGGAACCGGCTCTCCAAAAGAACGGCTCTCAGTGAACGGGACGGCACGGCTCACTGAACGAGAGAACCGGCTGTCGAAAAGAACCGGCTCTCAGCCAACTTGCCCAGCAGTACGTACTTTTCCAGAAGACCCGGCTCGGGCTGAACGGTTCAGCACGGCTCACTCAACGAGAGAACCGGCTGTCCAAAAGAACCGGCTCTCAGCCAACTTGCCCAGCAGTACGCACTTTGCCAGAAGACCCGGCTCTGGCTGAACGGTTCAGCACAGCTCACTGAACGAGATAACCAGCTCTCCAAAAAACGGCTCTCAGTGAACGGTACGGCACGGCTCATTGAACGAGAGAACCGGCTGTCCAAAAGAACCGGCTCTCAGCCAACTTGCCCAGCAGTACACACTTTTCCAGAAGACCCGGCTCTGGCTGACCGGTTCAGCACGGCTCACTCAAAGAGAGAACCGGCTGTCCAAAAGAACCGGCTCTCAGCCAACTTGCCCAGCAGTACGCACTTTGCCAGAAGTCCCGGCTCTGGCTGAACGGTTCAGCACTGCTCACTGAACGAGAACCGGCTCTCAGCCAACTTCCCCAGCAGTACGCACTTTGCCAGAAGACCCGGCTCTGACTGAACGGTACAGCACGGCTCACTAAACGAGAGAACCGGCTCTCCAAAAGAACCGGCTCTCAGCCAACTCGCCCAGCAGTACGCACTTTGTCAGAAGACCCGGCTCTGACTCAACGGTTCGGCACGGCTCGCTGAACGAGAGAACCGTCTGTCGAAAAGAACCGGCTCTCACTGAACGGGTCGGCACGGCTCACTGAACGAGAGAACCGGCTCTCCAAAAGAACGGCTCTCACTGAACGGGTCGGCACGGCTCACTGAACGAGAGAACCAGCACTCCAAAAGAACGGCTCTCACTGACCGGGTCGGCGCGGCTTACTGAACGAGAGAACCGGCTGTCCAAAAGAACCGGCTCTCAGCCAACTTGCCCAGCAGTACGCACTTTTCCAGAAGATGCGGCTCTGGCGGAAAGGTTCAACACGGCTCACTGAACGAGAACCGGCTTTCCAAAAGAACTGACTCTCAGCCAACTCGCCCAGCAGTACGCACTTTGCCAGAAGACCCGGCTCTGGCTAAACGATTCAGCACGTCTCAATGAACGAGAGAACCGGCTCTCCAAAAGAACGGCTCTCACTGAACGGGTCGGCACGGCTCACTGAAGGAGAGAATCGGCTCTCAGCCAACTCGCCCAGCAGTACGCACTTTGCCAGATGATCCGGCTCTGGCTGAACGGTTCAGCACGGCTCATTGAACGAGAGAACCGGCTGTCCGAAAGAACCGGCTCTCAGCCAACTCGCCCAGCAGTACGCACTTTGCCAGAAGACCCGGCTCCGGCTGAACGGTTCAGCACGGCTCATTGAACGAGAGAACCGGCTCTCCAAAAGAATGGCTCTCACTGAACGGGACGGCACGGCTCACTGAACGAGAGAACCGGCTGTCCAAAAGAACCGGCTCTCAGCCAACTTGCCCAGCTGTACGCACTTTTCCAGAAGACCCGCCTCGGGCTGAACGGTTTAGTACGGCTCACTCATCGAGAGAACCGGCTGTCCAAAAGAACCGGCTCTCAGCCAACTTGCCCAGCAGTACGCAGATTGCCAGAAGACCCGGCTCTGGCTGAACGGTTAAGCACGGCTCACTGAACGAGAACCGGCTCCCAGCCAACTTGCCCAGCAGTACGCACTTTGCCAGAAGACCCGGCTCCGGCTGAACGGTTCAGCACGGCTCACTGAACGAGAACCGGCTGTCCAAAAACCCCGGCTCTCAGCCAACTTGTCCAGCAGTGCGCACTTTGTAAGAAGACCCGGCTCTGGCTGAACGGTTCAGCACGGCTCACTGAACGAGAGAACCGGCTCTCAGCCAACTCGCCCAGCAGTACGCACTTTGCCAGAAGACCCGGTTCTGACTAAACGGTTCAGCGCGGCTCGCTGAACGAGAGAACCGGCTGTCAAAAGAACCCTATATGTAGTGGCACAGGCAGGAGCCTATTGGTTTACGTTTTATTTTGTGGCAGCTCCACCATACTTTTTGTCCAAAAGAACCGGATTTCAGCCAACTCGCCCAGTAGCAAGCACTTTTCCAGAATACCCGGTTCTGACTGAACGGTTCGGCACGGCTCACTGAACGAGAGAACCTGCTCTCCAAAAGAACGGCTCTCACTGAACGGGTCGGCTCAGCTCACTGAACGAGAGAACCAGCTGTCCAAAAGAACCGGCTCTCAGCCAACTTGCCCAGAAGTACGCACTTTTCCAGAAGATGCGGCTCTGGCGGAAAGGTTCAGCACGGCTCACTGAACGAGAACCGGCTTTCCAAAAGAACTGACTCTCAGCCAACTCGCCCAGCAGTACGCACTTTGCCAGAAGACCAGGCTCTGGCTAAACGATTCAGCACGTCTCAATGAACGAGAGAACCGGGTCTCCAAAAGAACGGCTCTCACTGAACGGGTCGGCACGGCTCACTGAAGGAGAGAATCGGCTCTCAGCCAACTCGCCCAGCAGTACGCACTTTGCCAGATGATCCGGCTCTGGCTGAACGGTTCAGCATGGCTCACTGAAGGAGAGAACCGGCTGTCCGAAAGAACCGGCTCTCAGCCAACTCGCCCAGCAGTACGCACTTTGCCAGAAGACCCGGCTCCGGCTGAACGGTTCAGCACGGCTCATTGAACGAGAGAACCGGCTCTCCAAAAGAACGGCTCTCACTGAACGGGACGGCACGGCTCACTGAACGAGAGAACCGGCTGTCCAAAAGAACCGGCTCTCAGCCAACTTGCCCAGCAGTACGCACTTTTCCAGAAGACCCAGCTCGGGCTGAACGGTTCAGCACGGCTCACTCATCGAGAGAACCGGCTGTCCAAAAGAACCGGCTCTCAGCCAACTTGCCCAGCAATACGCAGTTTGCCAGAAGACCCGGCTCTGGCTGAACGGTTAAGCATGGCTCACTGAACGAGAACCGGCTCCCAGCCAACTTGCCCAGCAGTACGCACTTTGCCAGAAGACCCGGCTCTGGCTGAACGGTTCAACACGGCTCACTGAACGAGATAACCAGCTCTCAGCCAACTCGCCCAGCAGTACGCACTTTGCCAGAAGACCCGGCTCTGGCTGAACTGTTCAGCACGGCTCACTGAACGAGAACCGGCTTTCCAAAAGAACTGACTCTCACTGAACGGGTCGGCACGGCTCACTGAACGAGAGAAGCGGCTCTCCAAAATAACGGCTCTCTCTGAACGGGTCGGCACGGCTCACTGAATGAGAGAACCGGCTCTCCAAAAGAACCGGCTCTCAGCCAACTCGCCCGGCAGTACGCACTTTGCCAGAACAATCGGCTCTGGCTGAACAGGTCGGCACGGCTCACTGAACGAGAGAACCGGCTCTCCAAATGAACCGGCTCTCGGCCAACCCGCCCAGCAGTAAGCACTTTGCCAGAAGACCCGGCTCCGACTGAACGGTTCAGCACGGCTCACTGAACGAGAGAACCGGCTCTCCAAAAGAACGGCTCTCAGTGAACGGTACGGCACGGCTCACTGAAGGAGAGAACCGGCTCTCCAAAAGAACCGGCTCTCAGCCAACTCGCCCGGCAGTCCGCACTTTGCCAGAAGACCCGGCTCTGGCTGAACAGGCCAGCACGGCTCACTGAACGAGAGATCCGGCTGTCCAAAAGAATCGGCTCTCAGCCAACTCGCCCAGCAGTACGCACTTTGCCAGATGATCCGGCTCTGGCTGAACGGTTCAGCATGGCTCACTGAAGGAGAGAACCGGCTGTCCGAAAGAACCGGCTCTCAGCCAACTCGCCCAGCAGTACGCACTTTGCCAGAAGACCCGGCTCCGGCTGAACGGTTCAGCACGGCTCATTGAACGAGAGAACCGGCTCTCCAAAAGAACGGCTCTCACTGAACGGGACGGCACGGCTCACTGAACGAGAGAACCGGCTGTCCAAAAGAACCGGCTCTCAGCCAACTTGCCCAGCAGTACGCACTTTTCCAGAAGTCCCGGCTCGGGATGAACGGTTCAGCACGGCTCACTCAACGAGAGAACCGGCTGTCCAAAAGAACCGGCTGTCAGCGAACTTGCCCAGCAGTACGCAGTTTGCCAGAAGACCCGGCTCTGCTGAACGGTTAAGCACGGCTCACTGAACGAGAACCGGCTCCCAGCCAACTTGCCCAGCAGTACGCACTTTGCCAGAAGACCCAACTCTGGCTGAACGGTTCAGCACGGCTCACTGAACGAGATAACCAGCTCTCAGCCAACTCGCCCAGCAGTACGCACTTTGCCAGAAGACCCGGCTCTGGCTGAACTGTTCAGCACGGCTCACTGAACGAGAACCGGCTTTCCAAAAGAACTGAGTCTCACTGAACGGGTCGGCACGGCTCACTGAACGAGAGAAGCGGCTCTCCAAAAGAACGGCTCTCTCTGAACGGGTCGGCACGGCTCACTGAACGAGAGAACCGGCTCTCCAAAAGAACCGGCTCTCAGCCAACTCGCTAGGCAGTACGCACTTTGCCAGAACACCCGGCTCTGGCTGAACAGGTCGGCACGGCTCACTGAACGAGAGAACCGGCTCTCCAAAAGAACCGGCTCTCGGCCAACCCGCCCAGCAGTACGCACTTTGCCAGAAGACCCGGCTCCGACTGAACGGTTCAGCACGGCTCACTGAACGAGGGAACCGGCTCTCCAAAAGAACGGCTCTCAGTGAAGGGGACGGCACGGCTCACTGAACGAGAGAACCGGCTGTCGAAAAGAACCGGCTCTCAGCCAACTTGCCCAGCAGTACGTACTTTTCCAGAAGACCCGGCTCGGGCTGAACGGTTCAGCACGGCTCACTCAACGAGAGAACCGGCTGTCCAAAAGAACCGGCTCTCAGCCAACTTGCCCAGCAGTACGCACTTTGCCAGAAGACCCGGCTCTGGCTGAACGGTTCAGCACAGCTCACTGAACGAGATAACCAGCTCTCCAAAAAACGGCTCTCAGTGAACGGTACGGCACGGCTCATTGAACGAGAGAGCCGGCTGTCCAAAAGAACCGGCTCTCAGCCAACTTGCCCAGCAGTACACACTTTTCCAGAAGACCCGGCTCTGGCTGACCGGTTCAGCACGGCTCACTCAAAGAGAGAACCGGCTGTCCAAAAGAACCGGCTCTCAGCCAACTTGCCCAGCAGTACGCACTTTGCCAGAAGTCCCGGCTCTGGCTGAACGGTTCAGCACTGCTCACTGAACGAGAACCGGCTCTCAGCCAACTTCCCCAGCAGTACGCACTTTGCCAGAAGACCCGGCTCAGACTGAACGGTACAGCACGGCTCACTAAACGAGAGAACCGGCTCTCCAAAAGAACCGGCTCTCAGCCAACTTGCCCAGCAGTACGCACTTTTCCAGAAGATGCGGCTCTGGCGGAAAGGTTCAACACGGCTCACTGAACGAGAACCGGCTTTCCAAAAGAACTGACTCTCAGCCAACTCGCCCAGCAGTACGCACTTTGCCAGAAGACCCGGCTCTGGCTAAACGATTCAGCACGTCTCAATGAACGAGAGAACCGGCTCTCCAAAAGAACGGCTCTCACTGAACGGGTCGGCACGGCTCACTGAAGGAGAGAATCGGCTCTCAGCCAACTCGCCCAGCAGTACGCACTTTGCCAGATGATCCGGCTCTGGCTGAACGGTTCAGCACGGCTCATTGAACGAGAGAACCGGCTGTCCGAAAGAACCGGCTCTCAGCCAACTCGCCCAGCAGTACGCACTTTGCCAGAAGACCCGGCTCCGGCTGAACGGTTCAGCACGGCTCATTGAACGAGAGAACCGGCTCTCCAAAAGAACGGCTCTCACTGAACGGGACGGCACGGCTCACTGAACGAGAGAACCGGCTGTCCAAAAGAACCGGCTCTCAGCCAACTTGCCCAGCTGTACGCACTTTTCCAGAAGACCCGCCTCGGGCTGAACGGTTTAGTACGGCTCACTCATCGAGAGAACCGGCTGTCCAAAAGAACCGGCTCTCAGCCAACTTGCCCAGCAGTACGCAGATTGCCAGAAGACCCGGCTCTGGCTGAACGGTTAAGCACGGCTCACTGAACGAGAACCGGCTCCCAGCCAACTTGCCCAGCAGTACGCACTTTGCCAGAAGACCCGGCTCCGGCTGAACGGTTCAGCACGGCTCACTGAACGAGAACCGGCTGTCCAAAAACCCCGGCTCTCAGCCAACTTGTCCAGCAGTGCGCACTTTGTAAGAAGACCCGGCTCTGGCTGAACGGTTCAGCACGGCTCACTGAACGAGAGAACCGGCTCTCAGCCAACTCGCCCAGCAGTACGCACTTTGCCAGAAGACCCGGTTCTGACTAAACGGTTCAGCGCGGCTCGCTGAACGAGAGAACCGGCTGTCAAAAGAACCCTATATGTAGTGGCACAGGCAGGAGCTTATTGGTTTACGTTTTATTTTGTGGCAGCTCCACCATACTTTTTGTCCAAAAGAACCGGATTTCAGCCAACTCGCCCAGTAGCAAGCACTTTTCCAGAATACCCGGTTCTGACTGAACGGTTCGGCACGGCTCACTGAACGAGAGAACCTGCTCTCCAAAAGAACGGCTCTCACTGAACGGGTCGGCTCAGCTCACTGAACGAGAGAACCAGCTGTCCAAAAGAACCGGCTCTCAGCCAACTTGCCCAGAAGTACGCACTTTTCCAGAAGATGCGGCTCTGGCGGAAAGGTTCAGCACGGCTCACTGAACGAGAACCGGCTTTCCAAAAGAACTGACTCTCAGCCAACTCGCCCAGCAGTACGCACTTTGCCAGAAGACCCGGCTCTGGCTAAACGATTCAGCACGTCTCAATGAACGAGAGAACCGGGTCTCCAAAAGAACGGCTCTCACTGAACGGGTCGGCACGGCTCACTGAAGGAGAGAATCGGCTCTCAGCCAACTCGCCCAGCAGTACGCACTTTGCCAGATGATCCGGCTCTGGCTGAACGGTTCAGCATGGCTCACTGAAGGAGAGAACCGGCTGTCCGAAAGAACCGGCTCTCAGCCAACTCGCCCAGCAGTACGCACTTTGCCAGAAGACCCGGCTCCGGCTGAACGGTTCAGCACGGCTCATTGAACGAGAGAACCGGCTCTCCAAAAGAACGGCTCTCACTGAACGGGACGGCACGGCTCACTGAACGAGAGAACCGGCTGTCCAAAAGAACCGGCTCTCAGCCAACTTGCCCAGCAGTACGCACTTTTCCAGAAGACCCGGCTCGGGCTGAACGGTTCAGCACGGCTCACTCATCGAGAGAACCGGCTGTCCAAAAGAACCGGCTCTCAGCCAACTTGCCCAGCAATACGCAGTTTGCCAGAAGACCCGGCTCTGGCTGAACGGTTAAGCACGGCTCACTGAACGAGAACCGGCTCCCAGCCAACTTGCCCAGCAGTACGCACTTTGCCAGAAGACCCGGCTCTGGCTGAACGGTTCAGCACGGCTCACTGAACGAGAACCGGCTTTCCAAAAGAACTGACTCTGACTGAACGGGTCGGCACGGCTCACTGAACGAGAGAAGCGGCTCTCCAAAAGAACGGCTCTCTCTGAACGGGTCGGCACGGCTCACTGAACGAGAGAACCGGCTCTCCAAAAGAACCGGCTCTCAGCCAACTCGCCCGGCAGTACGCACTTTGCCAGAACACCCGGCTCTGGCTGAACAGGTCGGCACGGCTCACTGAACGAGAGAACCGGCTCTCCAAAAGAACCGGCTCTCGGCCAACCCGCCCAGCAGTAAGCACTTTGCCAGAAGACCCGGCTCCGACTGAACGGTTCAGCACGGCTCACTGAACGAGAGAACCGGCTCTCCAAAAGAACGGCTCTTAGTGAACGGTACGGCACGGCTCACTGAAGGAGAAAACCGGCTCTCCAAAAGAACCGGCTCTCAGCCAACTCGCCCGGCAGTACGCACTTTGCCAGAAGACCCGGCTCTGGCTGAACAGGCCGGCACGGCTCACTGAACGAGAGATCCGGCTGTCCAGAAGAATCGGCTCTCAGCCAACTCGCCCAACAGTACGCACTTTGCCAGATGATCCGGCTCTGGCTGAACGGTTCAGCATGGCTCACTGAAGGAGAGAACCGGCTGTCCGAAAGAACCGGCTCTCAGCCAACTCGCCCAGCAGTACGCACTTTGCCAGAAGACCCGGATCTTACTCAACGGTTCAGCGCGGCTCGCTGAACGAGAGAACCGGCTGTCAAAAGAACCCTATACGTAGTGGCACAGGCAGGAGCTTATTGGTTTACGTTTTATTTTGTGGCAGCTCCACCATACTTTTTGTCCAAAAGAACCGGATTTCAGCCAACTCGCCCAGTAGCAAGCACTTTTCCAGAATACCCGGTTCTGACTGAACGGTTCGGCACGGCTCACTGAACGAGAGAACCTGCTCTCCAAAAGAACGGCTCTCACTGAACGGGTCGGCACAGCTCACTGAACGAGAGAACCAGCTGTCCAAAAGAACCGGCTCTCAGCCAACTTGCCCAGAAGTACGCACTTTTTACAGAAGACCCGGCTCTGAATGAACGGTTCAGCACCGCTCACTGAACAAGAACCGGCTTTCCAAAAGAACTGACTCTCAGCCAAATCGCCCAGCAGTACGCACTTTGCCAGAAGACCCGGCTGTGGCTAAACGGTTCAGCACGGCTCACTGAACGAGAGAACCGGGTCTCCAAAAGAACGGCTCTCACTGAATGGGTCGGCACTGCTCACTGAACGAGAGAACCAGCACTCCAAAAGAACGGCTCTCACTGACCGGGTCGGCGCGGCTTACTGAACGAGAGTACCGGCTGTCCAAAAGAACCGGCTCTCAGCCAACTTGCCCAGCAGTACGCACTTTTCCAGAAGATGCGGCTCTGGCGGAAAGGTTCAGCACGGCTCACTGAACGAGAACCGGCTTTCCAAAAGAACTGACTCTCAGCCAACTCGCCCAGCAGTACGCACTTTGCCAGAAGACCCGGCTCTGGCTAAACGATTCAGCATGGCTCACTGAAGGAGAGAACCGGCTGTCCGAAAGAACCGGCTCTCAGCCAACTCGCCCAGCAGTACGCACTTTGCCAGAAGACCCGGCTCCGGCTGAACGGTTCAGCACGGCTCATTGAACGAGAGAACCGGCTCTCCAAAAGAACGGCTCTCACTGAACGGGACGGCACGGCTCACTGAACGAGAGAACCGGCTGTCCAAAAGAACCGGCTCTCAGCCAACTTGCCCAGCAGTACGCACTTTTCCAGAAGACCCGGCTCGGGCTGAACGGTTCAGCACGGCTCACTCATCGAGAGAACCGGCTGTCCAAAAGAACCGGCTCTCAGCCAACTTGCCCAGCAGTACGCAGTTTGCCAGAAGACCCGGCTCTGGCTGAACGGTTAAGACGGCTCACTGAACGAGAACCGGCTCCCAGCCAACTTGCCCAGCAGTACGCACTTTGCCAGAAGACCCGGCTCTGGCTGAACGGTTCAGCACGGCTCACTGAACGAGAACCGGCTTTCCAAAAGAACGGACTCTGACTGAACGGGTCGGCACGGCTCACTGAACGAGAGAAGCGGCTCTCCAAAAGAACGGCTCTCTCTGAACGGGTCGGCACGGCTCACTGAACGAGAGAACCGCTCTCCAAAAGAACCGGCTCTCAGCCAACTCGCCCGGCAGTACGCACTTTGCCAGAACACCCGGCTCTGGCTGAACAGGTCGGCACGGCTCACTGAACGAGAGAACCGGCTCTCCAAAAGAACGGCTATCAGTGAACGGTACGGCACGGCTCACTGAAGGAGAGAAGCGGCTCTCCAAAAGAACCGGCTCTCAGTCAACTCGCCCGGCAGTACGCACTTTGCCAGAAGTCCCGGCTCTGGCTGAACAGGCCGGCACGGCTCACTGAACGAGAGATCCGGCTGTCCAAAAGAATCGGCTCTCAGCCAACTCGCCCAGCAGTACGCACTTTGCCAGATGATCCGGCTCTGGCTGAACGGTTCAGCATGGCTCACTGAAGGAGAGAACCGGCTGTCCGAAAGAACCGGCTCTCAGCCAACTCGCCCAGCAGTACGCTCTTTGCCAGAAGACCCGGCTCCGGCTGAACGGTTCAGCACGGCTCATTGAACGAGAGAACCGGCTCTCCAAAAGAACGGCTCTCACTGAACGGGACGGCACGGCTCACTGAACGAGAGAACCGGCTGTCCAAAAGAACCGGCTCTCAGCCAACTTGCCCAGCAGTACGCACTTTGCCAGAACACCCGGCTCTGGCTGAACAGGTCGGCACGGCTCACTGAACGAGAGAACCAGCTCTCCAAAGAACCGGCTCTCGGCCAACCCGCCCAGCAGTACGCACTTTGCCAGAAGACCCGGCTCCGACTGAACGGTTCAGCACGGCTCACTGAACGAGAGAACCGGCTCTCCAAAAGAACGGCTCTTAGTGAACGGTACGGCACGGCTCACTGAAGGAGAGAACCGGCTCTCCAAAAGAACCGGCTCTCAGCCAACTCGCCCGGCAGTACGCACTTTGCCAGAAGACCCGGCTCTGGCTGAACAGGCCGGCACGGCTCACTGAACGAGAGATCCGGCTGTCCAGAAGAATCGGCTCTCAGCCAACTCGCCCAACAGTACGCACTTTGCCAGATGATCCGGCTCTGGCTGAACGGTTCAGCACGGCTCATTGAACGAGAGAACGGCTCTCCAAAAGAACGGCTCTCACTGAACGGGACGGCACGGCTCACTGAACGAGAGAACCGGCTGTCCAAAAGAACCGGCTCTCAGCCAACTTGCCCAGCAGTACGCACTTTTCCAGAAGACCCGGCTCGGGCTGAACGGTTCAGCACGGCTCACTCAACGAGAGAACCGGCTGTCCAAAAGAACCGGCTCTCAGCCAACTTGCCCAGCAGTACGCAGTTTGCCAGAAGACCCGGCTCTGGCTGAACGGTTAAGCACGGCTCACTGAACGAGAACCGGCTCCCAGCCAACTTGCCCAGCAGTACGCACTTTTCCAGAAGACCCGGCTCGGGCTGAACGGTTCAGCACGGCTCACTCATCGAGAGAACTGGCTGTCCAAAAGAACCGGCTCTCAGCCAACTTGCCGGCAGTACGCACTTTGCCAGAAGACCCGGCTCTGGCTGAACAGGCCGGCACGGCTCACTGAAGGAGAGAACCGGCTGTCCGAAAGAACCGGCTCTCAGCCAACTCGCCCAGCAGTACGCAGTTTGCCAGAAGACCCGGCTCCGGCTGAACGGTTCAGCACGGCTCATTGAACGAGAGAACCGGCTCTCCAAAAGAACAGCTCTCACTGAACGGGACGGCACGGCTCACTGAACGAGAGAACCGGCTGTCCAAAAGAACCGGCTCTCAGCCAACTTGCCCAGCAGTACGCACTTTTCCAGAAGACCCGGCTCGGCTGAACGGTTCAGCACGGCTCACTCAACGAGAGAACCGGCTGTCCAAAAGAACCGGCTCTCAGCCAACTTGCCCAGCAGTACGCAGTTTGCCAGAAGACCCGGCTCTGGCTGAACGGTTAAGCACGGCTCACTGAACGAGAACCGGCTCCCAGCCAACTTGCCCAGCAGTACGCACTTTTCCAGAAGACCCGGCTCGGGCTGAACGGTTCAGCACGGCTCACTCATCGAGAGAACCGGCTGTCCAAAAGAACCGGCTCTCAGCCAACTTGCCCAGCAGTACGCAGTTTGCCAGAAGACCCGGCTCTGGCTGAACGGTTAAGCACGGCTCACTGAACGAGAACCGGCTCCCAGCCAACTTGCCCAGCAGTACGCACTTTGCCAGAAGACCCGGCTCTGGCTGAACGGTTCAGCACGGCTCACTGAACGAGAACCGGCTTTCCAAAAGAACTGACTCTGACTGAACGGGTCGGCACGGCTCACTGAACGAGAGAAGCGGCTCTCCAAAAGAACGGCTCTCTCTGAACGGGTCGGCACGGCTCACTGAACGAGAGAACCGGCTCTCCAAAAGAACCGGCTCTCAGCCAACTCGCCCGGCAGTACGCACTTTGCCAGAACACCCGGCTCTGGCTGAACAGGTCGGCACGGCTCACTGAACGAGAGAACCGGCTCTCCAAAAGAACCGGCTCTCGGCCAACCCGCCCAGCAGTAAGCACTTTGCCAGAAGACCCGGCTCCGACTGAACGGTTCAGCACGGCTCACTGAACGAGAGAACCGGCTCTCCAAAAGAACGGCTCTCAGTGAACGGTACGGCACGGCTCACTGAAGGAGAGAAGCGGCTCTCCAAAAGAACCGGCTCTCAGTCAACTCGCCCGGCAGTACGCACTTTGCCAGAAGACCCGGCTCTGGCTGAACAGGCCGGCACGGCTCACTGAACGAGAGATCCGGCTGTCCAAATGAATCGGCTCTCAGCCAACTCGCCCAGCAGTACGCACTTTGCCAGATGATCCGGCTCTGGCTGAACGGTTCAGCATGGCTCACTGAAGGAGAGAACCGGCTGTCCGAAAGAACCGGCTCTCAGCCAACTCGCCCAGCAGTACGCTCTTTGCCAGAAGACCCGGCTCCGGCTGAACGGTTCAGCACGGCTCATTGAACGAGAGAACCGGCTCTCCAAAAGAACGGCTCTCACTGAACGGGACGGCACGGCTCACTGAACGAGAGAACCGGCTGTCCAAAAGAACCGGCTCTCAGCCAACTTGCCCAGCAGTACGCACTTTGCCAGAACACCCGGCTCTGGCTGAACAGGTCGGCACGCCTCACTGAACGAGAGAACCAGCTCTCCAAAAGAACCGGCTCTCGGCCAACCCGCCCAGCAGTACGCACTTTGCCAGAAGACCCGGCTCCGACTGAACGGTTCAGCACGGCTCACTGAACGAGAGAACCGGCTCTCCAAAAGAACGGCTCTTAGTGAACGGTACGGCACGGCTCACTGAAGGAGAGAACCGGCTCTCCAAAAGAACCGGCTCTCAGCCAACTCGCCCGGCAGTACGCACTTTGCCAGAAGACCCGGCTCTGGCTGAACAGGCCGGCACGGCTCACTGAACGAGAGATCCGGCTGTCCAGAAGAATCGGCTCTCAGCCAACTCGCCCAACAGTACGCACTTTGCCAGATGATCCGGCTCTGGCTGAACGGTTCAGCATGGCTCACTGAAGGAGAGAACCGGCTATCCGAAAGAACCGGCTCTCAGCAACTCGCCCAGCAGTACGCACTTTGCCAGAAGACCCGGCTCCGGCTGAACGGTTCAGCACGGCTCATTGAACGAGAGAACCGGCTCTCCAAAAGAACGGCTCTCACTGAACGGGACGGCACGGCTCACTGAACGAGAGAACCGGCTGTCCAAAAGAACCGGCTCTCAGCCAACTTGCCCAGCAGTACGCACTTTTCCAGAAGACCCGGCTCGGGCTGAACGGTTCAGCACGGCTCACTCAACGAGAGAACCGGCTGTCCAAAAGAACCGGCTCTCAGCCAACTTGCCCAGCAGTACGCAGTTTGCCAGAAGACCCGGCTCTGGCTGAACGGTTAAGCACGGCTCACTGAACGAGAACCGGCTCCCAGCCAACTTGCCCAGCAGTACGCACTTTGCCAGAAGACCCGGCTCTGGCTGAACGGTTCAACACGGCTCACTGAACGAGATAACCAGCTCTCAGCCAACTCGCCCAGCAGTACGCACTTTGCCAGAAGACCCGGCTCTGGCTGAACTGTTCAGCACGGCTCACTGAACGAGAACCGGCTTTCCAAAAGAACTGACTCTCACTGAACGGGTCGGCACGGCTCACGGAACGAGAGAAGCGGCTCTCCAAAAGAACGGCTCTCTCTGAACGGGTCGGCAGGGCTCACTGAACGAGAGAACCGGCTCTCCAAAAGAACCGGCTCTCAGCCAACTCGCCCGGCAGTACGCACTTTGCCAGAACACCCGGCTCTGGCTGAACAGGTCGGCACGGCTCACTGAACGAGAGAACCGGCTCTCCAAAAGAACCGGCTCTCGGCCAACCCGCCCAGCAGTAAGCACTTTGCCAGAAGACCCGGCTCCGACTGAACGGTTCAGCACGGCTCACTGAACGAGAGAACCGGATCTCCAAAAGAACGGCTCTCAGTGAACGGTACGGCACGGCTCACTGAAGGAGAGAACCGGCTCTCCAAAAGAACCGGCTCTCAGCCAACTCGCCCGGCAGTACGCACTTTGCCAGAAGACCCGGCTCTGGCTGAACAGGCCGGCACGGCTCACTGAACGAGAGATCCGGCTGTGCAAAAGAATCGGCTCTCAGCCAACTCGCCCAGCAGTACGCACTTTGCCAGATGATCCGGCTCTGGCTGAACGGTTCAGCATGGCTCACTGAAGGAGAGAACCGGCTGTCCGAAAGAACCGGCTCTCAGCCAACTCGCCCAGCAGTACGCACTTTGCCAGAAGACCCGGCTCCGGCTGAACGGTTCAGCACGGCTCATTGAACGAGAGAACCGGCTCTCCAAAAGAACGGCTCTCACTGAACGGGACGGCACGGCTCACTGAACGAGAGAACCGGCTGTCCAAAAGAACCGGCTCTCAGCCAACTTGCCCAGCGGTACGCACTTTTCCAGAAGTCCCGGCTCGGGCTGAACGGTTCAGCACGGCTCACTCAACGAGAGAACCGGCTGTCCAAAAGAACCGGCTGTCAGCGAACTTGCCCAGCAGTACGCAGTTTGCCAGAAGACCCGGCTCTGGCTGAGCGGTTAAGCACGGCTCACTGAACGAGAACCGGCTCCCAGCCAACTTGCCCAGCAGTACGCACTTTGCCAGAAGACCCAACTCTGGCTGAACGGTTCAGCACGGCTCACTGAACGAGATAACCAGCTCTCAGCCAACTCGCCCAGCAGTACGCACTTTGCCAGAAGACCCGGCTCTGGCTGAACTGTTCAGCACGGCTCACTGAACGAGAACCGGCTTTCCAAAAGAACTGACTCGCACTGAACGGGTCGGCACGGCTCACTGAACGAGAGAACCGGCTCTCCAAAAGAACCGGCTCTCAGCCAACTCGCCCGGCAGTACGCAGATTGCCAGAAGACCCGGCTCTGGCTGAACGGTTAAGCACGGCTCACTGAACGAGAACCGGCTCCCAGCCAACTTGCCCAGCAGTACGCACTTTGCCTGAAGACCCGGCTCCGGCTGAACGGTTCAGCACGGCTCACTGAACGAGAACCGGCTGTCCAAAAACCGCGGCTCTCAGCCAACTTGTCCAGCAGTGCGCACTTTGTAAGAAGACCCGGCTCTGGCTGAACGGTTCAGCACGGCTCACTGAACGAGAGAACCGGCTCTCAGCCAACTCGCCCAGCAGTACGCACTTTGCCAGAAGACCCGGTTCTGACTGAACGGTTCAGCACGGCTCACTAAACGAGAGAACCGGCTCTCCAAAAGAACCGGCTCTCAGCGAACACGCCCAGCAGTACGCACTTTGCCAGAAGACCCGGATCTTACTCAACGGTTCAGCGCGGCTCGCTGAACGAGAGAAGCGGCTGTCAAAAAAACCCTATACGTAGTGGCACAGGCAGGAGCTTATTGGTTTACGTTTTATTTTGTGGCAGCTCCACCATACTTTTTGTCCAAAAGAACCGGATTTCAGCCAACTCGCCCAGTAGCAAGCACTTTTCCAGAATACCCGGTTCTGACTGAACGGTTCGGCACGGCTCACTGAACGAGAGAACCTGCTCTCCAAAAGAACGGCTCTCACTGAACGGGTCGGCACAGCTCACTGAACGAGAGAACCAGCTGTCCAAAAGAACCGGCTCTCAGCCAACTTGCCCAGAAGTACGCACTTTTTACAGAAGACCCGGCTCTGAATGAACGGTTCAGCACCGCTCACTGAACAAGAACCGGCTTTCCAAAAGGACTGACTCTCAGCCAAATCGCCCAGCAGTACGCACTTTGCCAGAAGACCCGGCTGGGGCTAAACGGTTCAGCACGGCTCACTGAACGAGAGAACCGGATCTCCAAAAGAACGGCTCTCACTGATTGGGTCGGCACTGCTCACTGAACGAGAGAACCAGCACTCCAAAAGAACGGCTCTCACTGACCGGGTCGGCGCGGCTTACTGAACGAGAGAACCGGCTGTCCAAAAGAACCGGCTCTCAGCCAACTTGCCCAGCAGTACGCACTTTTCCAGAAGATGCGGCTCTGGCGGAAAGGTTCAGCTCGGCTCACTGAACGAGAACCGGCTTTCCAAAAGAACTGACTCTCAGCCAACTCGCCCAGCAGTACGCACTTTGCCAGAAGCTTCGGCTCTGGCTAAACGATTCAGCATGGCTCACTGAAGGAGAGAACCGGCTGTCCGAAAGAACCGGCTCTCAGCCAACTCGCCCAGCAGGACGCACTTTGCCAGAAGACCCGGCTCCGGCTGAACGGTTCAGCACGGCTCATTGAACGAGAGAACCGGCTCTCCAAAAGAACGGCTCTCACTGAACGGGACGGCACGGCTCACTGAACGAGAGAACCGGCTGTCCAAAAGAACCGGCTCTCAGCCAACTTGCCCAGCAGTACGCACTTTTCCAGAAGACCCGGCTCGGGCTGAACGGTTCAGCACGGCTCACTCATCGAGAGAACCGGCTGTCTAAAAGAACCGCCTCTCAGCCAACTTGCCCAGCAGTACGCACTTTGCCAGAAGACCCGGCTCCGACTGAACGGTTCAGCACGGCTCACTGAGCGAGAGAACCGGCTCTCCAAAAGAACGGCTCTTAGTGAACGGTACGGCACGGCTCACTGAAGGAGAGAACCGGCTCTCCAAAAGAACCGGTTCTCAGCCAACTCGCCCGGCAGTACGCACTTTGCCAGAAGACCTGGCTCTGGCTGAACAGGCCGGCACGGCTCACTGAACGAGAGATCCGGCTGTCCAGAAGAATCGGCTCTCAGCCAACTCGCCCAAAAGTACGCACTTTGCCAGATGATCCGGCTCTGGCTGAACGGTTTAGCATGGCTCACTGAAGGAGAGAACCGGCTGTCCGAAAGAACCGGCTCTCAGCCAACTCGCCCAGCAGTACGCACTTTGCCAGAAGACCCGGCTCCGGCTGAACGGTTCAGCACGGCTCATTGAACGAGAGAACCGGCTCTCCAAAAGAACGGCTCTCACTGAACGGGACGGCACGGCTCACTGAACGAGAGAACCGGCTGTCCAAAAGAACCGGCTCTCAGCCAACTTGCCCAGCAGTACGCAGTTTGCCAGAAGACCCGGCTCTGGCTGAACGGTTAAGCACGGCTCACTGAACGAGAACCGGCTCCCAGCCAACTTGCCCAGCAGTACGCACTTTGCCAGAAGACCCGGCTCTGGCTGAACGGTTCGACACGGCTCACTGAACGAGATAACCAGCTCTCAGCCAACTCGCCCAGCAGTACGCACTTTGCCAGAAGACCCGGCTCTGGCTGAACTGTTCAGCACGGCTCACTGAACGAGATAACCAGCTCTCAGCCAACTCGCCCAGCAGTACGCACTTTGCCAGAAGACCCGGCTCTGGCTGAACTGTTCAGCACGGCTCACTGAACGAGAACCGGCTTTCCAAAAGAACTGACTCTGACTGAACGGGTCGGCACGGCTCACTGAACGAGAGAAGCGGCTCTCCAAAAGGACGGCTCTCTCTGAACGGGTCGGCACGGCTCACTGAACGAGAGAACCGGCTCTCCAAAAGAACCGGCTCTCAGCCAACTCGCCCGGCAGTACGCACTTTGCCAGAACACCCGGCTCTGGCTGAACAGGTCGGCACGGCTCACTGAACGAGAGAACCGGCTCTCCAAAAGAACCGGCTCTCGGCCAACCCGCCCAGCAGTAAGCACTTTGCCAGAAGACCCGGCTCCGACTGAACGGTTCAGCACGGCTCACTGAACGAGAGAACCGGCTCTCCAAAAGAACGGCTCTCAGTGAACGGTACGGCACGGCTCACTGAAGGAGAGAACCGGCTCTCCAAAAGAACCGGCTCTCAGCCAACACGCCCGGCAGTACGCACTTTGCCAGAAGACCCGGCTCTGGCTGAACAGGCCGGCACGGCTCACTGAACGAGAGATCCGGCTGTCCAAAAGAATCGGCTCTCAGCCAACTCGCCCAGCAGTACGCACTTTGCCAGATGATCCGGCTCTGGCTGAACGGTTCAGCATGGCTCACTGAAGGAGAGAACCGGCTGTCCGAAAGAACCGGCTCTCAGCCAACTCGCCCAGCAGTACGCACTTTGCCAGAAGACCCGGCTCCGGCTGAACGGTTCAGCACGGCTCATTGAACGAGAGAACCGGCTCTACAAAAGAACGGCTCTCACTGAACGGGACGGCACGGCTCACTGAACGAGAGAACCGGCTGTCCAAAAGAACCGGCTCTCAGCCAACTTGCCCAGCAGTACGCACTTTGCCAGAACACCCGGCTCTGGCTGAACAGGTCGGCACGGCTCACTGAACGAGAGAACCAGCTCTCCAAAAGAACCGGCTCTCGGCCAACCCGCCCAGCAGTACGCACTTTGCCAGAAGACCAGGCTCCGACTGAACGGTTCAGCACGGCTCACTGAACTAGAGAACCGGCTCTCCAAAAGAACGGCTCTTAGTGAACGGTACGGCACGGCTCACTGAAGGAGAGAACCGGCTCTCCAAAAGAACCGGCTCTCAGCCAACTCGCCCGGCAGTACGCACTTTGCCAGAAGACCCGGCTCTGGCTGAACAGGCCGGCACGGCTCACTGAACGAGAGATCCGGCTGAACAGAAGAATCGGCTCTCAGCCAACTCGCCCAGCAGTACGCACTTTGCCAGATGATCCGGCTCTGGCTGAACGGTTCAGCATGGCTCACTGAAGGAGAGAACCGGCTGTCCGAAAGAACCGGCTCTCAGCCAACTCGGCCAGCAGAACGCACTTTGCCAGAAGACCCGGCTCCGGCTGAACGGTTCAGCACGGCTCATTGAACGAGAGAACCGGCTCTCCAAAAGAACGGCTCTCACTGAACGGGACGGCACGGCTCACTGAACGAGAGAACCGGCTGTCCAAAAGAACCGGCTCTCAGCCAACTTGCCCAGCAGTACGCACTTTTCCAGAGGACCCGGCTCGGGCTGAACGGTTCAGCACGGCTCACTCAACGAGAGAACCGGCTGTCCAAAAGAACCTGCTCTCAGCCAACTTGCCCAGCAGTACGCAGTTTGCCAGAAGACCCGGCTCTGGCTGAACGGTTAAGCACGGCTCACTGAACGTGAACCGGCTCCCAGCCAACTTGCCCAGCAGTACGCACTTTGCCAGAAGACCCGGCTCTGGCTGAACGGTTCAACACGGCTCAGTGAACGAGATAACCAGCTCTCAGCCAACTCGCCCAGCAGTACGCACTTTGCCAGAAGACCCGGCTCTGGCTGAACTGTTCAGCACGGCTCACTGAACGAGAACCGGCTTTCCAAAAGAACTGACTCTCACTGAACGGGTCGGCACGGCTCACTGAACGAGAGAAGCGGCTCTCCAAAATAACGGCTCTCTCTGAACGGGTCGGCACGGCTCACTGAACGAGAGAACCGGCTCTCCAAAAGAACCGGCTCTCAGCCAACTCGCCCGGCAGTACGCACTTTGCCAGAACACCCGGCTCTGGCTGAACAGGTCGGCACGGCTCACTGAACGAGAGAACCGGCTCTCCAAATGAACCGGCTCTCGGCCAACCCGCCCAGCAGTAAGCACTTTGCCAGAAGACCCGGCTCTGGCTGAACTGTTCAGCACGGCTCACTGAACGAGAACCGGCTTTCCAAAAGAACTGAGTCTCACTGAACGGGTCGGCACGGCTCACTGAACGAGAGAAGCGGCTCTCCAAAAGAACGGCTCTCTCTGAACGGGTCGGCACGGCTCACTGAACGAGAGAACCGGCTCTCCAAAAGAACCGGCTCTCAGCCAACTCGCTAGGCAGTACGCACTTTGCCAGAACACCCGGCTCTGGCTGAACAGGTCGGCACGGCTCACTGAACGAGAGAACCGGCTCTCCAAAAGAACCGGCTCTCGGCCAACCCGCCCAGCAGTACGCACTTTGCCAGAAGACCCGGCTCCGACTGAACGGTTCAGCACGGCTCACTGAACGAGGGAACCGGCTCTCCAAAAGAACGGCTCTCAGTGAACGGTACGGCACGGCTCACTGAAGGAGAGAACCGGCTCTCCAAAAGAACCGGCTCTCAGCCAACTCGCCCGGCAGTACGCACTTTGCCAGAAGACCCGGCTCTGGCTGAACAGGCCGGCACGGCTCACTGAACGAGAGATCCGGCTGTCCAAAAGAATCGGCCCTCAGCCAACTCGCCCAGCAGTACGCACTTTGCCAGATGATCCGGCTCTGGCTGAACTGTTCAGCATGGCTCACTGAAGGAGAGAACCGGCTGTCCGAAAGAACCGGCTCTCAGCCAACTCGCCCAGCAGTACGCACTTTGCCAGAAGACCCGGCTCCGGCTGAACGGTTCAGCACGGCTCATTGAACGAGAGAACCGGCTCTCCAAAAGAACGGCTCTCACTGAACGGGACGGCACGGCTCACTGAACGAGAGAACCGGCTGTCCAAAAGAACCGGCTCTCAGCCAACTTGCCCAGCAGTACGTACTTTTCCAGAAGACCCGGCTCGGGCTGAACGGTTCAGCACGGCTCACTCAACGAGAGAACCGGCTGTCCAAAAGAACCGGCTCTCAGCCAACTTGCCCAGCAGTACGCACTTTGCCAGAAGACCCGGCTCTGGCTGAACGGTTCAGCACTGCTCACTGAACGAGAACCGGCTCTCAGCCAACTTCCCCAGCAGTACGCACTTTGCCAGAAGACCCGGCTCTGACTGAACGGTACAGCACGGCTCACTAAACGAGAGAACCGGCTCTCCAAAAGAACCGGCTCTCAGCCAACTCGCCCAGCAGTACGCACTTTGTCAGAAGACCCGGCTCTGACTCAACGGTTCAGCACGGCTCGCTGAACGAGAGAACCGTCTGTCGAAAAGAACCGGCTCTCACTGAACGGGTCGGCACGGCTCACTGAACGAGAGAACCGGCTCTCCAAAAGAACGGCTCTCACTGAACGGGTCGGCACGGCTCACTGAACGAGAGAACCAGCACTCCAAAAGAACGGCTCTCACTGACCGGGTCGGCGCGGCTTACTGAACGAGAGAACCGGCTGTCCAAAAGAACCGGCTCTCAGCCAACTTGCCCAGCAGCACGCACTTTTCCAGAAGATGCGGCTCTGGCGGAAAGGTTCAACACGGCTCACTGAACGAGAACCGGCTTTCCAAAAGAACTGACTCTCAGCCAACTCGCCCAGCAGTACGCGCTTTGCCAGAAGACGCGGCTCTGGCTAAACGATTCAGCACGTCTCAATGAACGAGAGAACCGGCAATCCAAAAGAACGGCTCTCACTGAACGGGTCGGCACGGCTCACTGAAGGAGAGAATCGGCTCTCAGCCAACTCGCCCAGCAGTACGCACTTTGCCAGATGATCCGGCTCTGGCTGAACGGTTCAGCACGGCTCATTGAACGAGAGAACCGGCTGTCCGAAAGAACCGGCTCTCAGCCAACTCGCCCAGCAGTACGCACTTTGCCAGAAGACCAGGCTCCGGCTGAACGGTTCAGCACGGCTCATTGAACGAGAGAACCGGCTCTCCAAAAGAACGGCTCTCACTGAACGGAACGGCACGGCTCACTGAACGAGAGAACCGGCTGTCCAAAAGAACCGGCTCTCAGCCAACTTGCCCAGCTGTACGCACTTTTCCAGAAGACCCGCCTCGGGCTGAACGGTGTAGTACGGCTCACTCATCGAGAGAACCGGCTGTCCAAAAGAACCGGCTCTCAGCCAACTTGCCCAGCAGTACGCAGATTGCCAGAAGACCCGGCTCTGGCTGAACGGTTAAGCACGGCTCACTGAACGAGAACCGGCTCCCAGCCAACTTGCCCAGCAGTACGCACTTTGCCAGAAGACCCGGCTCCGGCTGAACGGTTCAGAACGGCTCACTGAACGAGAACCGGCTGTCCAAAAACCCCGGCTCTCAGCCAACTTGTCCAGCAGTGCGCACTTTGTAAGAAGACCCGGCTCTGGCTGAACGGTTCAGCACGGTTCACTGAACGAGAGAACCGGCTCTCAGCCAACTCGCCCAGCAGTACGCACTTTGCCAGAAGACCCGGTTCTGACTGAACGGTTCAGCACGGCTCACTAAACGAGAGAACCGGCTCTCCAAAAGAACCGGCTCTCAGCGAACACGCCCAGCATTACGCACTTTGCCAGAAGACCCGGATCTTACTCAACGGTTCAGCGCGGCTCGCTGAACGAGAGAACCGGCTGTCAAAAGAACCCTATACGTAGTGGCACAGGCAGGAGCTTATTGGTTTACGTTTTATTTTGTGGCAGCTCCACCATACTTTTTGTCCAAAAGAACCGGATTTCAGCCAACTCGCCCAGTAGCAAGCACTTTTCCAGAATACCCGGTTCTGACTGAACGGTTCGGCACGGCTCACTGAACGAGAGAACCTGCTCTCCAAAAGAACGGCTCTCACTGAACGGGTCGGCTCAGCTCACTGAACGAGAGAACCAGCTGTCCAAAAGAACCGGCTCTCAGCCAACTTGCCCAGAAGTACGCACTTTTTACAGAAGACCCGGCTCTGAATGAACGGTTCAGCACCGCTCACTGAACAAGAACCGGCTTTCCAAAAGAACTGACTCTCAGCCAACTCGCCCAGCAGTACGCACTTTGCCAGAAGACCCGGCTCCGGCTGAACGGTTCAGCACGGCTCATTGAACGAGAGAACCGGCTCTCCAAAAGAACGGCTCTCACTGAACGGGACGGCACGGCTCACTGAACGAGAGAACCGGCTGTCCAAAAGAACCGGCTCTCAGCCAACTTGCCCAGCAGTACGTACTTTTCCAGAAGACCCGGCTCGGGCTGAACGGTTCAGCACGGCTCACTCAACGAGAGAACCGGCTGTCCAAAAGAACCGGCTCTCAGCCAACTTGCCCAGCAGTACGCACTTTGCCAGAAGACCCGGCTCTGGCTGAACGGTTCAGCACTGCTCACTGAACGAGAACCGGCTCTCAGCCAACTTCCCCAGCAGTACGCACTTTGCCAGAAGACCCGGCTCTGACTGAACGGTACAGCACGGCTCACTAAACGAGAGAACCGGCTCTCCAAAAGAACCGGCTCTCAGCCAACTCGCCCAGCAGTACGCACTTTGTCAGAAGACCCGGCTCTGACTCAACGGTTCAGCACGGCTCGCTGAACGAGAGAACCGTCTGTCGAAAAGAACCGGCTCTCACTGAACGGGTCGGCACGGCTCACTGAACGAGAGAACCGGCTCTCCAAAAGAACGGCTCTCACTGAACGGGTCGGCACGGCTCACTGAACGAGAGAACCAGCACTCCAAAAGAACGGCTCTCACTGACCGGGTCGGCGCGGCTTACTGAACGAGAGAACCGGCTGTCCAAAAGAACCGGCTCTCAGCCAACTTGCCCAGCAGTACGCACTTTTCCAGAAGATGCGGCTCTGGCGGAAAGGTTCAACACGGCTCACTGAACGAGAACCGGCTTTCCAAAAGAACTGACTCTCAGCCAACTCGCCCAGCAGTACGCGCTTTGCCAGAAGACGCGGCTCTGGCTAAACGATTCAGCACGTCTCAATGAACGAGAGAACCGGCACTCCAAAAGAACGGCTCTCACTGAACGGGTCGGCACGGCTCACTGAAGGAGAGAATCGGCTCTCAGCCAACTCGCCCAGCAGTACGCACTTTGCCAGATGATCCGGCTCTGGCTGAACGGTTCAGCACGGCTCATTGAACGAGAGAACCGGCTGTCCGAAAGAACCGGCTCTCAGCCAACTCGCCCAGCAGTACGCACTTTGCCAGAAGACCAGGCTCCGGCTGAACGGTTCAGCACGGCTCATTGAACGAGAGAACCGGCTCTCCAAAAGAACGGCTCTCACTGAACGGGACGGCACGGCTCACTGAACGAGAGAACCGGCTGTCCAAAAGAACCGGCTCTCAGCCAACTTGCCCAGCTGTACGCACTTTTCCAGAAGACCCGCCTCGGGCTGAACGGTGTAGTACGGCTCACTCATCGAGAGAACCGGCTGTCCAAAAGAACCGGCTCCTCAGCCAACTTGCCCAGCAGTACGCAGATTGCCAGAAGACCCGGCTCTGGCTGAACGGTTAAGCACGGCTCACTGAACGAGAACCGGCTCCCAGCCAACTTGCCCAGCAGTACGCACTTTGCCAGAAGACCCGGCTCCGGCTGAACGGTTCAGCACGGCTCACTGAACGAGAACCGGCTGTCCAAAAACCCCGGCTCTCAGCCAACTTGTCCAGCAGTGCGCACTTTGTAAGAAGACCCGGCTCTGGCTGAACGGTTCAGCACGGCTCACTGAACGAGAGAACCGGCTCTCAGCCAACTCGCCCAGCAGTACGCACTTTGCCAGAAGACCCGGTTCTGACTGAACGGTTCAGCACGGCTCACTAAACGAGAGAACCGGCTCTCCAAAAGAACCCGGCTCTCAGCGAACACGCCCAGCATTACGCACTTTGCCAGAAGACCCGGATCTTACTCAACGGTTCAGCGCGGCTCGCTGAACGAGAGAACCGGCTGTCAAAAGAACCCTATACGTAGTGGCACAGGCAGGAGCTTATTGGTTTACGTTTTATTTTGTGGCAGCTCCACCATACTTTTTGTCCAAAAGAACCGGATTTCAGCCAACTCGCCCAGTAGCAAGCACTTTTCCAGAATACCCGGTTCTGACTGAACGGTTCGGCACGGCTCACTGAACGAGAGAACCTGCTCTCCAAAAGAACGGCTCTCACTGAACGGGTCGGCTCAGCTCACTGAACGAGAGAACCAGCTGTCCAAAAGAACCGGCTCTCAGCCAACTTGCCCAGAAGTACGCACTTTTTACAGAAGACCCGGCTCTGAATGAACGGTTCAGCACCGCTCACTGAACAAGAACCGGCTTTCCAAAAGAACTGACTCTCAGCCAACTCGCCCAGCAGTACGCACTTTGCCAGAAGACCCGGCTGTGGCTAAACGGTTCAGCACGGCTCACTGAACGAGAGAACCGGATCTCCAAAAGAACGGCTCTCACTGAATGGGTCGGCACTGCTCACTGAACGAGAGAACCAGCACTCCAAAAGAACGGCTCTCACTGACCGGGTCGGCGCGGCTTACTGAACGAGAGAACCGGCTCTCAGCCAACTCGCCCAGCAGTACGCACTTTGCCAGATGATCCGGCTCTGGCTGAACGGTTCAGCATGGCTCACTGAAGGAGAGAACCGGCTGTCCGAAAGAACCGGCTCTCAGCCAACTCGCCCAGCAGTACGCACTTTGCCAGAAGACCCGGCTCCGGCTGAACGGTTCAGCACGGCTCATTGAACGAGAGAACCGGCTCTCCAAAAAAACGGCTCTCACTGAACGGACGGCACGGCTCACTGAACGAGAGAACCGGCTGTCCAAAAGAACCGGCTCTCAGCCAACTTGCCCAGCAGTACGCACTTTTCCAGAAGACCCGGCTCGGGCTGAACGGTTCAGCACGGCTCACTCATCGAGAGAACCGCTGTCCAAAAGAACCGGCTCTCAGCCAACTTGCCCAGCAATACGCAGTTTGCCAGAAGACCCGGCTCTGGCTGAACGGTTAAGCACGGCTCACTGAACGAGAACCGGCTCCCAGCCAAACTTGCCCAGCAGTACGCACTTTGCCAGAAGACCCGGCTCTGGCTGAACGGTTCAGCACGCTCACTGAACGAGAACCGGCTTTCCAAAAAGAACTGACTCTGACTGAACGGGTCGGCACGGCTCACTGAACGAGAGAAGCGGCTCTCCAAAAGAACGGCTCTCTCTGAACGGGTCGGCACGGCTCACTGAACGAGAGAACCGGCTCTCCAAAAGAACCGGCTCTCAGCCAACTCGCCCGGCAGTACGCACTTTGCCAGAACACCCGGCTCTGGCTGAACAGGTCGGCACGGCTCACTGAACGAGAGAACCGGCTCTCTAAAAGAACCGGCTCTCGGCCAACCCGCCCAGCAGTAAGCACTTTGCCAGAAGACCCGGCTCCGACTGAACGGTTCAGCACGGCTCACTGAACGAGAGAACCGGCTCTCCAAAAGAACGGCTCTCAGTGAACGGTACGGCACGGCTCACTGAAGGAGAGAACCGGCTCTCCAAAAGAAACCGGCTCTCAGTCAACTCGCCCGGCAGTACGCACTTTGTTAGAAGACCCGGCTCTGGCTGAACCAGGCCGGCACGGCTCACTGAACGAGAGATCCGGCTGTCCAAAAGAATCGGCTCTCAGCCAACTCGCCCAGCAGTACGCACTTTGCCAGATGATCCGGCTCTGGCTGAACGGTTCAGCATGGCTCACTGAAGGAGAGAACGGCTGTCCGAAAGAACCGGCTCTCAGCCAACTCGCCCAGCAGTACGCACTTTGCCAGAAGACCCGGCTCCGGCTGAACGGTTCAGCACGGCTCATTGAACGAGAGAACCGGCTCTCCAAAAGAACGGCTGTCACTGAACGGGACGGCACGGCTCACTGAACGAGAGAACCGGCTGTCCAAAAGAACCGGCTCTCAGCCAACTTGCCCAGCAGTACGCACTTTGCCAGAACACCCGGCTCTGGCTGAACAGGTCGGCACGGCTCACTGAACGAGAGATCCAGCTCTCCAAAAGACCGGCTCTCGGCCAACCCGCCCAGCAGTACGCACTTTGCCAGAAGACCCGGCTCCGACTGAACGGTTCAGCACGGCTCACTGAACGAGAGAACCGGCTCTCCAAAAGAACGGCTCTTAGTGAACGGTACGGCACGGCTCACTGAAGGAGAGAACCGGCTCTCCAAAAGAACCGGCTCTCAGCCAACTCGCCCGGCAGTACGCACTTTGCCAGAAGACCCGGCTCTGGCTGAACAGGCCGGCACGGCTCACTGAACGAGAGATCCGGCTGTCCAGAAGAATCGGCTCTCAGCCAACTCGCCCAACAGTACGCACTTTGCCAGATGATCCGGCTCTGGCTGAACGGTTCAGCATGGCTCACTGAAGGAGAGAACCGGCTGTCCGAAAGAACCGGCTCTCAGCCAACTCGCCCAGCAGTACGCACTTTGCCAGAAGACCCGGCTCCGGCTGAACGGTTCAGCACGGCTCATTGAACGAGAGAACCGGCTCTCCAAAAGAACGGCTCTCACTGAACGGGACGGCACGGCTCACTGAACGAGAGAACCGGCTGTCGAAAAGAACCGGCTCTCAGCCAACTTGCCCAGCAGTACGCTCTTTTCCAGAAGACCCGGCTCGGGCTGAACGGTTCAGCACGGCTCACTCAACGAGAGAACCGGCTGTCCAAAAGAACCGGCTCTCAGCCAACTTGCCCAGCAGTACGCAGTTTGCCAGAAGACCCGGCTCTGGCTGAACGGTTAAGCACGGCTCACTGAACGAGAACCGGCTCCCAGCCAACTTGCCCAGCAGTACGCACTTTGCCAGAAGACCCGGCTCTGGCTGAACGGTTCAACACGGCTCACTGAACGAGATAACCAGCTCTCAGCCAACTCGCCCAGCAGTACGCACTTTGCCAGAAGACCCGGCTCTGGCTGAACTGTTCAGCACGGCTCACTGAACGAGAACCGGCTTTCCAAAAGAACTGACTCTCACTGAACGGGTCGGCACGGCTCACGGAACGAGAGAAGCGGCTCTCCAAAAGAACGGCTCTCTCTGAACGGGTCGGCACGGCTCACTGAACGAGAGAACCGGCTCTCCAAAAGAACCGGCTCTCAGCCAACTCGCCCGGCAGTACGCAGATTGCCAGAAGACCCGGCTCTGGCTGAACGGTTAAGCACGGCTCACTGAACGAGAACCGGCTCCCAGCCAACTTGCCCAGCAGTACGCACTTTGCCAGAAGACCCGGCTCCGGCTGAACGGTTCAGCACGGCTCACTGAACGAGAACCGGCTGTCCAAAAACCCGGCTCTCAGCCAACTTGTCCAGCAGTGCGCACTTTGTAAGAAGACCCGGCTCTGGCTGAACGGTTCAGCACGGCTCACTGAACGAGAGAACCGGCTCTCAGCCAACTCGCCCAGCAGTACGCACTTTGCCAGAAGACACGGTTCTGACTGAACGGTTCAGCACGGCTCACTAAACGAGAGAACCGGCTCTCCAAAAGAACCGGCTCTCAGCGAACACGCCCAGCAGTACGCACTTTGCCAGAAGACCCGGATCTTACTCAACGGTTCAGCGCGGCTCGCTGAACGAGAGAACCGGCTGTCAAAAGAACCCTATACGTAGTGGCACAGGCAGGAGCTTATTGGTTTACGTTTTTATTTTGTGGCAGCTCCACCATACTTTTTGTCCAAAAGAACCGGATTTCAGCACACTCGCCCAGTAGCAAGCACTTTTCCAGAATACCCGGTTCTGACTGAACGGTTCGGCACGGCTCACTGAACGAGAGAACCTGCTCTCCAAAAGAACGGCTCTCACTGAACGGGTCGGCACAGCTCACTGAACGAGAGAACCAGCTGTCCAAAAGAACCGGCTCTCAGCCAACTTGCCCAGAAGTACGCACTTTTTACAGAAGACCCGGCTCTGAATGAACGGTTCAGCACCGCTCACTGAACAAGAACCGGCTTTCCAAAAGAACTGACTCTCAGCCAAATCGCCCAGCAGTATGCACTTTGCCAGAAGGACCCGGCTGTGGCTAAACGGTTCAGCACGGCTCACTGAACGAGAGAACCGGATCTCCAAAAGAACGGCTCTCACTGAATGGGTCGGCACTGCTCACTGAACGAGAGAACCAGCACTCCAAAAGAACGGCTCTCACTGACCGGGTCGGCGCGGCTTACTGAACGAGAGAACGGCTGTCCAAAAGAACCGGCTCTCAGCCAACTTGCCCAGCAGTACGCACTTTTCCAGAAGATGCGGCTCTGGCGGAAAGGTTCAGCACGGCTCACTGAACGAGAACCGGCTTTCCAAAAGAACGGCTCTCACTGAACGGGACGGCACGGCTCACTGAACGAGAGAACCGGCTGTCCAAAAGAACCGGCTCTCAGCCAAATTGCCTAGCAGTACGCTCTTTTCCAGAAGACCCGGCTCGGGCTGAACGGTTCAGCACGGCTCACTCATCGAGAGAACCGGCTGTCCAAAAGAACCGGCTCTCAGCCAACTTGCCCAGCAGTACGCAGTTTGCCAGAAGACCCGGCTCTGGCTGAACGGTTAAGCACGGCTCACTGAACGAGAACCGGCTCCCAGCCAACTTGCCCAGCAGTACGCACTTTGCCAGAAGACCCGGCTCTGGCTGAACGGTTCAGCACGGCTCACTGAACGAGAACCGGCTTTCCAAAAGAACTGACTCTGACTGAACGGGTCGGCACGGCTCACTGAACGAGAGAAGCGGCTCTCCAAAAGAACGGCTCTCTCTGAACGGGTCGGCACGGCTCACTGAACGAGAGAACCGGCTCTCCAAAAGAACCGGCTCTCAGCCAACTCGCCCGGCAGTACGCACTTTGCCAGAACACCCGGCTCTGGCTGAACAGGTCGGCACGGCTCACTGAACGAGAGAACCGGCTCTCCAAAAGAACCGGCTCTCGGCCAACCCGCCCAGCAGTAAGCACTTTGCCAGAAGACCCGGCTCCGACTGAACGGTTCAGCACGGCTCACTGAACGAGAGAACCGGCTCTCCAAAAGAACGGCTCTCAGTGAACGGTACGGCACGGCTCACTGAAGGAGAGAAGCGGCTCTCCAAAAGAACCGGCTCTCAGTCAACTCGCCCGGCAGTACGCACTTTGCCAGAAGACCCGGCTCTGGCTGAACAGGCCGGCACGGCTCACTGAACGAGAGATCCGGCTGTCCAAAAGAATCGGCTCTCAGCCAACTCGCCCAGCAGTACGCACTTTGCCAGATGATCCGGCTCTGGCTGAACGGTTCAGCATGGCTCACTGAAGGAGAGAACCGGCTGTCCGAAAGAACCGGCTCTCAGCCAACTCGCCCAGCAGTACGCTCTTTGCCAGAAGACCCGGCTCCGGCTGAACGGTTCAGCACGGCTCATTGAACGAGAGAACCGGCTCTCCAAAAGAACGGCTCTCACTGAACGGGACGGCACGGCTCACTGAACGAGAGAACCGGCTGTCCAAAAGAGCCGGCTCTCAGCCAACTTGCCCAGCAGTACGCACTTTTCCAGAAGACCCGGCTCGGGCTGAACGGTTCAGCACGGCTCACTCAACGAGAGAACCGGCTGTCCAAAAGAACCGGCTCTCAGCCAACTTGCCCAGCAGTACGCAGTTTGACAGAAGACCCGGCTCTGGCTGAACGGTTAAGCCCGGCTCACAGAACGAGAACCGGCTCCCAGCCAACTTGCCCAGCAGTACGCACTTTTCCAGAAGACCCGGCTCGGGCTGAACGGTTCAGCACGGCTCACTCATCGAGAGAACCGGCTGTCCAAAAGAACCGGCTCTCAGCCAACTTGCCCAGCAGTACGCAGTTTGCCAGAAGACCCGGCTCTGGCTGAAAGGTTAAGCACGGCTCACTGAACGAGAACCGGCTCCCAGCCAACTTGCCCAGCAGTACGCACTTTGCCAGAAGACCCGGCTGTGGCTGAACGGTTCAGCACGGCTCACTGAACGAGAACCGGCTTTCCAAAAGAACTGACTCTGACTGAACTGGTCGGCACGGCTCACTGAACGAGAGAAGCGGCTCTCCAAAAGAACCGGCTCTCAGCCAACTCGCCCGGCATTACGCACTTTGCCAGAACACCCGGCTCTGGCTGAACAGGTCGGCACGGCTCACTGAACGAGAGAACCGGCTCTCCAAAAGAACCGGCTCTCGGCCAACCCGCCCAGCAGTAAGCACTTTGCCGGAAGACCCGGCTCCGACTGAACGGTTCAGCACGGCTCACTGAAGGAGAGAAGCGGCTCTCCAAAAGAACCGGCTCTCAGTCAACTCGCCCGACAGTACGCACTTTGCCAGAAGACCCGGCTCTGGCTGAACAGGCCGGCACGGCTCACTGAACGAGAGATCCGGCTGTCCAAAAGAATCGGCTCTCAGCCAACTCGCCCAGCAGTACGCACTTTGCCAGATGATCCGGCTCTGGCTGAACGGTTCAGCATGGCTCACTGAAGGAGAGAACCGGCTGTCCGAAAGAACCGGCTCTCAGCCAACTCGCCCAGCAGTACGCTCTTTGCCAGAAGACCCGGCTCCGGCTGAACGGTTCAGCACGGCTCATTGAACGAGAGAACCGGCTGTCCAAAAGAACCGGCTCTCAGCCAACTTGCCCAGCAGTACGCACTTTGCCAGAACACCCGGCTCTGGCTGAACAGGTCGGCACGGCTCACTGAACGAGAGAACCAGCTCTCCAAAAGAACCGGCTCTCGGCCAACTCGCCCAACAGTACGCACTTTGCCAGATGATCCGGCTCTGGCTGAACGGTTCAGCATGGCTCACTGAAGGAGAGAACCGGCTGTCCGAAAGAACCGGCTCTCAGCCAACTCGCCCAGCAGTACGCAGTTTGCCAGAAGACCCGGCTCTGGCTGAACGGTTAAGCACGGCTCACTGAACGAGAACCGGCTCCCAGCCAACTTGCCCAGCAGTACGCACTTTGCCAGAAGACCCGGCTCTGGCTGAACGGTTCAACACGGCTCACTGAACGAGATAACCAGCTCTCAGCCAACTCGCCCAGCAGTACGCACTTTGCCAGAAGACCCGGCTCTGGCTGAACTGTTCAGCACGGCTCACTGAACGAGAACCGGCTTTCCAAAAGAACTGACTCTCACTGAACGGGTCGGCACGGCTCACGGAACGAGAGAAGCGGCTCTCCAAAAGAACGGCTCTCTCTGAACGGGTCGGCACGGCTCACTGAACGAGAGAACCGGCTCTCCAAAACAACCGGCTCTCAGCCAACTCGCCCGGCAGTACGCACTTTGCCAGAACACCCGGCTCTGGCTGAACAGGTCGGCACGGCTCACTGAACGAGAGAACCGGCTCTCCAAAAGAACCGGCTCTCGGCCAACCCGCCCAGCAGTAAGCACTTTGCCAGAAGACCCGGCTCCGACTGAACGGTTCAGCACGGCTCACTGAACGAGAGAACCGGCTCTCCAAAAGAACGGCTCTCAGTGAACGGTACGGCACGGCTCACTGAAGGAGAGAACCGGCTCTCCAAAAGAACCGGCTCTCAGCCAACTCGCCCGGCAGTACGCACTTTGCCAGAAGACCCGGCTCTGGCTGAACAGGCCGGCACGGCTCACTGAACGAGAGATCCGGCTGTGCAAAAGAATCGGCTCTCAGCCAACTCGCCCAGCAGTACGCACTTTGCCAGATGATCCGGCTCTGGCTGAACGGTTCAGCATGGCTCACTGAAGGAGAGAACCGGCTGTCCGAAGGAACCGGCTCTCAGCCAACTCGCCCAGCAGTACGCACATTGCCAGAAGACCCGGCTCCGGCTGAACGGTTCAGCACGGCTCATTGAACGAGAGAACCGGCTCTCCAAAAGAACGGCTCTCACTGAACGGGACGGCACGGCTCACTGAACGAGAGAACCGGCTGTCCAAAAGAACCGGCTCTCAGCCAACTTGCCCAGCAGTACGCACTTTTCCAGAAGTCCCGGCTCGGGCTGAACGGTTCAGCACGGCTCACTCAACGAGAGAACCGGCTGTCCAAAAGAACCGGCTGTCAGCGAACTTGCCCAGCAGTACGCAGTTTCCAGAAGACCCGGCTCTGGCTGAACGGTTAAGCACGGCTCACTGAACGAGAACCGGCTCCCAGCCAACTTGCCCAGCAGTACGCACTTTGCCAGAAGACCCAACTCTGGCTGAACGGTTCAGCACGGCTCACTGAACGAGATAACCAGCTCTCAGCCAACTCGCCCAGCAGTACGCACTTTGCCAGAAGACCCGGCTCTGGCTGAACTGTTCAGCACGGCTCACTGAACGAGAACCGGCTTTCCAAAAGAACTGACTCTCACTGAACGGGTCGGCACGGCTCACGGAACGAGAGAAGCGGCTCTCCAAAAGAACGGCTCTCTCTGAACGGGTCGGCACGGCTCACTGAACGAGAGAACCGGCTCTCCAAAAGAACCGGCTCTCAGCCAACTCGCCCGGCAGTACGCAGATTGCCAGAAGACCCGGCTCTGGCTGAACGGTTAAGCACGGCTCACTGAACGAGAACCGGCTCCCAGCCAACTTGCCCAGCAGTACGCACTTTGCCAGAAGACCCGGCTCCGGCTGAACGGTTCAGCACGGCTCACTGAACGAGAACCGGCTGTCCAAAAACCCCGGCTCTCAGCCAACTTGTCCAGCAGTGCGCACTTTGTAAGAAGACCCGGCTCTGGCTGAACGGTTCAGCACGGCTCACTGAACGAGAGAACCGGCTCTCAGCCAACTCGCCCAGCAGTACGCACTTTGCCAGAAGACCCGGTTCTGACTGAACGGTTCAGCACGGCTCACTAAACGAGAGAACCGGCTCTCCGAGAGAACCGGCTCTCAGCGAACACGCCCAGCAGTACGCACTTTGCCAGAAGACCCGGATCTTACTCAACGGTTCAGCGCGGCTCGCTGAACGAGAGAACCGGCTGTCAAAAGAACCCTATACGTAGTGGCACAGGCAGGAGCTTATTGGTTTACGTTTTATTTTGTGGCAGCTCCACCATACTTTTTGTCCAAAAGAACCGGATTTCAGCCAACTCGCCCAGTAGCAAGCACTTTTCCAGAATACCCGGTTCTGACTGAACGGTTCGGCACGGCTCACTGAACGAGAGAACCTGCTCTCCAAAAGAACGGCTCTCACTGAACGGGTCGGCACAGCTCACTGAACGAGAGAACCAGCTGTCCAAAAGAACCGGCTCTCAGCCAACTTGCCCAGAAGTACGCACTTTTTACAGAAGACCCGGCTGTGAATGAACGGTTCAGCACCGCTCACTGAACAAGAACCGGCTTTCCAAAAGAACTGACTCTCAGCCAAATCGCCCAGCAGTACGCACTTTGCCAGAAGTCCCGGCTGTGGCTAAACGGTTCAGCACGGCTCACTGAACGAGAGAACCGGATCTCCAAAAGAACGGCTCTCACTGATTGGGTCGGCACTGCTCACTGAACGAGAGAACCAGCACTCCAAAAGAACGGCTCTCACTGACCGGGTCGGCGCGGCTTACTGAACGAGAGAACCGGCTGTCCAAAAGAACCGGCTCTCAGCCAACTTGCCCAGCAGTACGCACTTTTCCAGAAGATGCGGCTCTGGCGGAATGGTTCAGCACGGCTCACTGAACGAGAACCGGCTTTCCAAAAGAAGTGACTCTCAGCCAACTCGCCCAGCAGTACGCACTTTGCCAGAAGACCCTGCTCTGGCTAAACGATTCAGCATGGCTCACTGAAGGAGAGAACCGGCTGTCCGAAAGAACCGGCTCTCAGCCAACTCGCCCAGCAGCACGCACTTTGCCAGAAGACCCGGCTCCGGCTGAACGGTTCAGCACGGCTCATTGAACGAGAGAACCGGCTCTCCAAAAGAACGGCTCTCACTGAACGGGACGGCACGGCTCACTGAACGAGAGAACCGGCTGTTCAAAAGAACCGGCTCTCAGCCAACTTGCCCAGCAGTACGCACTTTTCCAGAAGACCCGGCTCGGGCTGAACGGTTCAGCACGGCTCACTCATCGAGAGAACCGGCTGTCCAAAAGAACCGGCTCTCAGCCAACTTGCCCAGCAGTACGCAGTTTGCCAGAAGTCCCGGCTCTGGCTGAACGGTTAAGCACGGCTCACTGAACGAGAACCGGCTCCCAGCCAACTTGCCCAGCAGTACGCACTTTGCCAGAAGACCCGGCTCTGGCTGAACGGTTCAGCACGGCTCACTGAACAAGAACCGGCTTTCCAAAAGAACTGACTCTGAATGAACGGGTCGGCACGGCTCACTGAACGAGAGAAGCGGCTCTCCAAAAGAACGGCTCTCTCTGAACGGGTTGGCACGGCTCACTGAACGAGAGAACCGGCTCTCCAAAAGAACCGGCTCTCAGTCAACTCGCCCGGCAGTACGCACTTTGCCAGAACACCCGGCTCTGGCTGAACAGGTCGGCACGGCTCACTGAACGAGAGAACCGGCTCTCCAAAAGAACCGGCTCTCGGCCAACCCGCCCAGCAGTAAGCACTTTGCCAGAAGACCCGGCTCCGACTGAACGGTTCAGCACGGCTCACTGAACGAGAGAACCGGCTCTCTAAAAGAACGGCTCTCAGTGAACGGTACGGCACGGCTCACTGAAGGAGAGAACCGGCTCTCCAAAAGAACCGGCTCTCAGTCAACTCGCCCGGCAGTACGCACTTTGCCAGAAGACCCGGCTCTGGCTGAACAGGCCGGCACGGCTCACTGAACGAGAGATCCGGCTGTCCAAAAGAATCGGCTCTCAGCCAACTCGCCCAGCAGTACGCACTTTGCCAGATGATCCGGCTCTGGCTGAACGGTTCAGCATGGCTCACTGAAGGAGAGAACCGGCTGTCCGAAAGAACCGGCTCTCAGCCAACTCGCCCAGCAGTACGCACTTTGCCAGAAGACCCGGCTCCGGCTGAACGGTTCAGCACGGCTCATTGAACGAGAGAACCGGCTCTCCAAAAGAACGGCTCTCACTGAACGGGACGGCACGGCTCACTGAACGAGAGAACCGGCTGTTCAAAAGAACCGGCTCTCAGCCAACTTGCCCAGCAGTACGCACTTTTCCAGAAGACCCGGCTCGGGCTGAACGGTTCAGCACGGCTCACTCATCGAGAGAACCGGCTGTCCAAAAGAACCGGCTCTCAGCCAACTTGCCCAGCAGTACGCAGTTTGCCAGAAGACCCGGCTCTGGCTGAACGGTTAAGCACGGCTCACTGAACGAGAACCGGCTCCCAGCCAACTTGCCCAGCAGTACGCACTTTGCCAGAAGACCCGGCTCTGGCTGAACGGTTCAGCACGGCTCACTGAACGAGAACCGGCTTTCCAAAAGAACTGACTCTGAATGAACGGGTCGGCACGGCTCACTGAACGAGAGAAGCGGCTCTCCAAAAGAACGGCTCTCTCTGAACGGGTTGGCACGGCTCACTGAACGAGAGAACCGGCTCTCCAAAAGAACCGGCTCTCAGTCAACTCGCCCGGCAGTACGCACTTTGCCAGAACACCCGGCTCTGGCTGAACAGGTCGGCACGGCTCACTTAACGAGAGAACCGGCTCTCCAAAAGAACCGGCTCTCGGCCAACCCGCCCAGCAGTAAGCACTTTGCCAGAAGACCCGGCTCCGACTGAACGGTTCAGCACGGCTCACTGAACGAGAGAACCGGCTCTCTAAAAGAACAGCTCTCAGTGAACGGTACGGCACGGCTCACTGAATGAGAGAACCGGCTCTCCAAAAGAACCGGCTCTCAGTCAACTCGCCCGGCAGTACGCACTTTGCCAGAAGACCCGGCTCTGGCTGAACAGGCCGGCACGGCTCACTGAACGAGAGATCCGGCTGTCCAAAAGAATCGGCTCTCAGCCAATTCGCCCAGCAGTACGCACTTTGCCAGATGATCCGGCTCTGGCTGAACGGTTCAGCATGGCTCACTGAAGGAGAGAACCGGCTGTCCGAAAGAACCGGCTCTCAGCCAACTCGCCCAGCAGTACGCACTTTGCCAGAAGACCCGGCTCCGGCTGAACGGTTCAGCACGGCTGATTGAACGAGAGAACCGGCTCTCCAAAAGAACGGCTCTCACTGAACGGGACGGCACGGCTCACTGAACGAGAGAACCGGCTGTCCAAAAGAACCGGCTCTCAGCCAACTTGCCCAGCAGTACGCACTTTGCCAGAACACCCGGCTCTGGCTGAACAGGTCGGCACGGCTCACTGAACGAGAGAACCAGCTCTCCAAAAGAACCGGCTCTCGGCCAACCCGCCCAGCAGTACGCACTTTGCCAGAAGACCCGGCTCCGACTGAACGGTTCAGCACGGCTCACTGAACTAGAGAACCGGCTCTCCAAAAGAACGGCTCTTAGTGAACGGTACGGCACGGCTCAACTGAAGGAGAGGACCGGCTCTCCAAAAGAACCGGCTCTCAGCCAACTCGCCCGGCAGTACGCACTTTGCCAGAAGACCCGGCTCTGGCTGAACAGGCCGGCACGGCTCACTGAACGAGAGATCCGGCTGTCCAGAAGAATCGGCTCTCAGCCAACTCGCCCAGCAGTACGCACTTTGCCAGATGATCCGGCTCTGGCTGAACGGTTCAGCATGGCTCACTGAAGGAGAGAACCGGCTGTCCGAAAGAACCGGCTCTCAGCCAACTCGCCCAGCAGTACGCACTTTGCCAGAAGACCCGGCTCCGGCTGAACGGTTCAGCACGGCTCATTGAACGAGAGAACCGGCTCTCCAAAAGAACGGCTCTCACTGAACGGGACGGCACGGCTCACTGAACGAGAGAACCGGCTCTCCAAAAGAACCGGCTCTCAGCCAACTCGCCCGGCAGTACGCAGATTGCCAGAAGACCCGGCTCTGGCTGAACGGTTAAGCACGGCTCACTGAACGAGAACCGGCTCCCAGCCAACTTGCCCAGCAGTACGCACTTTGCCAGAAGACCCGGCTCCGGCTGAACGGTTCAGCACGGCTCACTGAACGAGAACCGGCTGTCCAAAAACCCCGGCTCTCAGCCAACTTGTCCAGAAGTGCGCACTTTGTAAGAAGACCCGGCTCTGGCTGAACGGTTCAGCACGGCTCACTGAACGAGAGAACCGGCTCTCAGCCAACTCGCCCAGCAGTACGCACTTTGCCAGAAGACCCGGTTCTGACTGAACGGTTCAGCACGGCTCACTAAACGAGAGAACCGGCTCTCCAAAAGAACCGGCTCTCAGCGAACACGCCCAGCAGTACGCACTTTGCCAGAAGACCCGGATCTTACTCAATGGTTCAGCGCGGCTCGGTGAACGAGAGAACCGGCTGTCAAAAGAACCCTATACGTAGTGGCACAGGCAGGAGCTTATTGGTTTACGTTTTATTTTGTGGCAGCTCCACCATACTTTTTGTCCAAAAGAACCGGATTTCAGCCAACTCGCCCAGTAGCAAGCACTTTTCCAGAATACCCGGTTCTGACTGAACGGTTCGGCACGGCTCACTGAACGAGAGAACCTGCTCTCCAAAAGAACGGCTCTCACTGAACGGGTCGGCACAGCTCACTGAACGAGAGAACCAGCTGTCCAAAAGAACCGGCTCTCAGCCAACTTGCCCAGAAGTACGCACTTTTTACAGAAGACCCGGCTCTGAATGAACGGTTCAGCACCGCTCACTGAACAAGAACCGGCTTTCCAAAAGAACTGACTCTCAGCCAAATCGCCCAGCAGTACGCACTTTGCCAGAAGTCCCGGCTGTGGCTAAACGGTTCAGCACGGCTCACTGAACGAGAGAACCGGATCTCCAAAAGAACGGCTCTCACTGATTGGGTCGGCACTGCTCACTGAACGAGAGAACCAGCACTCCAAAAGAACGGCTCTCACTGACCGGGTCGGCGCGGCTTACTGAACGAGAGAACCGGCTGTCCAAAAGAACCGGCTCTCAGCCAACTTGCCCAGCAGTACGCACTTTTCCAGAAGATGCGGCTCTGGCGGAATGGTTCAGCACGGCTCACTGAACGAGAACCGGCTTTCCAAAAGAAGTGACTCTCAGCCAACTCGCCCAGCAGTACGCACTTTGCCAGAAGACCCGGCTCTGGCTAAACGATTCAGCATGGCTCACTGAAGGAGAGAACCGGCTGTCCGAAAGAACCGGCTCTCAGCCAACTCGCCCAGCAGCACGCACTTTGCCAGAAGACCCGGCTCCGGCTGAACGGTTCAGCACGGCTCATTGAACGAGAGAACCGGCTCTCCAAAAGAACGGCTCTCACTGAACGGGACGGCACGGCTCACTGAACGAGAGAACCGGCTGTTCAAAAGAACCGGCTCTCAGCCAACTTGCCCAGCAGTACGCACTTTTCCAGAAGACCCGGCTCGGGCTGAACGGTTCAGCACGGCTCACTCATCGAGAGAACCGGCTGTCCAAAAGAACCGGCTCTCAGCCAACTTGCCCAGCAGTACGCAGTTTGCCAGAAGACCCGGCTCTGGCTGAACGGTTAAGCACGGCTCGCTGAACGAGAACCGGCTCCCAGCCAACTTGCCCAGCAGTACGCACTTTGCCAGAAGACCCGGCTCTGGCTGAACGGTTCAGCACGGCTCACTGAACGAGAACCGGCTTTCCAAAAGAACTGACTCTGAATGAACGGGTCGGCACGGCTCACTGAACGAGAGAAGCGGCTCTCCAAAAGAACGGCTCTCTCTGAACGGGTCGGCACGGCTCACTGAACGAGAGAACCGGCTCTCCAAAAGAACCGGCTCTCAGCCAACTCGCCCGGCAGTACGCACTTTGCCAGAACACCCGGCTCTGGCTGAACAGGTCGGCACGGCTCACTGAACGAGAGAACCGGCTCTCCAAAAGAACCGGCTCTCAGCCAACTCGCCCAGCAGTACGCACTTTGCCAGAAGACCCGGCTCCGGCTGAACGGTTCAGCACGGCTCATTGAACGAGAGAACCGGCTCTCCAAAAGAACGGCTCTCACTGAACGGGACGGCACGGCTCACTGAACGAGAGAACCGGCTGTCCAAAAGAACCGGCTCTCAGCCAACTTGCCCAGCAGTACGCTCTTTGCCAGAACACCCGGCTCTGGCTGAACAGGTCGGCACGGCTCACTGAACGAGAGAACCAGCTCTCCAAAAGAACCGGCTCTCGGCCAACCCGCCCAGCAGTACGCACTTTGCCAGAAGACCCGGCTCCGACTGAACGGTTCAGCACGGCTCACTGAACGAGAGAACCGGCTCTCCAAAAGAACGGCTCTTAGTGAACGGTACGGCACGGCTCACTGAAGGAGAGAACCGGCTCTCCAAAAGAACCGGCTCTCAGCCAACTCGCCCGGCAGTACGCACTTTGCCAGAAGACCCGGCTCTGGCTGAACAGGCCGGCACGGCTCACTGAACGAGAGATCCGGCTGTCCAGAGGAATCGGCTCTCAGCCAACTCGCCCAACAGTACCCACTTTGCCAGATGATCCGGCTCTGGCTGAACGGTTCAGCATGGCTCACTGAAGGAGAGAACCGGCTGTCCGAAAGAACCGGCTCTCAGCCAACTCGCCCAGCAGTACGCACTTTGCCAGAAGACCCGGCTCCGGCTGAACGGTTCAGCACGGCTCATTGAACGAGAGAACCGGCTCTCCAAAAGAACGGCTCTCACTGAACGGGACGGCACGGCTCACTGAACGAGAGAACCGGCTGTCCAAAAGAACCGGCTCTCAGCCAACTTGCCCAACAGTACGCACTTTTCCAGAAGACCCGGCTCGGGCTGAACGGTTCAGCACGGCTCACTCATCGAGAGAACCGGCTGTCCAAAAGAACCGGCTCTCAGCCAACTTGCCCAGCAGTACGCAGTTTGCCAGAAGACCCGGCTCTGGCTTAACGGTTGAGCACGGCTCACTGAACGAGAACCGGCTCCCAGCCAACTTGCCCAGCAGTACGCACATTGCCAGAAGACCCGGCTCTGGCTGAACGGTTCAACACGGCTCACTGAACGAGATAACCAGCTCTCAGCCAACTCGCCCAGCAGTACGCACTTTGCCAGAAGACCCGGCTCTGGCTGAACTGTTCAGCACGGCTCACTGAACGAGAACCGGCTTTCCAAAAGAACTGACTCTCACTGAACGGGTCGGCTCGGCTCACGGAACGAGAGAAGCGGCTCTCCAAAAGAACGGCTCTCTCTGAACGGGTCGGCACGGCTCACTGAACGAGAGAACCGGCTCTCCAAAAGAACCGGCTCTCAGCCAACTCGCCCGGCAGTACGCACTTTGCCAGAACACCCGGCTCTGGCTGAACAGGTCGGCACGGCTCACTGAACGAGAGAACCGGCTCTCCAAAAGAACCGGCTCTCGGCCAACCCGCCCAGCAGTAAGCACTTTGCCAGAAGACCCGGCTCCGACTGAACGGTTCAGCACGGCTCACTGAACGAGAGAACCGGCTCTCCAAAAGAACGGCTCTCAGTGAACGGTACGGCACGGCTCACTGAAGGAGAGAACCGGCTCTCCAAAAGAACCGGCTCTCAGCCAACTCGCCCGGCAGTACGCACTTTGCCAGAAGACCCGGCTCTGGCTGAACAGGCCGGCACGGCTCACTGAACGAGAGATCCGGCTGTGCAAAAGAATCGGCTCTCAGCCAACTCGCCCAGCAGTACGCACTTTGCCAGATGATCCGGCTCTGGCTGAACGGTTCAGCATGGCTCACTGAAGGAGAGAACCGGCTGTCCGAAAGAACCGGCTCTCAGCCAACTCGCCCAGCAGTACGCACTTTGCCAGAAGACCCGGCTCCGGCTGAACGGTTCAGCACGGCTCATTGAACGAGAGAACCGGCTCTCCAAAAGAACGGCTCTCACTGAACGGGACGGCACGGCTCACTGAACGAGAGAACCGGCTGTCCAAAAGAACCGGCTCTCAGCCAACTTGCCCAGCAGTACGCACTTTTCCAGAAGTCCCGGCTCGGGCTGAACGGTTCAGCACGGCTGCCTCAACGAGAGAACCGGCTGTCCAAAAGAACCGGCTGTCAGCGAACTTGCCCAGCAGTACGCAGTTTGCCAGAAGACCCGGCTCTGGCTGAACGGTTAAGCACGGCTCACTGAACGAGAACCGGCTCCCAGCCAACTTGCCCAGCAGTACGCACTTTGCCAGAAGACCCAACTCTGGCTGAACGGTTCAGCACGGCTACCTGAACGAGATAACCAGCTCTCAGCCAACTCGCCCAGCAGTACGCACTTTGCCAGAAGACCCGGCTCTGGCTGAACTGTTCAGCACGGCTCACTGAACGAGAACCGGCTTTCCAAAAGAACTGACTCTGACTGAACGGGTCGGCACGGCTCACTGAACGAGAGAAGCGGCTCTCCAAAAGGACGGCTCTCTCTGAACGGGTCGGCACGGCTCACTGAACGAGGGAACCGGCTCTCCAAAAGAACCGGCTCTCAGCCAACTCGCCCGGCAGTACGCACTTTGCCAGAACACCCGGCTCTGGCTGAACAGGTCGGCACGGCTCACTGAACGAGAGAACCGGCTCTCCAAAAGAACCGGCTCTCGGCCAACCCGCCCAGCAGTAAGCACTTTGCCAGAAGACCCGGCTCCGACTGAAAGGTTCAGCACGGCTCACTGAACGAGAGAACCGGCTCTCCAAAAGAACGGCTCTCAGTGAACGGTACGGCACGGCTCACTGAAGGAGAGAACCGGCTCTCCAAAAGAACCGGCTCTCAGCCAACACGCCCGGCAGTACGCACTTTGCCAGAAGACCCGGCTCTGGCTGAACAGGCCGGCACGGCTCACTGAACGAGAGATCCGGCTGTCCAAAAGAATCGGCTCTCAGCCAACTCGCCCAGCAGTACGCACTTTGCCAGATGATCCGGCTCTGGCTGAACGGTTCAGCATGGCTCACTGAAGGAGAGAACCGGCTGTCCGAAAGAACCGGCTCTCAGCCAACTCGCCCAGCAGTACGCACTTTGCCAGAAGACCCGGCTCCGGCTGAACGGTTCAGCACGGCTGATTGAACGAGAGAACCGGCTCTCCAAAAGAACGGCTCTCACTGAACGGGACGGCACGGCTCACTGAACGAGAGAACCGGCTGTCCAAAAGAACCGGCTCTCAGCCAACTTGCCCAGCAGTACGCACTTTGCCAGAACACCCGGCTCTGGCTGAACAGGTCGGCACGGCTCACTGAACGAGAGAACCAGCTCTCCAAAAGAACCGGCTCTCGGCCAACCCGCCCAGCAGTACGCACTTTGCCAGAAGACCCGGCTCCGACTGAACGGTTCAGCACGGCTCACTGTACTAGAGAACCGGCTCTCCAAAAGAACGGCTCTTAGTGAACGGTACGGCACGGCTCACTGAAGGAGAGGACCGGCTCTCCAAAAGAACCGGCTCTCAGCCAAATCGCCCGGCAGTACGCACTTTGCCAGAAGACCCGGCTCTGGCTGAACAGGCCGGCACGGCTCACTGAACGAGAGATCCGGCTGTCCAGAAGAATCGGCTCTCAGCCAACTCGCCCAGCAGTACGCACTTTGCCAGATGATCCGGCTCTGGCTGAACGGTTCAGCATGGCTCACTGAAGGAGAGAACCGGCTGTCCGAAAGAACCGGCTCTCAGCCAACTCGCCCAGCAGTACGCACTTTGCCAGAAGACCCGGCTCCGGCTGAACGGTTCAGCACGGCTCATTGAACGAGAGAACCGGCTCTCCAAAAGAACGGCTCTCACTGAACGGGACGGCACGGCTCACTGAACGAGAGAACCGGCTGTCCAAAAGAACCGGCTCTCAGCCAACTTGCCCAGCAGTACGCACTTTTCCAGAAGACCCGGCTCGGGCTGAACGGTTCAGCACGGCTCACTCAACGAGAGAACCGGCTGTCCAAAAGAACCTGCTCTCAGCCAACTTGCCCAGCAGTACGCAGTTTGCCAGAAGACCCGGCTCTGGCTGAACGGTTAAGCACGGCTCACTGAACGAGAACCGGCTCCCAGCCAACTTGCCCAGCAGTACGCACTTTGCCAGAAGACCCGGCTCTGGCTGAACGGTTCAACACGGCTCACTGAACGAGATAACCAGCTCTCAGCCAACTCGCCCAGCAGTACGCACTTTGCCAGAAGACCCGGCTCTGGCTGAACTGTTCAGCACGGCTCACTGAACGAGAACCGGCTTTCCAAATTAACTGACTCTCACTGAACGGGTCGGCACGGCTCACTGAACGAGAAGCGGCTCTCCAAAATAACGGCTCTCTCTGAACGGGTCGGCACGGCTCACTGAACGAGAGAACCGGCTCTCCAAATGAACCGGCTCTCAGCCAACTCGCCCGGCAGTACACACTTTGCCAGAACACCCGGCTCTGGCTGAACAGGTCGGCACGGCTCACTGAACGAGAGAACCGGCTCTCCAAAAGAACCGGCTCTCGGCCAACCCGCCCAGCAGTAAGCACTTTGCCAGAAGACCCGGCTCCGACTGAACGGTTCAGCACGGCTCACTGAACGAGAGAACCGGCTCTCCAAAAGAACGGCTCTCAGTGAACGGTACGGCACGGCTCACTGAAGGAGAGAACCGGCTCTCCAAAAGAACCGGCTCTCAGCCAACTCGCCCGGCAGTACGCACTTTGCCAGAAGACCCGGCTCTGGCTGAACAGGCCGGCACGGCTCACTGAACGAGAGATCCGGCTGTCCAAAAGAATCGGCTCTCAGCCAACTCGCCCAGCAGTACGCACTTTGCCAGATGATCCGGCTCTGGCTGAACGGTTCAGCATGGCTCACTGAAGGAGAGAACCGGCTGTCCGAAAGAACCGGCTCTCAGCCAACTCGCCCAGCAGTACGCACTTTGCCAGAAGACCCGGCTCCGGCTGAACGGTTCAGCACGGCTCATTGAACGAGAGAACCGGCTCTCCAAAAGAACGGCTCTCACTGAACGGGACGGCACGGCTCACTGAACGAGAGAACCGGCTGTCCAAAAGAACCGGCGTCAGCCAACTTGCCCAGCAGTACGCACTTTTCCAGAAGTCCCGGCTCGGGCTGAACGGTTCAGCACGGCTCACTCAACGAGAGAACCGGCTGTCCAAAAGAACCGGCTGTCAGCGAACTTGCCCAGCAGTACGCAGTTTGCCAGAAGACCCGGCTCTGGCTGAACGGTTAAGCACGGCTCACTGAACGAGAACCGGCTCCCAGCCAACTTGCCCAGCAGTACGCACTTTGCCAGAAGACCCAACTCTGGCTGAACGGTTCAGCACGGCTCACTGAACGAGATAACCAGCTCTCAGCCAACTCGCCCAGCAGTACGCACTTTGCCAGAAGACCCGGCTCTGGCTGAACTGTTCAGCACGGCTCACTGAACGAGAACCGGCTTTCCAAAAGAACTGAGTCTCACTGAACGGGTCGGCACGACTCACTGAACGAGAGAAGCGGCTCTCCAAAAGAACGGCTCTCTCTGAACGGGTCGGCACGGCTCACTGAACGAGAGAACCGGCTCTCCAAAAGAACCGGCTCTCAGCCAACTCGCTAGGCAGTACGCACTTTGCCAGAACACCCGGCTCTGGCTGAACAGGTCGGCACGGCTCACTGAACGAGAGAACCGGCTCTCCAAAAGAACCGGCTCTCGGCCAACCCGCCCAGCAGTACGCACTTTGCCAGAAGACCCGGCTCCGACTGAATGGTTCAGCACGGCTCACTGAACGAGGGAACCGGCTCTCCAAAAGAACGGCTCTCAGTGAACGGTACGGCACGGCTCACTGAAGGAGAGAACCGGCTCTCCAAAAGAACCGGCTCTCAGCCAACTCGCCCGGCAGTACGCACTTTGCCAGAAGACCCGGCTCTGGCTGAACAGGCCGGCACGGCTCACTGAACGAGAGATCCGGCTGTCCAAAAGAATCGGCCCTCAGCCAACTCGCCCAGCAGTACGCACTTTGCCAGATGATCCGGCTCTGGCTGAACTGTTCAGCATGGCTCACTGAAGGAGAGAACCGGCTGTCCGAAAGAACCGGCTCTCAGCCAACTCGCCCAGCAGTACGCACTTTGCCAGAAGACCCGGCTCCGGCTGAACGGTTCAGCACGGCTCATTGAACGAGAGAACCGGATCTCCAAAAGAACGGCTCTCACTGAACGGGACGGCACGGCTCACTGAACGAGAGAACCGGCTGTCCAAAAGAACCGGCTCTCAGCCAACTTGCCCAGCAGTACGTACTTTTCCAGAAGACCCGGCTCTGGCTGAACGGTTCAGCACGGCTCACTGAACGAGAGAACCGGCTGTCCAAAAGAACCGGCTCTCAGCCAACCCGCCCAGCAGTACGCACTTTGCCAGAAGACCCAGCTCCGACTGAACGGTTCAGCACGGCTCACTGAACGAGAGAACCGGATCTACAAAAAAAACGGCTCTCACTGAACGGACGGCACGGCTCACTGAACGAGAGAACCGGCTGTCCAAAAGAACCGGCTCTCAGCCAACTTGCCCAGCAGTACACACTTTTCCAGAAGACCTGGCTCTGGCTGACCGGTTCAGCACGGCTTACTCAAAGAGAGAACCGGCTGTCCAAAAGAACCGGCTCTCAGCCAACTTGCCCAGCAGTACGCACTTTGCCAGAAGACCCGGCTCTGGCTGAACGGTTCAGCACTGCTCACTGAACGAGAGAACCGGCTCTCCAAAAGAACGGCTCTCACTGAACGGGTCGGCACGGCTCACTGAACGAGATAACTGGCTCTCCAAAAGAACCGGCTCTCAGCAAACTCGCCCAGCAGTACGCACTTTTCCAGAAGACCCGGTTCTGACTGAACGGTTCAGTACGGCTCACTGAAGGAGAGAACCGGCTATCCGAAAGAACCGGCTCTCAGCCAACTCGCCCAGCAGTACGCACTTTGCCAGAAGACCCGGCTCCGGCTGAACAGTTCAGCACGGCTCATTGAACGAGAGAACCGGCTCTCAAAAGAACGGCTCTCACTGAACGGGTTGGCACGGCTCACTGAACGAGGAACCGGCTGTCCAAAAGAACCGGCTCTCAGCCAACTTGCCCAGCAGTACGCACTTTGCCAGAAGACCCCGCTCTGGTTGAACGGTTCAGCACGGCTCACTGAACGAGAACCGGCTTCCCAGCCAACTTGCCCAGCAGTACGCACTTTGCCAGAAGACCCGGCTCTGGCTGAAACGGTTGAGCACGGCTCACTGAACGAGAGAAACAGCTCTCAGCCAACTCGCCCAGCTGTACGCACTTTGCCAGAAGACCCGGCTCGGGCTGAACGGTTCAGCACGGCTCACTCAACGAGAGAACCGGCTGTCGAAAAGAACCGGCTCCCCAGCCAACTTGCCCAGCAGTACGCACTTTGCCAGAAGACCCGGCTCTGGTTGAACGGTTCAGCACGGCTCACTGAACGAGAACCGGCTCCCAGGCAACTTGCCCAGCAGTACGCACTTTGCCAGAAGACCCGGCTCTGGCTGAACGGTTCAGCACGGCTCACTGAACGAGAGAACCCAGCTCTCAGCCAACTCGCCCAGCTGTACGCACTTTGCCAGAAGACCCGGCTCTGGCTGAACTGTTCAGCACGGCTCACTGAACGAGAACCGGGTTTCCAAAAGAACTGACTTTCACTGAACGGGTCGGCACGGCTCACTGAACGAGAGAAGCGGCTCTCTCTGAACGGGTCGGCACGGCTCACTGAACGAGAAAACCGGCTCTCCAAAAGAACCGGCTCTCAGCCAACTCGCCCGGCAGTACGCACTTTGCCAGAACACCCGGTTCTGGCTGAACAGGTCGGCACGGCTCACTGAACGAGAGAATCGGCTGTCCAAAAGAACCGGCTCTCAGCCAACTCGCGCAGCAGTGCGCACTTTGCCAGAAGACCCGGCTCTGGCTGAACGGTTCAGCACGGCTCACTGAAGGAGAGAACCGGCTGTCCGAAAGAACCGGCTCTCAGCCAACTCGCCCAGCAGTACGCACTTTGCCAGAAGACCCGGCTCCGGCTGAACGGTTCAGCACGGCTCACTGAACGAGAGAACCGGCTCTACAAAAAAACGGCTCTCACTGAACGGGACGGCACGGCTCACTGAACGAGAGAACCGGCTGTCCAAAAGAACCGGCTCTCAGCCAACTTGCCCAGCAGTACGCACTTTTCCAGAAGACCCAGCTCGGGCTGAACGGCTCAGCACGGCTCACTCAACGAGAGAACCGGCTGTCCAAAAGAACCGGCTCTCAGCCAACTTGCCCAGCAGTACGCAGTTTGCCAGAAGACCCGGCTCTGGCTGAACGGTTAAGCACGGCTCACTGAACGAGAACCGGCTCCCAGCCAACTTGCCCAGCAGTACGCAGTTTGCCAGAAGACCCGGCTCTGGCTGAACGGTTCAGCACGGCTCACTGAACGAGATAACCAGCTCTCAGCCAACTCGCCCAGCAGTACGCACTTTGCCAGAAGACCCGGCTCTGGCTGAACTGTTCAGCACGGTTCACTGAACGAGAACCGGCTTTCCAAAAGAACTGACTCTCACTGAACGGGTCGGCACGGCTCACTGAACGAGAGAAGCGGCTCTCCAAAAGAACGGCTCTCTCTGAACGGGTCGGCACGGCTCACTGAACGAGAGAACCGGCTCTCCAAAAGAACCGGCTCTCAGCCAACTCGCCCGGCAGTACGCAGTTTGCCAGGACACCCGGCTCTGGCTGAACAGGTCGGCACGGCTCACTGAACGAGAGAACCGGCTCTCCAAAAGAACCGGCTCTCGGCCAACCCGCCCAGCAGTACGCACTTTGCCAGAAGACCCGGCTCCGACTGAACGGTTCAGCACGGCTCACTGAACGAGAGAACCGGCTCTCCAAAAGAACGGCTCTCAGTGAACGGTACGGCACGGCTCACTGAACGAGAGAACCGGCTGTCCAAATGAACCGGCTCTCAGCCAACTTGCCCAGCAGTACACACTTTTCCAGAAGACCCGGCCCTGGCTGACCGGTTCAGCACGGCTCACTCAAAGAGAGAACCGACTGTCCAAAAGAACCGGCTCTCACTGAACGGGTCGGCACGGCTCACTGAACGAGAGAACCGGCTCTCCAAAAGAACGGCTCTCACTGAACGGGTCGGCACGGCTCACTGAACAAGATAACTGGCTCTCCAAAAGAACCGGCTCTCAGCAAACTCGCCCAGCAGTACGCACTTTTCCAGAAGACCCGGTTCTGACTGAACGGTTCAGTACGGCTCACTGAAGGAGAGAACCGGCTATCCGAAAGAACCGGCTCTCAGCCAACTCGCCCAGCAGTACGCACTTTGCCAGAAGACCCGGCTCCGGCTGAACGGTTCAGCACAGCTCATTGAACGAGAGAACCGGCTCTCCAAAAGAACGGCTCTCACTGAACGGGACGGCACGGCTCACTGAACGAGAGAACCGGCTGTCCAAAAGAACCGGCTCTCAGCCAACTTGCCCAGCAGTACGCACTTTTCCAGATGACCCGGCTCGGGCTGAACGGTTCAGCACGGCTCACTCAACGAGAGAACCGGCTGTCCAAAAGAACCGGCTCTCGGCCAACTTGCCCAGCAGTACGCACTTTGCCAGAAGACCCGGCTCTGGCTGAACGGTTCAGCACGGCTCACTGAAGGAGAGAACCAGCTCTCAGCCAACTCGCCCAGCTGTACGCACTTTGCCAGAAGACCCGGTTCTGGCTGAACTGTTCAGCACGGCTCACTGAACGAGAACCGGCTCCCAGTAAACTTGCCCAGCAGTACGCACTTTGCCAGACGACCCGGCTCTGGCTGAACTGTTCAGCACGGCTCACTGAACGAGAACCGGGTTTCCAAAAGAACTGACTTTCACTGAACGGGTCGGCACGGCTCACTGAACGAGAGAAGCGGCTCTCCAAAAAACGGCTCTCTCTAAACGGGTCGGCACGGCTCACTGAACGAGAAAACCGGCTCTCGAAAAGAACCGGCTCTCAGCCAACTCGCCCGGCAGTACGCACTTTGCCAGAACACCCGGTTCTGTCTGAACAGGTCGGCACGGCTCACTGAACGAGAGAATCGGCTGTCCAAAAGAACCGGCTCTCAGCCAACTCGCCCAGCAGTACGCACTTTGCCAGAAGACCCGGCTCTGGCTGAACGGTTCAGCACGGCTCACTGAACGAGAGAACCGGCTCTATAAAAAACGGCTCTCACTGAACGGGACGGCACGGCTCACTGAACGAGAGAACCGGCTGTCCAAAAGAACCGGCTCTCAGCCAACTTGCCCAGCAGTACGCACTTTTCAAGAAGACCCGGCTCTGGCTGACCGGTTCAGCACAGCTCACTAAAAGAGAAAACCGGCTGTCTAAAAGAACCGGCTCTCAGCCAACTTGCCCAGCAATACGCGCTTTGCCAGAAGACCCGGCTCCTTTCAACCGTTCAGCACGGCTCGCTGAACGTGAGGACCGGCTGTCCAAAAGAACCGGCTCTCACTGAACGGGTCGGCACGGCTCACTGAACGAGAGAACCGGCTCTCCAAAAGAACGGCTCTCAGTGAACGGTACGGCACGGCTCACTGAACGAGAGAACCGGCTGTCCAAAAGAACCGGCTCTCAGCCAACTTGCCCAGCAGTACACACTTTTCCAGAAGACCCGGCTCTGGCTGACCGGTTCAGCTCGGCTCACTCGAAGAGAGAACCGGCTGTCCAAAAGAACCGGCTCTCAGCCAACTTGCCCAGCAGTACGCACTTTGCCAGAAGTCCCGGCTCTGGCTGAACGGTTCAGCACTGCTCACTGAACGAGAACCGGCTCTCAGCCAACTTCCCCAGCAGTAGGCACTTTGCCAGAAGACCCGGTTCTGACTGAACGGTACAGCACGGCTCACTAAACGAGAGAACCGGCTCTCCAAAAGAACCGGCTCTCAGCCAACTCGCCCAGCAGTACGCACTTTGTCAGAAGACCCGGCTCTGACTCAACGGTTCAGCACGGCTCGCTGAACGAGAGAACCGGCTGTCCAAAAGAACCGGCTCTCACTGAACGGGTCGGCACGGCTCACTGAACGAGAGAACCGGCTCTCCAAAAGAACGGCTCTCACTGAACGGGTCGGCACGGCTCACTGAACGAGATAACTGGCTCTCCAAAAAAACCGGCTCTCAGCAAACTCGCCCAGCAGTACGCACTTTTCCAGAAGACCCGGTTCTGACTGAACGGTTCAGTACGGCTCACTGAAGGAGAGAACCGGCTATCCGAAAGAACCGGCTCTCAGCCAACTCGCCCAGCAGTACGCACTTTGCCAGAAGACCCGGCTACGGCTGAACGGTTCAGCACGGCTCATTGAACGAGAGAACCGGCTCTCCAAAAGAACGGCTCTCACTGAACAGGATGGCACGGCTCACTGAACGAGGGAACCGGCTGTCCAAAAGAACCGGCTCTCCGCCAACTTGCCCAGCAGTACGCACTTTTCCAGATGACCCGGCTCGGGCTGAACGGTTCAGCACGGCTCACTCAACGAGAGAACCGGCTGTCCAAAAGAACCGGCTCTCAGCCAACTTGCCCAGCAGTACGCACTTTGCCAGAAGACCCGGCTCTGGTTGAACGGTTCAGCACGGCTCACTGAACGAGAACCGGCTCCCAGCCAACTTGCCCAGCAGTACGCACTTTGCCAGAAGACCCGGCTCTGGCTGAACGGTTCAGCACGGCTCACTGAACGAGAGAACCAGCTCTCAGCCAACTCGCCCAGCTGTACGCACTTTGCCAGAAGACCCGGCTCTGGCTGAACTGTTCAGCACGGCTCGCTGAACGAGAAACGGGTTTCCAAAAGAACTGACTTTCACTGAACGGGTCGGCACGGCTCACTGAACGAGAGAAGCGGCTCTCCAAAAAACGGCTCTCTCTGAACGGGTCGGCACGGCTCACTGAACGAGAAAACCGGCTCTCCAAATGAACCGGCTCTCAGCCAACTCGCCCGGCAGTACGCACTTTGCCAGAACACCCGGTTCTGGCTGAACAGGTCGGCACGGCTCACTGAACGAGAGAATCGGCTGTCCAAAAGAACCGGCTCTCAGCCAACTCGCCCAGCAGTACGCACTTTGCCAGAAGACCCGGCTCTGGCTGAACGGTTCAGCACGGCTCACTGAAGGAGAGAACCGGCTGTCCGAAAGAACCGGCTCTCAGCCAACTCGCCCAGCAGTACGCACTTTGCCAGAAGACCCGGCTCCGGCTGAACGGTTCAGCACGGCTCACTGAACGAGAGAACCGGCTCTACAAAAAAACGGCTCTCACTGAACGGGACGGCACGGCTCACTGAACGAGAGAACCGGCTGTCCAAAAGAACCGGCTCTCAGCCAACTTGCCCAGCAGTACGCACTTTTCCAGATGACCCGGCTCGGGCTGAACGGTTCAGCACGGCTCACTCAACGAGAGAACCGGCTGTCCAAAAGAACCGGCTCTCGGCCAACTTGCCCAGCAGTACGCACTTTGCCAGAAGACCCGGCTCTGGTTGAACGGTTCAGCACGACTCACTGAACGAGAACCGGCTCCCAGCCAACTTGCCCAGCAGTACGCACTTTGCCAGAAGTCACGGCTCTGGCTGAACGGTTCAGCACGGCTCACTGAACGAGAGAACCAGCTCTCAGCCAACTCGCCCAGCTGTACGCACTTTGCCAGGATACCCGGCTCTGGCTGAACTGTTCAGGACGGCTCACTGAACGAGAACCGGGTTTCCAAAAGAACTGACTGTCACTGAACGGGTCGGCACGGCTCGCTGAACGAGAAAACCGGCTCTCCAAAAGAACCGGCTCTCAGCCATTTCGCCCTGCAGTACGCACTTTGCCAGAACACCCGGTTCTGGCTGAACAGGTCGGCACGGCTCACTGAACGAGAGAATCGGCTGTCCAAAAGAACCGGCTCTCAGCCAACTCGCCCAGCAGTACGCACTTTGCCAGAAGACCCGGCTCTGGCTGAACGGTTCAGCACGGCTCACTGAACGAGAGAACCGGCTCTCCAAAAGAACCGGCTCTCAGACAATTCGCCCAGCAGTACGCACTTTGCCAGAAGACCCGGCTCTGGCTGAACGGTTCAGCACGGCTCACTGAACGAGAGAACCGGCTGTCCAAAAGAACCGGCTCTCAGCCAACCCGCCCAGCAGTACGCACTTTGCCAGAAGACCCAGCTCCGACTGAACGGTTCAGCACGGCTCACTGAACGAGAGAACCGGATATACAAAAAAAACGGCTCTCACTGAACGGGACTGGCGGCTCACTGAACGAGAGAACCGGCTGTCCAAAAGAACCGGCTCTCAGCCAACTTGCCCAGCAGTACACACTTTTCCAGAAGACCCGGCTCTGGCTGACCGGTTCAGCACGGCTCACTCAAAGAGAGAACCGGCTGTCCAAAAGAACCGGCTCTCAGCCAACTTGCCCAGCAGTACGCACTTTGCCAGAAGACCCGGCTCTGGCTGAACGGTTCAGCACTGCTCACTGAACGAGAACCGGCTCTCAGCCAACTTACCCAGCAGTACGCACTTTGCCAGAAGACCCAGTTCTGACTGAACGGTACAGCACGGCTCACTAAACGAGTGAACCGGCTATCCGAAAGGACCGGCTTTCAGCCAACTCGCCCAGCAGTACGCACTTTGCCAGAAGACCCGGCTCCGGCTGAACGGTTCAGCACGGCTCATTGAACGAGAGAACCAGCTCTCCAAAAGAACGGCTCTCACTGAACGGGACGGCACGGCTCACTGAACGAGGGAACCGGCTGTCCAAAAGAACCGGCTCTCAGCGAACTTGCCCAGCAGTACGCACTTTTCCAGATGACCCGGCTCGGGCTGAACGGTTCAGCACGGCTCACTCAACGAGAGAACCGGCTGTCCAAAAGAACCGGCTCTCAGCCAACTTGCCCAGCAGTACGCACTTTGCCAGAAGACCCGGCTCTGGTTGAACGGTTCAGCACGGCTCACTGAACGAGAACCGGCTCCCAGTAAACTTACCCAGCAGTACGCACTTTGCCAGACGACCCGGCTCTGGCTGAACGGTTCAGCACGGCTCACTGAACGAGAGAACCAGCTCTCAGCCAACTCGCCCAGCTGTACGCACTTTGTCAGAAGACCCGGCTCTGGCTGAACGGTTCAGCACGGCTCACTGAAGGAGAGAACCAGCTCTCAGCCAACTCGCCCAGCTGTACGCACTTTGCCAGAAGACCCGGTTCTGGCTGAACTGTTCAGCACGGCTCACTGAACGAGAACCGGCTCCCAGTAAACTTACCCAGCAGTACGCACTTTGCCAGACGACCCGGCTCTGGCTGAACGGTTCAGCACGGCTCACTGAACGAGAGAACCAGCTCTCAGCCAACTCGCCCAGCTGTACGCACTTTGCCAGAAGACCCGGCTCTGGCTGAACTGTTCAGCACGGCTCACTGAACGAGAACCGGGTTTCCAAAAGAACTGACTTTCACTGAACGGGTCGGCACGGCTCACTGAACGAGAGAAGCGGCTCTCCAAAAAATCGGCTCTCTCTAAACGGGTCGGCACGGCTCACTGAACGAGAAAACCGGCTCTCGAAAAGAACCGGCTCTCAGCCAACTCGCCCGGCAGTACGCACTTTGCCAGAACACCCGGTTCTGGCTGAACAGGTCGGCACGGCTCACTGAACGAGAGAATCGGCTGTCCAAAAGAACCGGCTCTCAGCCAACTCGCCCAGCAGTACGCACTTTGCCAGAAGACCCGGCTCTGGCTGAACGGTTCAGCACGGCTCACTGAACGAGAGAACCGGCTCTATAAAAAACGGCTCTCACTGAACGGGACGGCACGGCTCACTGAACGAGAGAACCGGCTGTCCAAAAGAACCGGCTCTCAGCCAACTTGCCCAGCAGTACGCACTTTTCAAGAAGACCCGGCTCTGGCTGACCGGTTCAGCACAGCTCACTAAAAGAGAAAACCGGCTGTCTAAAAGAACCGGCTCTCAGCCAACTTGCCCAGCAATACGCGCTTTGCCAGAAGACCCGGCTCCTTTCAACCGTTCAGAACGGCTCGCTGAACGTGAGGACCGGCTGTCCAAAAGAACCGGCTCTCACTGAACGGGTCGGCACGGCTCACTGAACGAGAGAACCGGCTCTCCAAAAGAACGGCTCTCAGTGAACGGTACGGCACGGCTCACTGAACGAGAGAACCGGCTGTCCAAAAGAACCGGCTCTCAGCCAACTTGCCCAGCAGTACACACTTTTCCAGAAGACCCGGCTCTGGCTGACCGGTTCAGCTCGGCTCACTCGAAGAGAGAACCGGCTGTCCAAAAGAACCGGCTCTCAGCCAACTTGCCCAGCAGTACGCACTTTGCCAGAAGTCCCGGCTCTGGCTGAACGGTTCAGCACTGCTCACTGAACGAGAACCGGCTCTCAGCCAACTTCCCCAGCAGTAGGCACTTTGCCAGAAGACCCGGTTCTGACTGAACGGTACAGCACGGCTCACTAAACGAGAGAACCGGCTCTCCAAAAGAACCGGCTCTCAGCCAACTCGCCCAGCAGTACGCACTTTGTCAGAAGACCCGGCTCTGACTCAACGGTTCAGCACGGCTCGCTGAACGAGAGAACCGTCTGTCCAGAAGAACCGGCTCTCACTGAACGGGTCGGCACGGCTCACTGAACGAGAGAACCGGCTCTCCAAAAGAACGGCTCTCACTGAACGGGTCGGCACGGCTCACTGAACGAGATAACTGGCTCTCCAAAAGAACCGGCTCTCAGCAAACTCGCCCAGCAGTACGCACTTTTCCAGAAGACCCGGTTCTGACTGAACGGTTCAGTACAGCTCACTGAAGGAGAGAACCGGCTATCCGAAAGAACCGGCTCTCAGCCAACTCGCCCAGCAGTACGCACTTTGCCAGAAGACCCGGCTCTGGTTGAACGGTTCAGCACGACTCACTGAACGAGAACCGGCTCCCAGCCAACTTGCCCAGCAGTACGCACTTTGCCAGAAGACCCGGCTCTGGCTGAACGGTTCAGCACGGCTCACTGAACGAGAGAACCAACTCTCAGCCAACTCGCCCAGCTGTACGCACTTTGCCAGAATACCCGGCTCTGGTTGAACTGTTCAGGACGGCTCACTGAACGAGAACCGGGTTTCCAAAAGAACTGACTGTCACTGAACGGGTCGGCACGGCTCACTGAACGAGAAAACCGGCTCTCCAAAAGAACCGGCTCTCTCTGAACGGGTCGGCACGGCTCACTGAACGAGAAAACCGGCTCTCCAAAAGAACCGGCTCTCAGCCATCTCGCCCGGCAGTACGCACTTTGCCAGAACAACCGGTTCTGGCTGAACAGGTCGGCACGGCTCACTGAACGAGAGAATCGGCTGTCCAAAAGAACCGGCTCTCAGCCAACTCGCCCAGCAGTACGCACTTTGCCAGAAGACCCGGCTCTGGCTGAACGGTTCAGCACGGCTCACTGAACGAGAGAACCGGCTCTCCAAAAGAACCGGCTCTCAGACAATTCGCCCAGCAGTACGCACTTTCCCAGAAGACCCGGCTCTGGCTGAACGGTTCAGCACGGCTCACTGAACGAGAGAACCGGCTGTCCAAAAGAACCGGCTCTCAGCCAACCCGCCCAGCAGTACGCACTTTGCCAGAAGACCCAGCTCCGACTGAACGGTTCAGCACGGCTCACTGAACGAGAGAACCGGATCTACAAAAAACGGCTCTCACTGAACGGGACGGCACGGCTCACTGAACGAGAGAACCGGCTGTCCAAAAGAACCGGCTCTCAGCCAACTTGCCCAGCAGTACACACTTTTCCAGAAGACCCGGCTCTGGCTGACCGGTTCAGCACGGCTTACTCAAAGAGAGAACCGGCTGTCCAAAAGAACCGGCTCTCAGCCAACTTGCCCAGCAGTACGCACTTTGCCAGAATACCCGGCTCTGGCTGAACGGTTCAGCACTGCTCACCGAACGAGAACCGGCTCTCAGCCAACTTACCCAGCAGTACGCACTTTGCCAGAAGACCCGGTTCTGACTGAACGGTACAGCACCGCTCACTAAACGAGAGAACCGGCTCTCCAAAAGAACCGGCTCTCAGCCAACTCGCCCAGCAGTACGCACTTTGTCAGAAGACCCGGCTCTGACTCAACGGTTCAGCACGGCTCGCTGAACGAGAGAACCGGCTGTCCAAAAGAACCGGCTCTCACTGAACGGGTCGGCACGGCTCACTGAACGAGAGAACCGGCTCTCCAAAAGAACGGCTCTCACTGAACGGGTCGGCACGGCTCACTGAACGAGATAACTGGCTCTCCAAAAAACCGGCTCTCAGCAAACTCGCCCAGCAGTACGCAATTTTCCAGAAGACCCGGTTCTGACTGAACGGTTCAGTACGGCTCACTGAAGGAGAGAACCGGCTATCCGAAAGAACCGGCAATCAGCCAACTCGCCCAGCAGTACGCACTTTGCCAGAAGACCCGGCTCCGGCTGAACGGTTCAGCACGGCTCATTGAACGAGAGAACCGGCTCTCCAAAAGAACGGCTCTCACTGAACAGGATGGCACGGCTCACTGAACGAGGGAACCGGCTGTCCAAAAGAACCGGCTCTCAGCCAACTTGCCCAGCAGTACGCACTTTTCCAGAAGACCCGGCTCGGGCCGAACGGTTCAGCACGGCTCACTCAACGAGAGAACCGGCTGTCCAAAAGAACCGGCTCTCAGCCAACGTGCCCAGCAGTACGCAGTTTGCCAGAAGACCCGGCTCTGGCTGAACGGTTCAGCACGGCTCACTGAACGAGAGAACCAGCTCTCAGCCAACTCGCCCAGCTGTACGCACTTTGCCAGAAGACCCGGCTCTGGCTGAACTGTTCAGCACGGCTCGCTGAACGAGAAACGGGTTTCCAAAAGAACTGACTTTCACTGAACGGATCGGCACGGCTCACTGAACGAGAGAAGCGGCTCTCCAAAAAACGGCTCTCTCTGAACGGGTCGGCACGGCTCACTGAACGAGAAAACCGGCTCTCCAAATGAACCGGCTCTCAGCCAACTCGCCCGGCAGTACGCACTTTGCCAGAACACCCGGTTCTGGCTGAACAGGTCGGCGCGGCTCACTGAACGAGAGAATCGGCTGTCCAAAAGAACCGGCTCTCAGCCAACTCGCCCAGCAGTACGCACTTTGCCAGAAGACCCGGCTCTGGCTGAACGGTTCAGCACGGCTCACTGAAGGAGAGAACCGGCTGTCCGAAAGAACCGGCTCTCAGCCAACTCGCCCAGCAGTACGCACTTTGCCAGAAGACCCGGCTCCGGCTGAACGGTTCAGCACGGCTCACTGAACGAGAGAACCGGCTCTACAAAAAAACGGCTCTCACTGAACGGGACGGCACGGCTCACTGAACGAGAGAACCGGCTGTCCAAAAGAACCGGCTCTCAGCCAACTTGCCCAGCAGTACGCACTTTTCCAGAAGACCCGGCTCGGGCCGAACGGTTCAGCACGGCTCACTCAACGAGAGAACCGGCTGTCCAAAAGAACCGGCTCTCAGCCAACTTGCCCAGCAGTACGCAGTTTGCCAGAAGACCCGGCTCTGGCTGAACGGTTAAGCACGGCTCACTGAACGAGAACCGGCTCCCAGCCAACTTGCCCAGCAGTACGCACATTGCCAGAAGACCCGGCTCTGCCTGAACGGTTCAGCACGGCTCACTGAACGAGATAACCAGCTCTCAGCCAACTCGCCCAGCAGTACGCACTTTGCCAGAAGACCCGGCTCTGGCTGAACTGTTCAGCACGGCTCACTGAACGAGAACCGGCTTTCCAAAAGAACTGACTCTCACTGAACGGGTCGGCACGGCTCACTGAACGAGAGAAGCGGCTCTCCAAAAAAACGGCTCTCTCTAAACGGGTCGGCACGGCTCACTGAACGAGAAAACCGGCTCTCCAAAAGAACCGGCTCTCAGCCAACTCGCCCGGCAGTACGCACTTTGCCAGAACACCCGGTTCTGGCTGAACAGGTCGGCACGGCTCACTGAACGAGAGAATCGGCTGTCCAAAAGAACCGGCTCTCAGCCAACTCGCCCAGCAGTACGCACTTTGCCAGAAGACCCGGCTCTGGCTGAACGGTTCAGCACGGCTCACTGAACGAGAGAACCAGCTCTCAGCCAACTCGCCCAGCTGTACGCACTTTGCCAGAATACCCGGCTCTGGTTGAACTGTTCAGGACGGCTCACTGAACGAAAACCGGGTTTCCAAAAGAACTGACTGTCACTGAACGGGTCGGCACGGCTCACTGAACGAGAAAACCGGCTCTCCAAAAGAACCGGCTCTCAGCCATCTCGCCCGGCAGTACGCACTTTGCCAGAACAACCGGTTCTGGCTGAACAGGTCGGCACGGCTCACTGAACGAGAAAACCGGCTCTCCAAAAGAACCGGCTCTCAGCCAACTCGCCCGGCAGTACGCACTTTGCCAGAACACCCGGTTCTGGCTGAACAGGTCGGCACGGCTCACTGAACGAGAGAATCGGCTGTCCAAAAGAACCGGCTCTCAGCCAACTCGCCCAGCAGTACGCACTTTCCCAGAAGACCCGGCTCTGGCTGAACGGTTCAGCACGGCTCACTGAAAGAGAGAACCGGCTGTCCAAAACAACCGGCTCTCAGTCAACCCGCCCAGCAGTACGCACTTTGCCAGAAGACCCAGCTCCGACTGAACGGTTCAGCACGGCTCACTGAACGAGAGAACCGGATCTACAAAAAACGGCTCTCACTGAACGGGACGGCACGGCTCACTGAACGAGAGAACCGGCTGTCCAAAAGAACCGGCTCTCAGCCAACTTGCCCAGCAGTACACACTTTTCCAGAAGACCCGGCTCTGGCTGACCGGTTCAGCACGGCTTACTCAAAGAGAGAACCGGCTGTCCAAAAGAACCGGCTCTCAGCCAACTTGCCCAGCAGTACGCACTTTGCCAGAATACCCGGCTCCGGCTGGACGGTTCAGCACTGCTCACCGAACGAGAACCGGCTCTCAGCCAACTTACCCAGCAGTACGCACTTTGCCAGAAGACCCGGTTCTGACTGAACGGTACAGCACGGCTCATTAAACGAGAGAACCGGCTCTCCAAAAGAACCGGCTCTCAGCCAACTCGCCCAGCAGTACGCACTTTGTCAGAAGACCCGGCTCTGACTCAACGGTTCAGCACGGCTCGCTGAACGAGAGAACCGGCTGTCCAAAAGAACCGGCTCTCACTGAACGGGTCGGCACGGCTCACTGAACGAGAGAACCGGCTCTCCAAAAGAACGGCTCTCACTGAACGGGTCGGCACGGCTCACTGAACGAGATAACTGGCTCTCCAAAAAAACCGGCTCTCAGCAAACTCGCCCAGCAGTACGCACTTTTCCAGAAGACCCGGTTCTGACTGAACGGTTCAGTACGGCTCACTGAAGGAGAGAACCGGCTATCCGAAAGAACCGGCTCTCAGCCAACTCGCCCAGCAGTACGCACTTTGCCAGAAGACCCGGCTCCGGCTGAACGGTTCAGCACGGCTCATTGAACGAGAGAACCGGCTCTCCAAAAGAACGGCTCTCACTGAACAGGATGGCACGGCTCACTGAACGAGGGAACCGGCTGTCCAAAAGAACCGGCTCTCAGCCAACTTGCCCAGCAGTACGCACTTTTCCAGATGACCCGGCTCGGGCTGAACGGTTCAGCACGGCTCACTCAACGAGAGAACCGGCTGTCCAAAAGAACCGGCTCTCAGCCAACTTGCCCAGCAGTACGCACTTTGCCAGAAGACCCGGCTCTGGTTGAACGGTTCAGCACGGCTCACTGAACGAGAACCGGCTCCCAGCCAACTTGCCCAGCAGTACGCACTTTGCCAGAAGACCCGGCTCTGGCTGAACGGTTCAGCACGGCTCACTGAACGAGAGAACCAGCTCTCAGCCAACTCGCCCAGCTGTACGCACTTTGCCAGAAGACCCGGCTCTGGCTGAACTGTTCAGCACGGCTCGCTGAACGAGAAACGGGTTTCCAAAAGAACTGACTTTCACTGAACGGGTCGGCACGGCTCACTGAACGAGAGAAGCGGCTCTCCAAAAAACGGCTCTCTCTGAACGGGTCGGCACGGCTCACTGAACGAGAAAACCGGCTCTCCAAATGAACCGGCTCTCAGCCAACTCGCTCTGATGTACGCACTTTGCCAGAACACCCGGTTCTGGCTGAACAGGTCGGCACGGCTCACTGAACGAGAGAATCGGCTGTCCAAAAGAACCGGCTCTCAGCCAACTCGCCCAGCAGTACGCACTTTGCTAGAAGACCCGGCTCTGGCTGAACGGTTCAGCACGGCTCACTGAAGGAGAGAACCGGCTGTCCGAAAGAACCGGCTCTCAGCCAACTCGCCCAGCAGTACGCACTTTGCCAGAAGACCCGGCTACGGCTGAACGGTTCAGCACGGCTCACTGAACGAGAGAACCGGCTCTACAAAAAAACGGCTCTCACTGAACGGGACGGCACGGCTCACTGAACGAGAGAACCGGCTGTCCAAAAGAACCGGCTCTCAGCCAACTTGCCCAGCAGTACACACTTTTCCAGAAGACCCGGCTCGGGCCGAACGGTTCAGCACGGCTCACTCAACGAGAGAACCGGCTGTCCAAAAGAACCGGCTCTCAGCCAACTTGCCCAGCAGTACGCAGTTTGCCAGAAGACCCGGCTCTGGCTGAACGGTTAAGCACGGCTCACTGAACGAGAACCGGCTCCCAGCCAACTTGCCCAGCAGTACGCACTTTGCCAGAAGACCCGGCTCTGGCTGAACGGTTAAGCACGGCTCACTGAACGAGATAACCAGCTCTCAGCCAACTCGCCCAGCAGTACGCACTTTGCCAGAAGACCCGGCTCTGGCTGAACTGTTCAGCACGGCTCACTGAACGAGAACCGGCTTTCCAAAAGAACTGACTCTCACTGAACGGGTCGGCACGGCTCACTGAACGAGAGAAGCGGCTCTCCAAAAAAACGGCTCTCTCTAAACGGGTCGGCACGGCTCACTGAACGAGAAAACCGGCTCTCCAAAAGAACCGGCTCTCAGCCAACTCGCCCGGCAGTACGCACTTTGCCAGAACACCCGGTTCTGGCTGAACAGGTCGGCACGGCTCACTGAACGAGAGAATCGGCTGTCCAAAAGAACCGGCTCTCAGCCAACTCGCCCAGCAGTACGCACTTTGCCAGAAGACCCGGCTCTGGCTGAACGGTTCAGCACGGCTCACTGAACGAGAGAACCGGCTCTACAAAAAAACGGCTCTCACTGAACGGGACGGCACGGCTCACTGAACGAGAGAACCGGCTGTCCAAAAGAACCGGCTCTCAGCCAACTTGCCCAGCAGTACGCACTTTGCCAGAAGACCCGGCTCTGGCTGAACGGTTCAGCACGGCTCACTGAACGAGAGAACCAGCTCTCAGCCAACTCGCCCAGCTGTACGCACTTTGCCAGAATACCCGGCTCTGGTTGAACTGTTCAGGACGGCTCAATGAACGAGAACCGGGTTTCCAAAAGAACTGACTGTCACTGAACGGGTCGGCACGGCTCACTGAACGAGAAAACCGGCTCTCCAAAAGAACCGGCTCTCTCTGAACGGGTCGGCACGGCTCACTGAACGAGAAAACCGGCTCTCCAAAAGAACCGGCTCTCAGCCATCTCGCCCGGCAGTACGCACTTTGCCAGAACAACCGGTTCTGGCTGAACAGGTCGGCACGGCTCACTGAACGAGAGAACCGGCTGTCCAAAAGAACCGGCTCTCAGCCAACTCGCCCAGCAGTACGCACTTTGCCAGAAGACCCGGCTCTGGCTGAACGGTTCAGCACGGCTCACTGAACGAGAGAACCGGCTCTCCAAAAGAACCGGCTCTCAGACAATTCGCCCAGCAGTACGCACTTTCCCAGAAGACCCGGCTCTGGCTGAACGGTTCAGCACGGCTCACTGAACGAGAGAACCGGCTGTCCAAAACAACCGGCTCTCAGCCAACCCGCCCAGCAGTACGCACTTTGCCAGAAGACCCAGCTCCGACTGAACGGTTCAGCACGGCTCACTGAACGAGAGAACCGGATCTACAAAAAACGGCTCTCACTGAACGGGACGGCACGGCTCACTGAACGAGAGAACCGGCTGTCCAAAAGAACCGGCTCTCAGCCAACTTGCCCAGCAGTACACACTTTTCCAGAAGACCCGGCTCTGGCTGACCGGTTCAGCACGGCTTACTCAAAGAGAGAACCGGCTGTCCAAAAGAACCGGCTCTCAGCCAACTTGCCCAGCAGTACGCACTTTGCCAGAATACCCGGCTCTGGCTGAACGGTTCAGCACTGCTCACCGAACGAGAACCGGCTCTCAGCCAACTTACCCAGCAGTACGCACTTTGCCAGAAGACCCGGTTCTGACTGAACGGTACAGCACGGCTCACTAAACGAGAGAACCGGCTCTCCAAAAGAACCCGCTCTCAGCCAACTCGCCCAGCAGTACGCACTTTGTCAGAAGACCCGGCTCTGACTCAACGGTTCAGCACGGCTCGCTGAACGAGAGAACCGGCGGTCCAAAAGAACCGGCTCTCACTGAACGGGTCGGCACGGCTCACTGAACGAGAGAACCGGCTCTCCAAAAGAACGGCTCTCACTGAACGGGTCGGCACGGCTCACTGAACGAGATAACTGGCTCTCCAAAAAAACCGGCTCTCAGCAAACTCGCCCAGCAGTACGCACTTTTCCAGAAGACCCGGTTCTGACTGAACGGTTCAGTACGGCTCACTGAAGGAGAGAACCGGCTATCCGAAAGAACCGGCTCTCAGCCAACTCGCCCAGCAGTACGCACTTTGCCAGAAGACCCGGCTCCGGCTGAACGGTTCAGCACGGCTCATTGAACGAGAGAACCGGCTCTCCAAAAGAACGGCTCTCACTGAACAGGATGGCACGGCTCACTGAACGAGGGAACCGGCTGTCCAAAAGAACCGGCTCTCAGAACTTGCCCAGCAGTACGCACTTTTCCAGATGACCCGGCTCGGGCTGAACGGTTCAGCACGGCTCACTCAACGAGAGAACCGGCTGTCCAAAAGAACCGGCTCTCAGCCAACTTGCCCAGCAGTACGCACTTTGCCAGAAGACCCGGCTCTGGTTGAACGGTTCAGCACGGCTCACTGAACGAGAACCGGCTCCCAGCCAACTTGCCCAGCAGTACGCACTTTGCCAGAAGACCCGGCTCTGGCTGAACGGTTCAGCACGGCTCACTGAACGAGAGAACCAGCTCTCAGCCAACTCGCCCAGCTGTACGCACTTTGCCAGAAGACCCGGCTCTGGCTGAACTGTTCAGCACGGCTCGCTGAACGAGAAATGGGTTTCCAAAAGAACTGATTTTCACTGAACGGGTCGGCACGGCTCACTGAACGAGAGAAGCGGCTCTCCAAAAAACGGCTTTCTCTGAACGGGTCGGCACGGCTCACTGAACGAGAAAACCGGCTCTCCAAATAAACCGGCTCTCAGCCAACTCGCCCGGCAGTACGCACTTTGCCAGAACACCCGGTTCTGGCTGAACAGGTCGGCACGGCTCACTGAACGAGAGAATCGGCTGTCCAAAAGAACCGGCTCTCAGCCAACTCGCCCAGCAGTACGCACTTTGCCAGAAGACCCGGCTCTGGCTGAACGGTTCAGCACGGCTCACTGAAGGAGAGAACCGGCTGTCCGAAAGAACCGGCTCTCAGCCAACTCGCCCAGCAGTACGCACTTTGCCAGAAGACCCGGCTCCGGCTGAACGGTTCAGCACGGCTCACTGAACGAGAGAACCGGCTCTACAAAAAAACGGCTCTCACTGAACGGGACGGCACGGCTCACTGAACGAGAGAACCGGCTGTCCAAAAGAACCGGCTCTCAACCAACTTGCCCAGCAGTACGCACTTTTCCAGAAGACCCGGCTCGGGCCGAACGGTTCAGCACGGCTCACTCAACGAGAGAACCGGCTGTCCAAAAGAACCGGCTCTCAGCCAACTTGCCCAGCAGTACGCAGTTTGCCAGAAGACCCGGCTCTGGCTGAACGGTTAAGCACGGCTCACTGAACAAGAAACCGGCTCCCAGCCAACTTGCCCAGCAGTACGCACTTTGCCAGAAGACCCGGCTCTGGCTGAACGGTTCAGCACGGCTCACTGAACGAGATAACCAGCTCTCAGCCAACTCGCCCAGCAGTACGCACTTTGCCAGAAGACCCGGCTCTGGCTGAACTGTTCAGCACGGCTCACTGAACGAGAACCGGCTTTCCAAAAGAACTGACTCTCACTGAACGGGTCGGCACGGCTCACTGAACGAGAGAAGCGGCTCTCCAAAAAAACGGCTCTCTCTAAACGGGTCGGCACGGCTCACTGAACGAGAAAACCGGCTCTCCAAAAGAACCGGCTCTCAGCCAACTCGCCGAGCAGTACGCACTTTGCCAGAAGACCCGGCTCTGGCTGAACGGTTCAGCACGGCTCACTGAACGACAGAACCGGCTCTACAAAAAAACGGCTCTCACTGAACGGGACGGCACGGCTCACTGAAGGAGAGAACCGGCTGTCCAAAAGAACCGGCTCTCAGCCAACTTGCCCAGCAGTACGCACTTTTCAAGAAGACCCGGCTCTGGCTGACCGGTTCAGCACAGCTCACTAAAAGAGAAAACCGGCTGTCTAAAAGAACCGGCTCTCAGCCAACTTGCCCAGCAATACGCGCTTTGCCAGAAGACCCGGCTCCTTTCAACGGTTCAGCACGGCTCGCTGAACGTGAGAACCGGCTGTCCAAAATAACCGGCTCTCACTGAACGGGTCGGCACGGCTCACTGAACGAGAGAACCGGCTCTCCAAAAGAACGGCTCTCACTGAACGGGTCGGCACGGCTCACTGAACGAATGAACCGGCTCTCAAAAAGAACGGCTCTCGGCCAACCCGCCCAGCAGTACGCACTTTGCCAGAAGACCCGGCTCCGACTGAACGGTTCAGCACGGCTCACTGAACGAGAGAACCGGCTCTCCAAAAGAACGGCTCTCAGTGAACGGTACGGCACGGCTCACTGAACGAGAGAACCGGCTGTCCAAAAGAACCGGCTCTCAGCCAACTTGCCCAGCAGTACACACTTTTCCAGAAGACCCGGCTCTGGCTGACCGGTTCAGCACGGCTCACTCGAAGAGAGAACCGGCTGTCCAAAAGAACCGGCTCTCAGCCAACTTGCCCAGCAGTACGCACTTTGCCAGATGTCCCGGCTCTGGCTGAACGGTTCAGCACTGCTCACTGAACGAGAACCGGCTCTCAGCCAACTTCCCCAGCAGTACGCACTTTGCCAGAAGACCCGGTTCTGACTGAACGGTACAGCACGGCTCACTAAACGAGAGAACCGGCTCTCCAATAGTACCGGCTCTCAGCCAACTCGCCCAGCAGTACGCACTTTGTCAGAAGACCCGGCTCTGACTCAACGGTTCAGCACGGCTCGCTGAACGAGAGAACCGTCTGTCCAAAAGAACCGGCTCTCACTGAACGGGTCGGCACGGCTCACTGAACGAGAGAACCGGCTCTCCAAAAAACGGCTCTCACTGAACGGGTCGGCACGGCTCACTGAACGAGATAACTGGGTCTCCAAAAGAACCGGCTCTCAGCAAACTCGCCCAGCAGTACGCACTTTTCCAGAAGACCCGGTTCTGACTGAACGGTTCAGTACGGCTCACTGAAGGAGAGAACCGGGTATCCGAAAGAACCGGCTCTCAGCCAACTTGCCCAGCAGTACGCTCTTTGCCAGAAGACCCGGCTCCGGCTGAACGGTTCAGCACGGCTCATTGAACGACAGAACCGGCTCTCCAAAAGAACGGCTCTCACTGAACGGGACGGCACGGCTCACTGAACGAGAGAACCGGCTGTCCAAAAGAACCGGCTCTCAGCCAACTTGCCCAGCAGTACGCACTTTTCCAGATGACCCGGCTCGGGCTGAACGGTTCAGGACGGCTCACTCAACGAGAGAACCGGCTGTCCAAAAGAACCGGCTCTCAGCCAACTTGCCCAGCAGTACGCACTTTGCCAGAAGACCCGGCTCTGGTTGAACGGTTCAGCACGGCTCACTGAACGAGAACCGGCTCCCAGCCAACTTGCCCAGCAGTACGCACTTTGCCAGAAGACCCGGCTCTGGCTGAACGGTTCAGAACGGCTCACTGAACGAGAGAACCAGCTCTCAGCCAACTCGCCCAGCTGTACGCACTTTGCCAGAAGACCCGGCTCTGGCTAAACTGTTCAGCACGGCTCACTGAACGAGAACCGGGTTTCCAAAAGAACTGACTTTCACTGAACGGGTCGGCACGGCTCACTGAACGAGAGAAGCGGCTCTCCAAAAGAACGGCTCTCTCTGAACGGGTCGGCACGGCTCACTGAACGAGAAAACCGGCTCTCCAAAAGAACCGGCTCTCAGCCATCTCGCCCGGCAGTACGCACTTTGCCAGAACAACCGGTTCTGGCTGAACAGGTCGGCACGGCTCACTGAACGAGAGAATCGGCTGTCCAAAAGAACCGCCTCTCAGCCAACTCGCCCAGCAGTACGCACTTTGCCAGAAGACCCGGCTCTGGCTGAACGGTTCAGCACGGCTCACTGAACGAGAGAACCGGCTCTCCAAAAGAACCGGCTCTCAGCCAACTCGCCCAGCAGTACGCACTTTGCCAGAAGACCCAGCTCCGACTGAACGGTTCAGCACGGCTCACTGAACGAGAGAACCGGCTCTCCAAAAGAACGGCTCTCAGTGAACGGTACGGCACGGCTCACTGAACGAGAGAACCGGCTGTCCAAAAGAACCGGCTCTCAGCCAACTTGCCCAGCAGTACACACTTTTCCAGAAGACCCGGCTCTGGCTGACCGGTTCAGCACGGCTCACTCGAAGAGAGAACCGGCTGTCCAAAAGAACCGGCTCTCAGCCAACTTGCCCAGCAGTACGCACTTTGCCAGAAGTCCCGGCTCTGGCTGAACGGTTCAGCACTGCTCACTGAACGAGAACCGGCTCTCAGCCAACTTCCCCAGCAGTACGCACTTTGCCAGAAGACCCGGTTCTGACTGAACGGTACAGCACGGCTCACTAAACTAGAGAACCGGCTCTCCAAAAGAACCGGCTCTCAGCCAACTCGCCCAGCAGTACGCACTTTGTCAGAAGACCCGGCTCTGACTCAACGGTTCAGCACGGCTCGCTGAACGAGAGAACCGTCTGTCCAAAAGAACCGGCTCTCACTGAACGGGTCGGCACGGCTCACTGAACGAGAGAACCGGCTCTCCAAAAAACGGCTCTCACTGAACGGGTCGGCACGGCTCACTGAACGAGATAACTGGGTCTCCAAAAGAACCGGCTCTCAGCAAACTCGCCCAGCAGTACGCACTTTTCCAGAAGACCCGGTTCTGACTGAACGGTTCAGTACGGCTCACTGAAGGAGAGAACCGGCTATCCGAAAGAACCGGCTCTCAGCCAACTCGCCCAGCAGTACGCACTTTGCCAGAAGACCCGGCTCCGGCTGAACGGTTCAGCACGGCTCATTGAACGAGAGAACCGGCTCTCCAAAAGAACGGCTCTCACTGAACGGGACGGCACGGCTCACTGAACGAGAGAACCGGCTGTCCAAAAGAACCGGCTCTCAGCCAACTTGCCCAGCAGTACGCACTTTTCCAGATGACCCGGCTCGGGCTGAACGGTTCAGCACGGCTCACTCAACGAGAGAACCGGCTGTCCAAAAGAACCGGCTCTCAGCCAACTTGCCCAGCAGTACGCACTTTGCCAGAAGACCCGGCTCTGGTTGAACGGTTCAGCACGGCTCACTGAACGAGAACCGGCTCCCAGCCAACTTGCCCAGCAGTACGCACTTTGCCAGAAGACCCGGCTCTGGCTGAAAGGTTCAGCACGGCTCACTGAACGAGAGAACCAGCTCTCAGCCAACTCGCCCAGCTGTACGCACTTTGCCAGAAGACCCGGCTCTGGCTAAACTGTTCAGCACGGCTCACTGAACGAGAACCGGGTTTCCAAAAGAACTGACTTTCACTGAACGGGTCGGCACGGCTCACTGAACGAGAGAAGCGGCTCTCCAAAGAACGGCTCTCTCTGAACGGGTCGGCACGGCTCACTGAACGAGAAAACCGGCTCTCCAAAAGAACCGGCTCTCAGCCATCTCGCCCGGCAGTACGCACTTTGCCAGAACAACCGGTTCTGGCTGAACAGGTCGGCACGGCTCACTGAACGAGAGAATCGGCTGTCCAAAAGAACCGGCTCTCAGCCAACTCGCCCAGCAGTACGCACTTTGCCAGAAGACCCGGCTCTGGCTGAACGGTTCAGCACGGCTCACTGAACGAGAGAACCGGCTCTCCAAAAGAACCGGCTCTCAGCCAACTCGCCCAGCAGTACGCACTTTGCCAGAAGACCCGGCTCTGGCTGAACGGTTCAGCACGGCTCACTGAACGAGAGAACCGGCTGTCCAAAAGACCCGGCTCTCAGCCAACCCGCCCAGCAGTAGGCACTTTGCCAGAAGACCCAGCTCCGACTGAACGGTTCAGCACGGCTCACTGAACGAGTGAACCGGATCTACAAAAAACGGCTCTCACTGAACGGGACGGCACGGCTCACTGAACGAGAGAACCGGCTGTCCAAAAGAACCGGCTCTCAGCCAACTTGCCCAGCAGTACACACTTTTCCAGAAGACCCGGCTCTGGCTGACCGGTTCAGCACGGCTCACTCAAAGAGAGAACCGGCTGTCCAAAAGAACCGGCTCTCAGCCAACTTGCCCAGCAGTACGCACTTTGCCAGAAGACCCGGCTCTGGCTGAACGGTTCAGCACTGCTCACTGAACGAGAACCGGCTCTCAGCCAACTTACCCAGCAGTACGCACTTTGCCAGAAGACCCGGTTCTGACTGAACGGTACAGCACGGCTCACTAAACGAGAGAACCGGCTCTCCAAAAGAACCGGCTCTCAGCCAACTCGCCCAGCAGTACGCACTTTGTCAGAATACCCGGCTCTGACTCAACGGTTCAGCACGGCTCGCTGAACGAGAGAACCGGCTGTCCAAAAGAGCCAGCTCTCACTGAACGGGTCGGCACGGCTCACTGAACGAGAGAACCGGCTCTCCAAAAGAACGGCTCTCACCGAAGGGGTCGGCACGGCTCACTGAACGAGATAACTGGCTCTCCAAAAGAACCGGCTCCCAGCAAACTCGCCCAGCAGTACGCACTTTTCCAGAAGACCCGGTTCTGACTGAACGGTTCAGTACGGCTCACTGAAGGAGAGAACCGGCTATCCGAAAGAACCGGCTCTCAGCCAACTCGCCCAGCAGTACGCACTTTGCCAGAAGACCCGGCTCCGGCTGAACGGTTCAGCACGGCTCATTGAACGAGAGAACCGGCTCTCCAAAAGAACGGCTCTCACTGAACAGGATGGCACGGCTCACTGAACGAGGGAACCGGCTGTCCAAAAGAACCGGCTCTCAGCCAACTTGCCCAGCAGTACGCACTTTTCCAGATGACCCGGCTCGGGCTGAACGGTTCAGCACGGCTCACTCAACGAGAGAACCGGCTGTCCAAAAGAACCGGCTCTCAGCCAACTTGCCCAGCAGTACGCACTTTGCCAGAAGACCCGGCTCTGGTTGAACGGTTCAGCACGGCTCACTGAACGAGAACCGGCTCCCAGCCAACTTGCCCAGCAGTACGCACTTTGCCAGAAGACCCGGCTCTGGCTGAACGGTTCAGCACGGCTCACTGAACGAGAGAACCAGCTCTCAGCCAACTCGCCCAGCTGTACGCACTTTGCCAGAAGACCCGGCTCTGGCTGAACTGTTCAGCACGGCTCGCTGAACAAGAAACGGGTTTCCAAAAGAACTGACTTTCACTGAACGGGTCGGCACGGCTCACTGAACGAGAGAAGCGGCTCTCCAAAAAACGGCTCTCTCTGAACGGGTCGGCACGGCTCACTGAACGAGAAAACCAGCTCTCCAAATGAACCGGCTCTCAGCCAACTCGCCCGGCAGTACGCACTTTGCCAGAACACCCGGTTCTGGCTGAACAGGTCGGCACGGCTCACTGAACGAGAGAATCGGCTGTCCAAAAGAACCGGCTCTCAGCCAACTCGCCCAGCAGTACGCACTTTGCCAGAAGACCCGGCTCTGGCTGAACGGTTCAGCACGGCTCACTGAAGGAGAGAACCGGCTGTCCGAAAGAACCGGCTCTCAGCCAACTCGCCCAGCAGTACGCACTTTGCCAGAAGACCCGGCTCCGGCTGAACGGTTCAGCACGGCTCACTGAACGAGAGAACCGGCTCTACAAAAAAACGGCTCTCACTGAACGGGACGGCACGGCTCACTGAACGAGAGAACCGGCTGTCCAAAAGAACCGGCTCTCAGCCAACTTGCCCAGCAGTACGCACTTTTCCAGAAGACCCGGCTCGGGCCGAACGGTTCAGCACGGCTCACTCAACGAGAGAACCGGCTGTCCAAAAGAACCGGCTCTCAGCCAACTTGCCCAGCAGTACGCAGTTTGCCAGAAGACCCGGCTCTGGCTGAACGGTTAAGCACGGCTCACTGAACGAGAACCGGCTCCCAGCCAACTTGCCCAGCAGTACGCACTTTGCCAGAAGACCCGGCTCTGGCTGAACGGTTCAGCACGGCTCACTGAACGAGATAACCAGCTCTCAGCCAACTCGCCCAGCAGTACGCACTTTGCCAGAAGACCCGGCTCTGGCTGAACTGTTCAGCACGGCTCACTGAACGAGAACCGGCTTTCCAAAAGAACTGACTCTCACTGAACGGGTCGGCACGGCTCACTGAACGAGAGAAGCGGCTCTCCAAAAAAACGGCTCTCTCTAAACGGGTCGGCACGGCTCACTGAACGAGAAAACCGGCTCTCCAAAAGAACCGGCTCTCAGCCAACTCGCCCGGCAGTACGCACTTTGCCAGAACACCCGGTTCTGGCTGAACAGGTCGGCACGGCTCACTGAACGAGAGAATCGGCTGTCCAAAAGAACCGGCTCTCAGCCAACTCGCCCAGCAGTACGCACTTTGCCAGAAGACCCGGCTCTGGCTGAACGGTTCAGCACGGCTCACTGAACGAGAGAACCGGCTCTACAAAAAAACGGCTCTCACTGAACGGGACGGCACGGCTCACTGAACGAGAGAACCGGCTGTCCAAAAGAACCGGCTCTCAGCCAACTTGCCCAGCAGTACGCACTTTTCAAGAAGACCCGGCTCCTTTCAACGGTTCAGCACGGCTCGCTGAACGTGAGAACCGGCTGTCCAAAATAACCGCCTCTCACTGAACGGGTCGGCACGGCTCACTGAACGAGAGAACCGGCTCTCCAAAAGAACGGCTCTCACTGAACGGGTCGGCACGGCTCACTGAACGAATGAACCGGCTCTCAAAAAGAACGGCTCTCGGCCAACCCGCCCAGCAGTACGCACTTTGCCAGAAGACCCGGCTCCGACTGAACGGTTCAGCACGGCTCACTGAACGAGAGAACCGGCTGTCCAAAAGAACCGGCTCTCAGCCAACTTGCCCAGCAGTACACACTTTTCCAGAAGACCCGGCTCTGGCTGACCGGTTCAGCACGGCTCACTCGAAGAGAGAACCGGCTGTCCAAAAGAACCGGCTCTCAGCCAACTTGCCCAGCAGTACGCAATTTGCCAGAAGTCCCGGCTCTGGCTGAACGGTTCAGCACTGCTCACTGAACGAGAACCGGCTCTCAGCCAACTTCCCCAGCAGTACGCACTTTGCCAGAAGACCCGGTTCTGACTGAACGGTACAGCACGGCTCACTAAACGAGAGAACCGGCTCTCCAAAAGAACCGGCTCTCAGCCAACTCGCCCAGCAGTACGCACTTTGTCAGAAGACCCGGCTCTGACTCAACGGTTCAGCACGGCTCGCTGAACGAGAGAACCGTCTGTCCAAAAGAACCGGCTCTCACTGAACGGGTCGGCACGGCTCACTGAACGAGAGAACCGGCTCTCCAAAAAACGGCTCTCACTGAACGGGTCGGCACGGCTCACTGAACGAGATAACTGGGTCTCCAAAAGAACCGGCTCTCAGCAAACTCGCCCAGCAGTACGCACTTTTCCAGAAGACCCGGTTCTGACTGAACGGTTCAGTACGGCTCACTGAAGGAGAGAACCGGGTATCCGAAAGAACCGGCTCTCAGCCAACTCGCCCAGCAGTACGCACTTTGCCAGAAGACCCGGCTCCGGCTGAACGGTTCAGCACGGCTCATTGAACGAGAGAACCGGCTCTCCAAAAGAACGGCTCTCACTGAACGGGACGGCACGGCTCACTGAACGAGAGAACCGGCTGTCCAAAAGAACCGGCTCTCAGCCAACATGCCCAGCAGTACGCACTTTTCCAGAAGACCCGGCTCGGGCTGAACGGTTCAGCACGGCTCACTCAACGAGAGAACCGGCTGTCCAAAAGAACCGGCTCTCAGCCAACTTGCCCAGCAGTACGCACTTTGCCAGAAGACCCGGCTCTGGTTGAACGGTTCAGCACGGCTCACTGAACGAGAACCGGCTCCCAGCCAACTTGCCCAGCAGTACGCACTTTGCCAGAAGACCCGGCTCTGGCTGAACGGTTCAGAACGGCTCACTGAACGAGAGAACCAGCTCTCAGCCAACTCGCCCAGATGTACGCACTTTGCCAGAAGACCCGGCTCTGGCTAAACTGTTCAGCACGGCTCACTGAACGAGAACCGGGTTTCCAAAAGAACTGACTTTCACTGAACGGGTCGGCACGGCTCACTGAACGAGAGAAGCGGCTCTCCAAAAGAACGGCTCTCTCTGAACGGGTCGGCACGGCTCACTGAACGAGAAAACCGGCTCTCCAAAAGAACCGGCTCTCAGCCATCTCGCCCGGCAGTACGCACTTTGCCAGAACAACCGGTTCTGGCTGAACAGGTCGGCACGGCTCACTGAACGAGAGAATCGGCTGTCCAAAAGAACTGGCTCTCAGCCAACTCGCCCAGCAGTACGCACTTTGCCAGAAGACCCGGCTCTGGCTGAACGGTTCAGCACGGCTCACTGAACGAGAGAACCGGCTCTCCAAAAGAACCGGCTCTCAGCCAACTCGCCCAGCAGTACGCACTTTGCCAGAAGACCCGGCTCTGGCTGAACGGTTCAGCACGGCTCACTGAACGAGAGAACCGGCTGTCCAAAAGACCCGGCTCTCAGCCAACCCGCATAGCAGTACGCACTTTGCCAGAAGTCCCAGCTCCGACTGAACGTTTCAGCACGGCTCACTGAACGAGAGAACCGGCTCTCCAAAAGAACGGCTCTCAGTGAACGGTACGGCACGGCTCACTGAACGAGAGAACCGGCTGTCCAAAAGAACCGGCTCTCAGCCAACTTGCCCAGCAGTACACACTTTTCCAGAAGACCCGGCTCTGGCTGACCGGTTCAGCACGGCTCACTCGAAGAGAGAACCGGCTGTCCAAAAGAACCGGCTCTCAGCCAACTTGCCCAGCAGTACGCACTTTGCCAGAAGTCCCGGCTCTGGCTGAACGGTTCAGCACTGCTCACTGAACGAGAACCGGCTCTCAGCCAACTTCCCCAGCAGTACGCACTTTGCCAGAAGACCCGGTTCTGACTGAACGGTACAGCACGGCTCACTAAACGAGAGAACCGGCTCTCCAAAAGAACCGGCTCTCAGCCAACTCGCCCAGCAGTACGCACTTTGTCAGAAGACCCGGCTCTGACTCAACGGTTCAGCACGGCTCGCTGAACGAGAGAACCGTCTGTCCAAAAGAACCGGCTCTCACTGAACGGGTCGGCACGGCTCACTGAACGAGAGAACCGGCTCTCCAAAAAACGGCTCTCACTGAACGGGTCGGCACGGCTCACTGAACGAGATAACTGGGTCTCCAAAAGAACCGGCTCTCAGCAAACTCGCCCAGCAGTACGCACTTTTCCAGAAGACCCGGTTCTGACTGAACGGTTCAGTACGGCTCACTGAAGGAGAGAACCGGCTATCCGAAAGAACCGGCTCTCAGCCAACTCGCCCAGCAGTACGCACTTTGCCAGAAGACCCGGCTCCGGCTGAACGGTTCAGCACGGCTCATTGAACGAGAGAACCGGCTCTCCAAAAGAACGGCTCTCACTGAACGGGACGGCACGGCTCACTGAACGAGAGAACCGGCTGTCCAAAAGAACCGGCTCTCAGCCAACTTGCCCAGCAGTACGCACTTTTCCAGATGACCCGGCTCGGGCTGAACGGTTCAGCACGGCTCACTCAACGAGAGAACCGGCTGTCCAAAAGAACCGGCTCTCAGCCAACTTGCCCAGCAGTACGCACTTTGCCAGAAGACCCGGCTCTAGCTGAACGGTTCAGCACGGCTCACTGAACGAGAGAACCAGCTCTCAGCCAACTCGCCCAGCTGTACGCACTTTGCCAGAAGACCCGGCTCTGGCTGAAAGGTTCAGCACGGCTCACTGAACGAGAGAACCAGCTCTCAGCCAACTCGCCCAGCTGTACGCACTTTGCCAGAAGACCCGGCTCTGGCTAAACTGTTCAGCACGGCTCACTGAACGAGAACCGGGTTTCCAAAAGAACTGACTTTCACTGAACGGGTCGGCACGGCTCACTGAACGAGAGAAGCGGCTCTCCAAAAGAACGGCTCTCTCTGAACGGGTCGGCACGGCTCACTGAACGAGAAAACCGGCTCTCCAAAAGAACCGGCTCTCAGCCATCTCGCCCGGCAGTACGCACTTTGCCAGAACAACCGGTTCTGGCTGAACAGGTCGGCACGGCTCACTGAACGAGAGAATCGGATGTCCAAAAGAACCGGCTCTCAGCCATCTCGCCCAGCAGTACGCACTTTGCCAGAAGACCCGGCTCTGGCTGAACGGTTCAGCACGGCTCACTGAACGAGAGAACCGGCTCTCCAAAAGAACCGGCTCTCAGCCAACTCGCCCAGCAGTACGCACTTTGCCAGAAGACCCGGCTCTGGCTGAACGGTTCAGCACGGCTCACTGAACGAGAGAACCGGCTGTCCAAAAGACCCGGCTCTCAGCCAACCCGCCCAGCAGTAGGCACTTTGCCAGAAGACCCAGCTCCGACTGAACGGTTCAGCACGGCTCACTGAACGAGTGAACCGGATCTACAAAAAACGGCTCTCACTGAACGGGACGGCACGGCTCACTGAACGAGAGAACCGGCTGTCCAAAAGAACCGGCTCTCAGCCAACTTGCCCAGCAGTACACACTTTTCCAGAAGACCCGGCTCTGGCTGACCGGTTCAGCACGGCTCACTCGAAGAGAGAACCGGCTGTCCAAAAGAACCGGCTCTCAGCCAACTTGCCCAGCAGTACGCACTTTGCCAGAAGTCCCGGCTCTGGCTGAACGGTTCAGCACTGCTCACTGAACGAGAACCGGCTCTCAGCCAACTTCCCCAGCAGTACGCACTTTGCCAGAAGACCCGGTTCTGACTGAACGGTACAGCACGGCTCACTAAACGAGAGAACCGGCTCTCCAAAAGAACCGGCTCTCAGCCAACTCGCCCAGCAGTACGCACTTTGTCAGAAGACCCGGCTCTGACTCAACGGTTCAGCACGGCTCGCTGAACGAGAGAACCGTCTGTCCAAAAGAACCGGCTCTCACTGAACGGGTCGGCACGGCTCACTGAACGAGAGAACCGGCTCTCCAAAAAAACGGCTCTCACTGAACGGGTCGGCACGGCTCACTGAACGAGATAACTGGGTCTCCAAAAGAACCGGCTCTCAGCAAACTCGCCCAGCAGTACGCACTTTTCCAGAAGACCCGGTTCTGACTGAACGGTTCAGTACGGCTCACTGAAGGAGAGAACCGGGTATCCGAAAGAACCGGCTCTCAGCCAACTCGCCCAGCAGTACGCACTTTGCCAGAAGACCCGGCTCCGGCTGAACGGTTCAGCACGGCTCATTGAACGAGAGAACCGGCTCTTCAAAAGAACGGCTCTCACTGAACGGGACGGCACGGCTCACTGAACGAGAGAACCGGCTGTCCAAAAGAACCGGCTCTCAGCCAACTTGCCCAGCAGTACGCACTTTTCCAGATGACCCGGCTCGGGCTGAACGGTTCAGCACGGCTCACTCAACGAGAGAACCGGCTGTCCAAAAGAACCGGCTCTCAGCCAACTTGCCCAGCAGTACGCACTTTGCCAGAAGACCCGGCTCTGGTTGAACGGTTCAGCACGGCTCACTGAACGAGAACCGGCTCCCAGCCAACTTGCCCAGCAGTACGCACTTTGCCAGAAGACCCGGCTCTGGCTGAACGGTTCAGAACGGCTCACTGAACGAGAGAACCAGCTCTCAGCCAACTCGCCCAGCTGTACGCACTTTGCCAGAAGACCCGGCTCTGGCTAAACTGTTCAGCACGGCTCACTGAACGAGAACCGGGTTTCCAAAAGAACTGACTTTCACTGAACGGGTCGGCACGGCTCACTGAACGAGAGAAGCGGCTCTCCAAAAGAACGGCTCTCTCTGAACGGGTCGGCACGGCTCACTGAACGAGAAAACCGGCTCTCCAAAAGAACCGGCTCTCAGCCATCTCGCCCGGCAGTACGCACTTTGCCAGAACAACCGGTTCTGGCTGAACAGGTCGGCACGGCTCACTGAACGAGAGAATCGGCTGTCCAAAAGAACTGGCTCTCAGCCAACTCGCCCAGCAGTACGCACTTTGCCAGAAGACCCGGCTCTGGCTGAACGGTTCAGCACGGCTCACTGAACGAGAGAACCGGCTCTCCAAAAGAACCGGCTCTCAGCCAACTCGCCCAGCAGTACGCACTTTGCCAGAAGACCCGGCTCTGGCTGAACGGTTCAGCACGGCTCACTGAACGAGAGAACCGGCTGTCCAAAAGACCCGGCTCTCAGCCAACCCGCATAGCAGTACGCACTTTGCCAGAAGTCCCAGCTCTGACTGAACGGTTCAGCACGGCTCACTGAACGAGAGAACCGGCTCTCCAAAAGAACGCCTCTCAGTGAACGGTACGGCACGGCTCACTGAACGAGAGAACCGGCTGTCCAAAAGAACCGGCTCTCAGCCAACTTGCCCAGCAGTACACACTTTTCCAGAAGACCCGGCTCTGGCTGACCGGTTCAGCACGGCTCACTCGAAGAGAGAACCGGCTGTCCAAAAGAACCGGCTCTCAGCCAACTTGCCCAGCAGTACGCACTTTGCCAGAAGTCCCGGCTCTGGCTGAACGGTTCAGCACTGCTCACTGAACGAGAACCGGCTCTCAGCCAACTTCCCCAGCAGTACGCACTTTGCCAGAAGACCCGGTTCTGACTGAACGGTACAGCACGGCTCACTAAACGAGAGAACCGGCTCTCCAAAAGAACCGGCTCTCAGCCAACTCGCCCAGCAGTACGCACTTTGTCAGAAGACCCGGCTCTGACTCAACGGTTCAGCACGGCTCGCTGAACGAGAGAACCGTCTGTCCAAAAGAACCGGCTCTCACTGAACGGGTCGGCACGGCTCACTGAACGAGAGAACCGGCTCTCCAAAAAACGGCTCTCACTGAACGGGTCGGCACGGCTCACTGAACGAGATAACTGGGTCTCCAAAAGAACCGGCTCTCAGCAAACTCGCCCAGCAGTACGCACTTTTCCAGAAGACCCGGTTCTGACTGAACGGTTCAGTACGGCTCACTGAAGGAGAGAACCGGCTATCCGAAAGAACCGGCTCTCAGCCAACTCGCCCAGCAGTACGCACTTTGCCAGAAGACCCGGCTCCGGCTGAACGGTTCAGCACGGCTCATTGAACGAGAGAACCGGCTCTCCAAAAGAACGGCTCTCACTGAACGGGACGGCACGGCTCACTGAACAAGAGAACCGGCTGTCCAAAAGAACCGGCTCTCAGCCAACTTGCCCAGCAGTACGCACTTTTCCAGATGACCCGGCTCGGGCTGAACGGTTCAGCACGGCTCACTCAACGAGAGAACCGGCTGTCCAAAAGAACCGGCTCTCAGCCAACTTGCCCAGCAGTACGCACTTTGCCAGAAGACCCGGCTCTGGCTGAACGGTTCAGCACGGCTCACTGAACGAGAGAACCAGCTCTCAGCCAACTCGCCCAGCTGTACGCACTTTGCCAGAAGACCCGGCTCTGGCTAAACTGTTCAGCACGGCTCACTGAACGAGAACCGGGTTTCCAAAAGAACTGACTTTCACTGAACGGGTCGGCACGGCTCACTGAACGAGAAAACCGGCTCTCCAAAAGAACCGGCTCTCAGCCATCTCGCCCGGCAGTACGCACTTTGCCAGAACAACCGGTTCTGGCTGAACAGGTCGGCACGGCTCACTGAACGAGAGAATCGGCTGTCCAAAAGAACCGGCTCTCAGCCAACTCGCCCAGCAGTACGCACTTTGCCAGAAGACCCGGCTCTGGCTGAACGGTTCAGCACGGCTCACTGAACGAGAGAACCGGCTCTCCAAAAGAACCGGCTCTCAGCCAACTCGCCCAGCAGTACGCACTTTGCCAGAAGACCCGGCTCTGGCTGAACGGTTCAGCACGGCTCACTGAACGAGAGAACCGGCTGTCCAAAAGACCCGGCTCTCAGCCAACCCGCCCAGCAGTAGGCACTTTGCCAGAAGACCCAGCTCCGACTGAACGGTTCAGCACGGCTCACTGAACGAGTGAACCGGATCTACAAAAAACGGCTCTCACTGAACGGGACGGCACGGCTCACTGAACGAGAGAACCGGCTGTCCAAAAGAACCGGCTCTCAGCCAACTTGCCCAGCAGTACACACTTTTCCAGAAGACCCGGCTCTTGCTGACCGGTTCAGCACGGCTCACTCGAAGAGAGAACCGGCTGTCCAAAAGAACCGGCTCTCAGCCAACTTGCCCAGCAGTACGCACTTTGCCAGAAGTCCCGGCTCTGGCTGAACGGTTCAGCACTGCTCACTGAACGAGAACCGGCTCTCAGCCAACTTCCCCAGCAGTACGCACTTTGCCAGAAGACCCGGTTCTGACTGAACGGTACAGCACGGCTCACTAAACGAGAGAACCGGCTCTCCAAAAGAACCGGCTCTCAGCCAACTCGCCCAGCAGTACGCACTTTGTCAGAAGACCCGGCTCTGACTCAACGGTTCAGCACGGCTCGCTGAACGAGAGAACCGTCTGTCCAAAAGAACCGGCTCTCACTGAACGGGTCGGCACGGCTCACTGAACGAGAGAACCGGCTCTCCAAAAAAACGGCTCTCACTGAACGGGTCGGCACGGCTCACTGAACGAGATAACTGGGTCTCCAAAAGAACCGGCTCTCAGCAAACTCGCCCAGCAGTACGCACTTTTCCAGAAGACCCGGTTCTGACTGAACGGTTCAGTACGGCTCACTGAAGGAGAGAACCGGGTATCCGAAAGAACCGGCTCTCAGCCAACTCGCCCAGCAGTACGCACTTTGCCAGAAGACCCGGCTCCGGCTGAACGGTTCAGCACGGCTCATTGAACGAGAGAACCGGCTCTTCAAAAGAACGGCTCTCACTGAACGGGACGGCACGGCTCACTGAACGAGAGAACCGGCTGTCCAAAAGAACCGGCTCTCAGCCAACTTGCCCAGCAGTACGCACTTTTCCAGATGACCCGGCTCGGGCTGAACGGTTCAGCACGGCTCACTCAACGAGAGAACCGGCTGTCCAAAAGAACCGGCTCTCAGCCAACTTGCCCAGCAGTACGCACTTTGCCAGAAGACCCGGCTCTGGTTGAACGGTTCAGCACGGCTCACTGAACGAGAACCGGCTCCCAGCCAACTTGCCCAGCAGTACGCACTTTGCCAGAAGACCCGGCTCTGGCTGAACGGTTCAGAACGGCTCACTGAACGAGAGAACCAGCTCTCAGCCAACTCGCCCAGCTGTACGCACTTTGCCAGAAGACCCGGCTCTGGCTAAACTGTTCAGCACGGCTCACTGAACGAGAACCGGGTTTCCAAAAGAACTGACTTTCACTGAACGGGTCGGCACGGCTCACTGAACGAGAGAAGCGGCTCTCCAAAAGAACGGCTCTCTCTGAACGGGTCGGCACGGCTCACTGAACGAGAAAACCGGCTCTCCAAAAGAACCGGCTCTCAGCCATCTCGCCCGGCAGTACGCACTTTGCCAGAACAACCGGTTCTGGCTGAACAGGTCGGCACGGCTCACTGAACGAGAGAATCGGCTGTCCAAAAGAACTGGCTCTCAGCCAACTCGCCCAGCAGTACGCACTTTGCCAGAAGACCCGGCTCTGGCTGAACGGTTCAGCACGGCTCACTGAACGAGAGAACCGGCTCTCCAAAAGAACCGGCTCTCAGCCAACTCGCCCAGCAGTACGCACTTTGCCAGAAGACCCGGCTCTGGCTGAACGGTTCAGCACGGCTCACTGAACGAGAGAACCGGCTGTCCAAAAGACCCGGCTCTCAGCCAACCCGCATAGCAGTACGCACTTTGCCAGAAGTCCCAGCTCCGACTGAACGGTTCAGCACGGCTCACTGAACGAGAGAACCGGCTCTCCAAAAGAACGCCTCTCAGTGAACGGTACGGCACGGCTCACTGAACGAGAGAACCGGCTGTCCAAAAGAACCGGCTCTCAGCCAACTTGCCCAGCAGTACACACTTTTCCAGAAGACCCGGCTCTGGCTGACCGGTTCAGCACGGCTCACTCGAAGAGAGAACCGGCTGTCCAAAAGAACCGGCTCTCAGCCAACTTGCCCAGCAGTACGCACTTTGCCAGAAGTCCCGGCTCTGGCTGAACGGTTCAGCACTGCTCACTGAACGAGAACCGGCTCTCAGCCAACTTCCCCAGCAGTACGCACTTTGCCAGAAGACCCGGTTCTGACTGAACGGTACAGCACGGCTCACTAAACGAGAGAACCGGCTCTCCAAAAGAACCGGCTCTCAGCCAACTCGCCCAGCAGTACGCACTTTGTCAGAAGACCCGGCTCTGACTCAACGGTTCAGCACGGCTCGCTGAACGAGAGAACCGTCTGTCCAAAAGAACCGGCTCTCACTGAACGGGTCGGCACGGCTCACTGAACGAGAGAACCGGCTCTCCAAAAAACGGCTCTCACTGAACGGGTCGGCACGGCTCACTGAACGAGATAACTGGGTCTCCAAAAGAACCGGCTCTCAGCAAACTCGCCCAGCAGTACGCACTTTTCCAGAAGACCCGGTTCTGACTGAACGGTTCAGTACGGCTCACTGAAGGAGAGAACCGGCTATCCGAAAGAACCGGCTCTCAGCCAACTCGCCCAGCAGTACGCACTTTGCCAGAAGACCCGGCTCCGGCTGAACGGTTCAGCACGGCTCATTGAACCAGAGAACCGGCTCTCCAAAAGAACGGCTCTCACTGAACGGGACGGCACGGCTCACTGAACGAGAGAACCGGCTGTCCAAAAGAACCGGCTCTCAGCCAACTTGCCCAGCAGTACGCACTTTTCCAGATGACCCGGCTCGGGCTGAACGGTTCAGCACGGCTCACTCAACGAGAGAACCGGCTGTCCAAAAGAACCGGCTCTCAGCCAACTTGCCCAGCAGTACGCACTTTGCCAGAAGACCCGGCTCTGGCTGAACGGTACAGCACGGCTCACTGAACGAGAGAACCAGCTCTCAGCCAACTCGCCCAGCTGTACGCACTTTGCCAGAAGACCCGGCTCTGGCTAAACTGTTCAGCACGGCTCACTGAACGAGAACCGGGTTTCCAAAAGAACTGACTTTCACTGAACGGGTCGGCACGGCTCACTGAACGAGAGAAGCGGCTCTCCAAAAGAACGGCTCTCTCTGAACGGGTCGGCACGGCTCACTGAACGAGAAAACCGGCTCTCCAAAAGAACCGGCTCTCAGCCATCTCGCCCGGCAGTACGCACTTTGCCAGAACAACCGGTTCTGGCTGAACAGGTCGGCACGGCTCACTGAACGAGAGAATCGGCTGTCCAAAAGAACCGGCTCTCAGCCAACTCGCCCAGCAGTACGCACTTTGCCAGAAGACCCGGCTCTGGCTGAACGGTTCAGCACGGCTCACTGAACGAGAGAACCGGCTCTCCAAAAGAACCGGCTCTCAGCCAACTCGCCCAGCAGTACGCACTTTGCCAGAAGACCCGGCTCTGGCTGAACGGTTCAGCACGGCTCACTGAACGAGAGAACCGGCTGTCCAAAAGACCCGGCTCTCAGCCAACCCGCCCAGCAGTAGGCACTTTGCCAGAAGACCCAGCTCCGACTGAACGGTTCAGCACGGCTCACTGAACGAGTGAACCGGATCTACAAAAAACGGCTCTCACTGAACGGGAAGGCACGGCTCACTGAACGAGAGAACCGGCTGTCCAAAAGAACCGGCTCTCAGCCAACTTGCCCAGCAGTACACACTTTTCCAGAAGACCCGGCTCTGGCTGACCGGTTCAGCACGGCTCACTCAAAGAGAGAACCGGCTGTCCAAAAGAACCGGCTCCCAGCCAACTTGCCCAGCAGTACGCACTTTGCCAGAAGACCCGGCTCTGGCTGAACGGTTCAGCACGGCTCACTGAACGAGAGAACCAGCTCTCAGCCAACTCGCCCAGCTGTACGCACTTTGCCAGAAGACCCGGCTCTGGCTAAACTGTTCAGCACGGCTCACTGAACGAGAACCGGGTTTCCAAAAGAACTGACTTTCACTGAACGGGTCGGCACGGCTCACTGAACGAGAGAAGCGGCTCTCCAAAAGAACGGCTCTCTCTGAACGGGTCGGCACGGCTCACTGAACGAGAAAACCGGCTCTCCAAAAGAACCGGCTCTCAGCCATCTCGCCCGGCAGTACGCACTTTGCCAGAACAACCGGTTCTGGCTGAACAGGTCGGCACGGCTCACTGAACGAGAGAATCGGCTGTCCAAAAGAACCGGCTCTCAGCCAACTCGCCCAGCAGTACGCACTTTGCCAGAAGACCCGGCTCTGGCTGAACGGTTCAGCACGGCTCACTGAACGAGAGAACCGGCTCTCCAAAAGAACCGGCTCTCAGCCAACTCGCCCAGCAGTACGCACTTTGCCAGAAGACCCGGCTCTGGCTGAACGGTTCAGCACGGCTCACTGAACGAGAGAACCGGCTGTCCAAAAGACCCGGCTCTCAGCCAACCCGCCCAGCAGTAGGCACTTTGCCAGAAGACCCAGCTCCGACTGAACGGTTCAGCACGGCTCACTGAACGAGTGGACCGGATCTACAAAAAACGGCTCTCACTGAACGGGACGGCACGGCTCACTGAACGAGAGAACCGGCTGTCCAAAAGAACCGGCTCTCAGCCAACTTGCCCAGCAGTACACACTTTCCCAGAAGACCCGGCTCTGGCTGACCGGTTCAGCACGGCTCACTCAAAGAGAGAACCGGCTGTCCAAAAGAACCGGCTCCCAGCCAACTTGCCCAGCAGTACGCACTTTGCCAGAAGACCCGGCTCTGGCTGAACGGTTCAGCACTGCTCACTGAACGAGAACCGGCTCTCAGCCAACTTACCCAGCAGTACGCACTTTGCCAGAAGACCCGGTTCTGACTGAACGGTACAGCACGGCTCACTAAACGAGAGAACCGGCTCTCCAAAAGAACCGGCTCTCAGCCAACTCGCCCAGCAGTACGCACTTTGTCAGAATACCCGGCTCTGACTCAACGGTTCAGCACGGCTCGCTGAACGAGAGAACCGGCTGTCCAAAAGAACCGGCTCTCACTGAACGGGTCGGCACGGCTCACTGAACGAGAGAACCGGCTCTCCAAAAGTACGGCTCTCACTGAAGGGGTCGGCACGGCTCACTGAACGAGATAACTGGCTCTCCAAAAGAACCGGCTCCCAGCAAACTCGCCCAGCAGTACGCACTTTTCCAGATGACCCGGCGCGGGCTGTACGGTTCAGCACGGCTCACTCAACGAGAGAACCGGCTGTCCAAAAGAACCGGCTCTCAGCCAACTTGCCCAGCAGTACGCACTTTGCCAGAAGACCCGGCTCTGGTTGAACGGTTCAGCACGGCTCACTGAACGAGAACCGGCTCCCAGCCAACTTGCCCAGCAGTACGCACTTTGCCAGAAGACCCGGCTCTGGCTGAACGGTTCAGCACGGCTCACTGAACGAGAGAACCAGCTCTCAGCCAACTCGCCCAGCTGTACGCACTTTGCCAGAAGACCCGGCTCTGGCTGAACTGTTCAGCACGGCTCACTGAACGAGAACCGGGTTTCCAAAAGAACTGACTTTCACTGAACGGGTCGGCACGGCTCACTGAACGAGAGAAGCGGCTCTCCAAAAGAACGGCTCTCTCTGAACGGGTCAGCACGGCTCACTGAACGAGAAAACCGGCTCTCCAAAAGAACCGGCTCTCAGCCATCTCGCCCGGCAGTACGCACTTTGCCAGAACAACCGGTTCTGGCTGAACAGGTCGGCACGGCTCACTGAACGAGAGAATCGGCTGTCCAAAAGAACCGGCTCTCAGCCAACTCGCCCAGCAGTACGCACTTTGCCAGAAGACCCGGCTCTGGCTGAACGGTTCAGCACGGCTCACTGAACGAGAGAACCGGCTCTCCAAAAGAACCGGCTCTCAGCCAACTCGCCCAGCAGTACGCACTTTGCCAGAAGACCCGGCTCTGGCTGAACGGTTCAGCACGGCTCACTGAACGAGAGAACCGTCTGTCCAAAAGACCCGGCTCTCAGCCAACCCGCCCAGCAGTACGCACTTTGCCAGAAGACCCAGCTCCGACTGAACGGTTCAGCACGGCTCACTGAACGAGAGAACCGGCTCTCCAAAAGAACGGCTCTCAGTGAACGGTACGGCACGGCTCACTGAACGAGAGAACCGGCTGTCCAAAAGAACCGGCTCTCAACCAACTTGCCCAGCAGTACACACTTTTCCAGAAGACCCGGCTCTGGCTGACCGGTTCAGCACGGCTCACTCGAAGAGAGAACCGGCTGTCCAAAAGAACCGGCTCTCAGCCAACTTGCCCAGCAGTACGCACTTTGCCAGAAGTCCCGGCTCTGGCTGAACGGTTCAGCACTGCTCACTGAACGAGAACCGGCTCTCAGCCAACTTCCCCAGCAGTACGCACTTTGCCAGAAGACCCGGTTCTGACTGAACGGTACAGCACGGCTCACTAAACGAGAGAACCGGCTCTCCAAAAGAACCGGCTCTCAGCCAACTCGCCCAGCAGTACGCACTTTGTCAGAAGACCCGGCTCTGACTCAACGGTTCAGCACGGCTCGCTGAACGAGAGAACCGTCTGTCCAAAAGAACCGGCTCTCACTGAACGGGTCGGCACGGCTCACTGAACGAGAGAACCGGCTCTCCAAAAAACGGCTCTCACTGAACGGGTCGGCACGGCTCACTGAACGAGATAACTGGGTCTCCAAAAGAACCGGCTCTCAGCAAACTCGCCCAGCAGTACGCACTTTTCCAGAAGACCCGGTTCTGACTGAACGGTTCAGTACGGCTCACTGAAGGAGAGAACCGGCTATCCGAAAGAACCGGCTCTCAGCCAACTCGCCCAGCAGTACGCACTTTGCCAGAAGACCCGGCTCCGGCTGAACGGTTCAGCACGGCTCATTGAACGAGAGAACCGGCTCTCCAAAAGAACGGCTCTCACTGAACGGGACGGCACGGCTCACTGAACGAGAGAACCGGCTGTCCAAAAGAACCGGCTCTCAGCCAACTTGCCCAGCAGTACGCACTTTTCCAGATGACCCGGCTCGGGCTGAACGGTTCAGCACGGCTCACTCAACGAGAGAACCGGCTGTCCAAAAGAACCGGCTCTCAGCCAACTTGCCCAGCAGTACGCACTTTGCCAGAAGACCCGGCTCTGGTTGAACGGTTCAGCACGGCTCACTGAACGAGAACCGGCTCCCAGCCAACTTGCCCAGCAGTACGCACTTTGCCAGAAGACCCGGCTCTGGCTGAACGGTTCAGCACGGCTCACTGAACGAGAGAACCAGCTCTCAGCCAACTCGCCCAGCTGTACGCACTTTGCCAGAAGACCCGGCTCTGGCTAAACTGTTCAGCACGGCTCACTGAACGAGAACCGGGTTTCCAAAAGAACTGACTTTCACTGAACGGGTCGGCACGGCTCACTGAACGAGAGAAGCGGCTCTCCAAAAGAACGGCTCTCTCTGAACGGGTCGGCACGGCTCACTGAACGAGAAAACCGGCTCTCCAAAAGAACCGGCTCTCAGCCATCTCGCCCGGCAGTACGCACTTTGCCAGAACAACCGGTTCTGGCTGAACAGGTCGGCACGGCTCACTGAACGAGAGAATCGGCTGTCCAAAAGAACCGGCTCTCAGCCAACTCGCCCAGCAGTACGCACTTTGCCAGAAGACCCGGCTCTGGCTGAACGGTTCAGCACGGCTCACTGAACGAGAGAACCGGCTCTCCAAAAGAACCGGCTCTCAGCCAACTCGCCCAGCAGTACGCACTTTGCCAGAAGACCCGGCTCTGGCTGAACGGTTCAGCACGGCTCACTGAACGAGAGAACCGGCTGTCCAAAAGACCCGGCTCTCAGCCAACCCGCCCAGCAGTAGGCACTTTGCCAGAAGACCCAGCTCCGACTGAACGGTTCAGCACGGCTCACTGAACGAGTGAACCGGATCTACAAAAAACGGCTCTCACTGAACGGGACGGCACGGCTCACTGAACGAGAGAACCGGCTGTCCAAAAGAACCGGCTCTCAGCCAACTTGCCCAGCAGTACACACTTTTCCAGAAGACCCGGCTCTGGCTGACCGGTACAGCACGGCTCACTAAACGAGAGAACCGGCTCTCCAAAAGAACCGGCTCTCAGCCAACTCGCCCAGCAGTACGCACTTTGTCAGAATACCCGGCTCTGACTCAACGGTTCAGCACGGCTCGCTGAACGAGAGAACCGGCTGTCCAAAAGAACCGGCTCTCACTGAACGGGTCGGCACGGCTCACTGAACGAGAGAACCGGCTCTCCAAAAGAACGGCTCTCACTGAAGGGGTCGGCACGGCTCACTGAACGAGATAACTGGCTCTCCAAAAGAACCGGCTCCCAGCAAACTCGCCCAGCAGTACGCACTTTTCCAGAAGACCCGGTTCTGACTGAACGGTTCAGTACGGCTCACTGAAGGAGAGAACCGGCTATCCGAAAGAACCGGCTCTCAGCCAACTCGCCCAGCAGTACGCACTTTGCCAGAAGACCCGGCTCCGGCTGAACGGTTCAGCACGGCTCATTGAACGAGAGAACCGGCTCTCCAAAAGAACGGCTCTCACTGAACGGGACGGCCCGGCTCACTGAACGAGGGAACCGGCTGTCCAAAAGAACCGGCTCTCAGCCAACTTGCCCAGCAGTACGCACTTTTCCAGATGACCCGGCGCGGGCTGAACGGTTCAGCACGGCTCACTCAACGAGAGAACCGGCTGTCCAAAAGACCCGGCTCTCAGCCAACTTGCCCAGCAGTACGCACTTTGCCAGAAGACCCGGCTCTGGTTGAACGGTTCAGCACGGCTCACTGAACGAGAACCGGCTCCCAGCCAACTTGCCCAGCAGTACGCACTTTGCCAGAAGACCCGGCTCTGGCTGAACGGTTCAGCACGGCTCACTGAACGAGAGAACCAGCTCTCAGCCAACTCGCCCAGCTGTACGCACTTTGCCAGAAGACCCGGCTCTGGCTGAACTGTTCAGCACGGCTCACTGAACGAGAACCGGGTTTCCAAAAGAACTGACTTTCACTGAACGGGTCGGCACGGCTCACTGAACGAGAGAAGCGGCTCTGCAAAAGAACGGCTCTCTCTGAACGGGTCAGCACGGCTCACTGAACGAGAAAACCGGCTCTCCAAAAGAACCGGCTCTCAGCCATCTCGCCCGGCAGTACGCACTTTGCCAGAACAACCGGTTCTGGCTGAACAGGTCGGCACGGCTCACTGAACGAGAGAATCGGCTGTCCAAAAGAACCGGCTCTCAGCCAACTCGCCCAGCAGTACGCACTTTGCCAGAAGACCCGGCTCTGGCTGAACGGTTCAGCACGGCTCACTGAACGAGAGAACCGGCTCACCAAAAGAACCGGCTCTCAGCCAACTCGCCCAGCAGTACGCACTTTGCCAGAAGACCCGGCTCTGGCTGAACGGTTCAGCACGGCTCACTGATCGAGAGAACTGGCTGTCCAAAAGACCCGGCTCTCAGCCAACCCGCCCAGCAGTACGCACTTTGCCAGAAGACCCAGCTCCGACTGAACGGTTCAGCACGGCTCACTGAACGAGAGAACCGGATCTACAAAAAACGGCTCGCACTGAACGGGACGGCACGGCTCACTGAACGAGAGAACCGGCTGTCCAAAAGAACCGGCTCTCAGCCAACTTGCCCAGCAGTACACACTTTTCCAGAAGACCCGGCTCTGGCTGAACGGTTCAGCACTGCTCACTGAACGAGAACCGGCTCTCAGCCAACTTACCCAGCAGTACGCACTTTGCCAGAAGACCCGGTTCTGACTGAACGGTACAGCACGGCTCACTAAACGAGAGAACCGGCTCTCCAAAAGAACCGGCTCTCAGCCAACTCGCCCAGCAGTACGCACTTTGTCAGAATACCCGGCTCTGACTCAACGGTTCAGCACGGCTCGCTGAACGAGAGAACCGGCTGTCCAAAAAAACCGGCTCTCACTGAACGGGTCGGCACGGCTCACTGAACGAGAGAACCGGCTCTCCAAAAAAACGGCTCTCACTGAAGGGGTCGGCACGGCTCACTGAACGAGATAACTGGCTCTCCAAAAGAACCGGCTCTCAGCAAACTCGCCCAGCAGTAGGCACTTTTCCAGAAGACCCGGTTCTGACTGAACGTTTCAGTACGGCTCACTGAAGGAGAGAACCGGCTATCCGAAAGAACCGGCTCTCAGCCAACTCGCCCAGCAGTACGCACTTTGCCAGAAGACCCGGCTCCGGCTGAACGGTTCAGCACGGCTCATTGAACGAGAGAACCGGCTCTCCAAAAGAACGGCTCTCACTGAACGGGACGGCACGGCTCACTGAACGAGGGAACCGGCTGTCCAAAAGAACCGGCTCTCAGCCAACTTGCCCAGCAGTACGCACTTTTCCAGATGACCCGGCGCGGGCTGAACGGTTCAGCACGGCTCACTCAACGAGAGAACCGGCTGTCCAAAAGAACCGGCTCTCAGCCAACTTGCCCAGCAGTACGCACTTTGCCAGAAGACCCGGCTCTGGTTGAACGGTTCAGCACGGCTCACTGAACGAGAACCGGCTCCCAGCCAACTTGCCCAGCAGTACGCACTTTGCCAGAAGACCCGGCTCTGGCTGAACGGTTCAGCACGGCTCACTGAACGAGAGAACCAGCTCTCAGCCAACTCGCCCAGCTGTACGCACTTTGCCAGAAGACCCGGCTCTGGCTGAACTGTTCAACACGGCTCACTGAACGAGAACCGGGTTTCCAAAAGAACTGACTTTCACTGAACGGGTCGGCACGGCTCACTGAACGAGAGAAGCGGCTCTCCAAAAGAACGGCTCTCTCTGAACGGGTCGGCACGGCTCACTGAACGAGAAAACCGGCTCTCCAAAAGAACCGGCTCTCAGCCATCTCACCCGGCAGTACGCACTTTGCCAGAACAACCGGTTCTGGCTGAACAGGTCGGCACGGCTCACTGAACGAGAGAATCGGCTGTCCAAAAGAACCGGCTCTCAGCCAACTCTCCCAGCAGTACGCACTTTGCCAGAAGACCCGGCTCTGGCTGAACGGTTCAGCACGGCTCACTGAACGAGAGAACCGGCTCTCCAAAAGAACCGGCTCTCAGACAATTCGCCCAGGAGTACGCACTTTGCCAGAAGACCCGGCTCTGGCTGAACGGTTCAGCACGGCTCACTGAACGAGAGAACCGGCTGTCTACAAGAACCGGCTCTCAGCCAACCCGCCCAGCAGTACGCACTTTGCCAGAAGACCCAGCTCCGACTGAACGGTTCAGCACGGCTCACTGAACGAGAGAACCGGATCTACAAAAAAACGGCTCTCACTGAACGGGACGGCACGGCTCACTGAACGAGAGAACCGGCTGTCCAAAAGAACCGGCTCTCAGCCAACTTGCCCATCAGTACACACTTTTCCAGAAGACCCGGCTCTGGCTGACCGGTTCAGCACGGCTTACTCAAAGAGAGAACCGGCTGTCCAAAAGAACCGGCTCTCAGCCATCTTGCCCAGCAGTACGCACTTTGCCAGAAGACCCGGCTCTGGCTGAACGGTTCAGCACTGCTCACCGAACGAGAAACGGCTCTCAGCCAACTTACCCAGCAGTACGCACTTTGCCAGAAGATTCGGTTCTGACTGAACGGTACAGCACGGCTCACTAAACGAGAGAACCGGCTCTCCAAAAGAACCGGCTCTCAGCCAACTTGCCCAGCAGTACGCACTTTGTCAGAAGACCCGGCTCTGACTCAACGGTTCAGCACGGCTCGCTGAACGAGAGAACCGGCTGTCCAAAAGAACCGGCTCTCACTGAACGGGTCGGCACGGCTCACTGAACGAGAGAACCGGCTCTCCAAAAGAACGGCTCTCACTGAACGGGTCGGCACGGCTCACTGAACGAGATAACTGGCTCTCCAAAAAAACCGGCTCTCAGCAAACTCGCCCAGCAGTACGCACTTTTCCAGAAGACCCGGTTCTGACTGAACGGTTCAGTACGGCTCACTGAAGGAGAGAACCGGCTATCCGAAAGAACCGGCTCTCAGCCAACTCGCCCAGCAGTACGCACTTTGCCAGAAGACCCGGCTCCGGCTGAACGGTTCAGCACGGCTCATTGAACGAGAGAACCGGCTCTCCAAAAGAACGGCTCTCACTGAACAGGATGGCACGGCTCACTGAACGAGGGAACCGGCTGTCCAAAAGAACCGGCTCTCAGCCAACTTGCCCAGCAGTACGCACTTTTCCAGATGACCCGGCTCGGGCTGAACGGTTCAGCACGGCTCACTCAACGAGAGAACCGGCTGTCCAAAAGAACCAGCTCTCAGCCAACTCGCCCAGCTGTACGCACTTTGCCAGAAGACCCGGCTCTGGCTGAACTGTTCAGCACGGCTCGCTGAACGAGAAACGGGTTTCCAAAAGAACTGACTTTCACTGAACGGGTCGGCACGGCTCACTGAACGAGAGAAGCGGCTCTCCAAAAAACGGCTCTCTCTGAACGGGTCGGCACGGCTCACTGAACGAGAAAACCGGCTCTCCAAATGAACCGGCTCTCAGCCAACTCGCCCGGCAGTACGCATTTTGCCAGAACACCCGGTTCTGGCTGAACAGGTCGGCACAGCTCACTGAACGAGAGAATCGGCTGTCCAAAAGAACCGGCTCTCAGCCAACTCGCCCAGCAGTACGCACTTTGCCAGAAGACCCGGCTCTGGCTGAACGGTTCAGCACGGCTCACTGAAGGAGAGAACCGGCTGTCCGAAAGAACCGGCTCTCAGCCAACTCGCCCAGCAGTACGCACTTTGCCAGAAGACCCGGCTCTGGCTGAACGGTTCAGCACGGCTCACTGAACGAGAGAACCGGCTGTCCAAAAGACCCGGCTCTCAGCCAACCCGCCCTGCAGTACGCACTTTGCCAGAAGACCCGGCTCTGGCTGAACGGTTCAGCACTGCTCACTGAACGAGAACCGGCTCTCAGCCAACTTACCCAGCAGTACGCACTTTGCCAGAAGACCCGGCTCCAGCTGAACGGTTCAGCACGGCTCACTGAACGAGAGAACCGGCTCTACAAAAAAACGGCTCTCACTGAACGGGACGGCACGGCTCACTGAAAGAGAGAACCGGCTGTCCAAAAGAACCGGCTCTCAGCCAACTTGCCCAGCAGTACGCACTTTTCCAGAAGACCCGGCTCGGGCTGAACGGTTCAGCACGGCTCACTGAACGAGATAACCAGCTCTCAGCCAACTCGCCCAGCAGTACGCACTTTGCCAGAAGACCCGGCTCTGGCTGAACTGTTCAGCACGGCTCACTGAACGAGAACCGGCTTTCCAAAAGAACTGACTCTCACTGAACGGGTCGGCACGGCTCACTGAACGAGAGAAGCGGCTCTCCATAAAAACGGCTCTCTCTAAACGGGTCGGCACGGCTCACTGAACGAGAGAATCGGCTGTCCAAAAGAACCGGCTCTCAGCCAACTCGCCCAGCAGTACGCACTTTGCCAGAAGACCCGGCTCTGGCTGAACGGTTCAGCACGGCTCACTGAACGAGAGAACCGGCTCTACAAAAAAACGGCTCTCACTGAACGGGACGGCACGGCTCACTGAACGAGAGAACCGGCTGTCCAAAAGAACCGGCTCTCAGCCAACTTGCCCAGCAGTACGCACTTTTCAAGAAGACCCGGCTCTGGCTGACCGGTTCAGCACAGCTCACTAAAAGAGAAAACCGGCTGTCTAAAAGAACCGGCTCTCAGCCAACTTGCCCAGCAATACGCGCTTTGCCAGAAGACCCGGCTCCTTTCAACGGTTCAGCACGGCTCGCTGAACGTGAGAACCGGCTGTCCAAAAGAACCGGCTCTCACTGAACGGGTCGGCACGGCTCACTGAACGAGAGAACCGGCTCTCCAAAAGAACGGCTCTCACTGAACGGGTCGGCACGGCTCACTGAACGAATGAACCGGCTCTCAAAAAGAACGGCTCTCGGCCAACCCGCCCAGCAGTACGCACTTTGCCAGAAGACCCGGCTCCGACTGAACGGTTCAGCACGGCTCACTGAACGAGAGAACCGGCTCTCCAAAAGAACGGCTCTCAGTGAACGGTACGGCACGGCTCACTGAACGAGAGAACCGGATGTCCAAAAGAACCGGCTCTCAGCCAACTTGCCCAGCAGTACACACTTTTCCAGAAGACCCGGCTCTGGCTGACCGGTTCAGCACGGCTCACTCGATGAGAGAACCGGCTGTCCAAAAGAACCGGCTCTCAGCCAACTTGCCCAGCAGTACGCACTTTGCCAGAAGTCCAGGCTCTGGCTGAACGGTTCAGCACTGCTCACTAAACTAGAGAACCGGCTCTCCAAAAGAACCGGGCCCTCAGCAAACTTGCCCAGCAGTACACACTTTTCCAGAAGACCCGGCTCTGGGCTGACCGGTTCAGCACGGCTCACTCAAAGAGAGAACCGGCTGTCCAAAAGAACCGGCTCTCAGCCAACTTGCCCAGCAGTACGCACTTTGCCAGAAGACCCGGCTCTGGCTGAACGGTTCAGCACTGCTCACTGAACGAGAACCGGCTCTCAGCCAACTTACCCAGCAGTACGCACTTTGCCAGAAGACCCGGTTCTGACTGAACGGTACAGCACGGCTCACTAAACGAGAGAACCGGCTCTCCAAAAGAACCGGCTCTCAGCCAACTCGCCCAGCAGTACGCACTTTGTCAGAAGACCCGGCTCTGACTCAACGGTTCAGCACGGCTCGCTGAACGAGAGAACCGTCTGTCCAAAAGAACCGGCTCTCACTGAACGGGTCGGCACGGCTCACTGAACGAGAGAACCGGCTCTCCAAAAAACGGCTCTCACTGAACGGGTCGGCACGGCTCACTGAACGAGACAACTGGCTCTCCAAAAGAACCGGCTCTCAGCAAACTCGCCCAGCAGTACGCACTTTTCCAGAAGACCCGGTTCTGACTGAACGGTTCAGTACGGCTCACTGAAGGAGAGAACCGGCTATCCGAAAGAACCGGCTCTCAGCCAACTCGCCTAGCAGTACGCACTTTGCCAGAATACCCGGCTCCGGCTGAACGGTTCAGCACGGCTCATTGAACGAGAGAACCGGCTCTCCAAAAGAACGGCTCTCACTGAACGGGACGGCACGGCTCACTGAACGAGAGAACTGGCTGTTCAAAAGAAGCGGCTCTCAGCCAACTTGCCCAGCAGTACGCACTTTTCCAGATGACCCGGCTCGGGCTGAACGGTTCAGCACGGTTCACTCAACGAGAGAACCGGCTGTCCAAAAGAACCGGCTCTCAGCCAACTTGCCCAGCAGTACGCACTTTGCCAGAAGACCCGGCTCTGGTTGAACGGTTCAGCACGGCTCACTGAACGAGAACCGGCTCCCAGCCAACTTGCCCAGCAGTACGCACTTTGCCAGAAGACCCGGCTCTGGCTGAACGGTTCAGCACGGCTCACTGAACGAGAGAACCAGCTCTCAGCCAACTCGCCCAGCTGTACGCACTTTGCCAGAAGACCCGGCTCTGGCTGAACTGTTCAGCACGGCTCACTGAACGAGAACCGGGTTTCCAAAAGAACTGACTTTCACTGAACGGGTCGGCACGGCTCACTGAACGAGAGAAGCGGCTCTCCAAAAGAACGGCTCTCTCTGAACGGGTCGGCACGGCTCACTGAACGAGAAAACCGGCTCTCCAAAAGAACCGGCTCTCAATCATCTCGCCCGGCAGTACGCACTTTGCCAGAACAACCGGTTCTGGCTGAACAGGTCAGCACGGCTCACTGAACGAGAGAATCGGCTGTCCAAAAGAACCGGCTCTCAGCCAACTCGCCCAGCAGTACGCACTTTGCCAGAAGACCCGGCTCTGGCTGAACGGTTCAGCACGGCTCACTGAACGAGAGAACCGGCTCTCCAAAAGAACCGGCTCTCAGCCAACTCGCCCAGCAGTACGCACTTTGCCAGAAGACCCGGCTCTGGCTGAACGGTTCAGCACGGCTCACTGAACGAGAGAACCGGCTGTCCAAAAGACCCGGCTCTCAGCCAACCCGCCCAGCAGTACGCACTTTGCCAGAAGACCCAGCTCCGACTGAACGGTTCAGCACGGCTCACTGAACGAGAGAACCGGATCTACAAAAAACGGCTCTCACTGAACGGGACGGCACGGCTCACTGAACGAGAGAACCGGCTGTCCAAAAGAACCGGCTCTCAGCCAACTTGCCCAGCAGTACGCACTTTGCCAGAAGACCCGGCTCTGGCTGAACGGTTCAGCACTGCTCACTGAACGAGAACCGGCTCTCAGCCAACTTACCCAGCAGTACGCACTTTGCCAGAAGACCCGGTTCTGACTGAACGGTACAGCACGGCTCACTAAACGAGAGAACCGGCTGTCCAAAAGAACCGGCTCTCACTGAACGGGTCGGCACGGCTCACTGAACGAGAGAACCGGCTCTCCAAAAGAACGGCTCTCACTGAAGGGGTCGGCACGGGTCACTGAACGAGATAACTGGCTCTCCAAAAGAACCGGCTCTCAGCAAACTCGCCCAGCAGTACGCACTTTTCCAGAAGACCCGGCTCTGGCTGACCGGTTCAGCACGGCTCACTCAAAGAGAGAACCGGCTGTCCAAAAGAACCGGCTCTCAGCCAACTTGCCCAGCAGTACGCACTTTGCCAGAAGACCCGGCTCTGGCTGAACGGTTCAGCACTGCTCACGGAACGAGAACCGGCTCTCAGCCAACTTACCCAGCAGTACGCACTTTGCCAGAAGACCCGGTTCTGACTGAACGGTACAGCACGGCTCACTAAACGAGAGAACCGGCTCTCCAAAAGAACCGGCTCTCAGCCAACTCGCCCAGCAGTACGCACTTTGTCAGAATACCCGGCTCTGACTCAACGGTTCAGCACGGCTCGCTGAACGAGAGAACCGGCTGTCCAAAAGAACCGGCTCTCACTGAACGGGTCGGCACGGCTCACTGAACGAGAGAACCGGCTCTCCAAAAGAACGGCTCTCACTGAAGGGGTCGGCACGGCTCACTGAACGAGATAACTGGCTCTCCAAAAGAACCGGCTCCCAGCAAACTCGCCCAGCAGTACGCACTTTTCCAGAAGACCCGGTTCTGACTGAACGGTTCAGTACGGCTCACTGAAGGAGAGAACCGGCTATCCGAAAGAACCGGCTCTCAGCCAACTCGCCCAGCAGTACGCACTTTGCCAGAAGACCCGGCTCCGGCTGAACGGTTCAGCACGGCTCATTGAACGAGAGAACCGGCTCTCCAAAAGAACGGCTCTCACTGAACGGGACGGCCCGGCTCACTGAACGAGGGAACCGGCTGTCCAAAAGAACCGGCTCTCAGCCAACTTGCCCAGCAGTACGCACTTTTCCAGATGACCCGGCGCGGGCTGAACGGTTCAGCACGGCTCACTCAACGAGAGAACCGGCTGTCCAAAAGAACCGGCTCTCAGCCAACTTGCCCAGCAGTACGCACTTTGCCAGAAGACCCGGCTCTGGTTGAACGGTTCAGCACGGCTCACTGAACGAGAACCGGCTCCCAGCCAACTTGCCCAGCAGTACGCACTTTGCCAGAAGACCCGGCTCTGGCTGAACGGTTCAGCACGGCTCACTGAACGAGAGAACCAGCTCTCAGCCAACTCGCCCAGCTGTACGCACTTTGCCAGAAGACCCGGCTCTGGCTGAACTGTTCAGCACGGCTCACTGAACGAGAACCGGGTTTCCAAAAGAACTGACTTTCACTGAACGGGTCGGCACGGCTCACTGAACGAGAGAAGCGGCTCTGCAAAAGAACGGCTCTCTCTGAACGGGTCAGCACGGCTCACTGAACGAGAAAACCGGCTCTCCAAAAGAACCGGCTCTCAGCCATCTCGCCCAGCAGTACGCACTTTGCCAGAAGACCCGGCTCTGGCTGAACGGTTCAGCACGGCTCACTGAACGAGAGAACCGGCTCACCAAAAGAACCGGCTCTCAGCCAACTCGCCCAGCAGTACGCACTTTGCCAGAAGACCCGGCTCTGGCTGAACGGTTCAGCACGGCTCACTGAACGAGAGAACTGGCTGTCCAAAAGACCCGGCTCTCAGCCAACCCGCCCAGCAGTACGCACTTTGCCAGAAGACCCAGCTCCGACTGTACGGTTCAGCACGGCTCACTGAACGAGAGAACCGGATCTACAAAAAACGGCTCGCACTGAACGGGACGGCACGGCTCACTGAACGAGAGAACCGGCTGTCCAAAAGAACCGGCTCTCAGCCAACTTGCCCAGCAGTACACACTTTTCCAGAAGACCCGGCTCTGGCTGACCGGTTCAGCACGGCTCACTCAAAGAGAGAACCGGCTGTCCAAAAGAACCGGCTCTCAGCCAACTTGCCCAGCAGTACGCACTTTGCCAGAAGACCCGGCTCTGGCTGAACGGTTCAGCACTGCTCACTGAACGAGAACCGGCTCTCAGCCAACTTACCCAGCAGTACGCACTTTGCCAGAAGACCCGGTTCTGACTGAACGGTACAGCACGGCTCACTAAACGAGAGAACCGGCTCTCCAAAAGAACCGGCTCTCAGCCAACTCGCCCAGCAGTACGCACTTTGTCAGAATACCCGGCTCTGACTCAACGGTTCAGCACGGCTCGCTGAACGAGAGAACCGGCTGTCCAAAAAAACCGGCTCTCACTGAACGGGTCGGCACGGCTCACTGAACGAGAGAACCGGCTCTCCAAAAAAACGGCTCTCACTGAAGGGGTCGGCACGGCTCACTGAACGAGATAACTGGCTCTCCAAAAGAACCGGCTCTCAGCAAACTCGCCCAGCAGTAGGCACTTTTCCAGAAGACCCGGTTCTGACTGAACGTTTCAGTACGGCTCACTGAAGGAGAGAACCGGCTATCCGAAAGAACCGGCTCTCAGCCAACTCGCCCAGCAGTACGCACTTTGCCAGAAGACCCGGCTCCGGCTGAACGGTTCAGCACGGCTCATTGAACGAGAGAACCGGCTCTCCAAAAGAACGGCTCTCACTGAACGGGACGGCACGGCTCACTGAACGAGGGAACCGGCTGTCCAAAAGAACCGGCACTCAGCCAACTTGCCCAGCAGTACGCACTTTTCCAGATGACCCGGCGCGGGCTGAACGGTTCAGCACGGCTCACTCAACGAGAGAACCGGCTGTCCAAAAGAACCGGCTCTCAGCCAACTTGCCCAGCAGTACGCACTTTGCCAGAAGACCCGGCTCTGGTTGAACGGTTCAGCACGGCTCACTGAACGAGAACCGGCTCCCAGCCAACTTGCCCAGCAGTACGCACTTTGCCAGAAGACCCGGCTCTGGCTGAACGGTTCAGCACGGCTCACTGAACGAGAGAACCAGCTCTCAGCCAACTCGCCCAGCTGTACGCACTTTGCCAGAAGACCCGGCTCTGGCTGAACTGTTCAACACGGCTCACTGAACGAGAACCGGGTTTCCAAAAGAACTGACTTTCACTGAACGGGTCGGCACGGCTCACTGAACGAGAGAAGCGGCTCTCCAAAAGAACGGCTCTCTCTGAACGGGTCGGCACGGCTCACTGAACGAGAAAACCGGCTCTCCAAAAGAACCGGCTCTCAGCCATCTCACCCGGCAGTACGCACTTTGCCAGAACAACCGGTTCTGGCTGAACAGGTCGGCACGGCTCACTGAACGAGAGAATCGGCTGTCCAAAAGAACCGGCTCTCAGCCAACTCTCCCAGCAGTACGCACTTTGCCAGAAGACCCGGCTCTGGCTGAACGGTTCAGCACGGCTCACTGAACGAGAGAACCGGCTCTCCAAAAGAACCGGCTCTCAGACAATTCGCCCAGGAGTACGCACTTTGCCAGAAGACCCGGCTCTGGCTGAACGGTTCAGCACGGCTCACTGAACGAGAGAACCGGCTGTCCACAAGAACCGGCTCTCAGCCAACCCGCCCAGCAGTACGCACTTTGCCAGAAGACCCAGCTCCGACTGAACGTTTCAGCACGGCTCACTGAACGAGAGAACCGGATCTACAAAAAAACGGCTCTCACTGAACGGGACGGCACGGCTCACTGAACGAGAGAACCGGCTGTCCAAAAGAACCGGCTCTCAGCCAACTTGCCCATCAGTACACACTTTTCCAGAAGACCCGGCTCTGGCTGACCGGTTCAGCACGGCTTACTCAAAGAGAGAACCGGCTGTCCAAAAGAACCGGCTCTCAGCCATCTTGCCCAGCAGTACGCACTTTGCCAGAAGACCCGGCTCTGGCTGAACGGTTCAGCACTGCTCACCGAACGAGAAACGGCTCTCAGCCAACTTACCCAGCAGTACGCACTTTGCCAGAAGATTCGGTTCTGACTGAACGGTACAGCACGGCTCACTAAACGAGAGAACCGGCTCTCCAAAAGAACCGGCTCTCAGCCAACTTGCCCAGCAGTACGCACTTTGTCAGAAGACCCGGCTCTGACTCAACGGTTCAGCACGGCTCGCTGAACGAGAGAACCGGCTGTCCAAAAGAACCGGCTCTCACTGAACGGGTCGGCACGGCTCACTGAACGAGAGAACCGGCTCTCCAAAAGAACGGCTCTCACTGAACGGGTCGGCACGGCTCACTGAACGAGATAACTGGCTCTCCAAAAAAACCGGCTCTCAGCAAACTCGCCCAGCAGTACGCACTTTTCCAGAAGACCCGGTTCTGACTGAACGGTTCAGTACGGCTCACTGAAGGAGAGAACCGGCTATCCGAAAGAACCGGCTCTCAGCCAACTCGCCCAGCAGTACGCACTTTGCCAGAAGACCCGGCTCCGGCTGAACGGTTCAGCACGGCTCATTGAACGAGAGAACCGGCTCTCCAAAAGAACGGCTCTCACTGAACAGGATGGCACGGCTCACTGAACGAGGGAACCGGCTGTCCAAAAGAACCGGCTCTCAGCCAACTTGCCCAGCAGTACGCACTTTTCCAGATGACCCGGCTCGGGCTGAACGGTTCAGCACGGCTCACTCAACGAGAGAACCGGCTGTCCAAAAGAACCAGCTCTCAGCCAACTCGCCCAGCTGTACGCACTTTGCCAGAAGACCCGGCTCTGGCTGAACTGTTCAGCACGGCTCGCTGAACGAGAAACGGGTTTCCAAAAGAACTGACTTTCACTGAACGGGTCGGCACGGCTCACTGAACGAGAGAAGCGGCTCTCCAAAAAACGGCTCTCTCTGAACGGGTCGGCACGGCTCACTGAACGAGAAAACCGGCTCTCCAAATGAACCGGCTCTCAGCCAACTCGCCCGGCAGTACGCATTTTGCCAGAACACCCGGTTCTGGCTGAACAGGTCGGCACAGCTCACTGAACGAGAGAATCGGCTGTCCAAAAGAACCGGCTCTCAGCCAACTCGCCCAGCAGTACGCACTTTGCCAGAAGACCCGGCTCTGACTCAACGGTTCAGCACGGCTCGCTGAACGAGAGAACCGTCTGTCCAAAAGAACCGGCTCTCACTGAACGGGTCGGCACGGCTCACTGAACGAGAGAACCGGCTCTCCAAAAGAACCGGCTCTCAGCCAACTCGCCCAGCAGTACGCACTTTGCCAGAAGACCCGGCTCTGGCTGAACGGTTCAGCACGGCTCACTGAACGAGAGAACCGGCTGTCCAAAAGACCCGGCTCTCAGCCAACCCGCCCAGCAGTACGCACTTTGCCAGAAGACCCAGCTCCGACTGAACGGTTCAGCACGGCTCACTGAACGAGAGAACCGGATCTACAAAAAACGGCTCTCACTGAACGGTTCAGCACGGCTCACTCAACGAGAGAACCGGCTGTCCAAAAGAACCGGCTCTCAGCCAACTTGCCCAGCAGTACGCACTTTGCCAGAAGACCCGGCTCTGGTTGAACGGTTCAGCACGGCTCATTGAACGAGAACCGGCTCCGAGGCAACTTGCCCAGCAGTACGCACTTTGCCAGAAGACCCGGCTCTGGCTGAACGGTTCAGCACGGCTCACTGAACGAGAGAACCAGCTCTCAGCCAACTCGCCCAGCTGTACGCACTTTGCCAGAAGACCCGGCTCTGGCTGAACTGTTCAGCACGGCTCACTGAACGAGAGAACCGGCTGTCCAAAAGAAACGGCTCTCAGCCAACTTGCCCAGCAGTACGCACTTTTCCAGAAGACCCGGCTCGGGCTGAACGGTTCAGCACGGCTCACTCAACGAGAGAACCGGCTGTCCAAAAGAACCGGCTCTCAGCCAACTTGCCCAGCAGTACGCAGTTTGCCAGAAGACCCGGCTCTGGCTGAACTGTTCAGCACGGCTCGCTGAACGAGAAACGGGTTTCCAAAAGAACTGACTTTCACTGAACGGGTCGGCACGGCTCACTGAACGAGAGAAGCGGCTCTCCAAAAAAAGGCTCTCTCTGAACGGGTCGGCACGGCTCACTGAACGAGAAAACCGGCTCTCCAAATGAACCGGCTCTCAGCCAACTCGCCCGGCAGTACGCACTTTGCCAGAACACCCGGTTCTGGTTGAACAGGTCGGCACGGCTCACTGAACGAGAGAATCGGCTGTCCAAAAGAACCGGCTCTCAGCCAACTCGCCCAGCAGTACGCACTTTGCCAGAAGACCCGGCTCCGGCTGAACGGTTCAGCACGGCTCACTGAACGAGAGAACCGGCTCTACAAAAAAACGGCTCTCACTGAACGGGACGGCACGGCTCACTGAACGAGAGAACCGGCTGTCCAAAAGAACCGGCTCTCAGCCAACTTGCCCAGCAGTACGCACTTTTCCAGAAGACCCGGCTCGGGCTGAACGGTTCAGCACGGCTCACTCAACGAGAGAACCGGCTGTCCAAAAGAACCGGGTCTCAGCCAACTTGCCCAGCAGTACGCAGTTTGCCAGAAGACCCGGCTCTGGCTGAACGGTTAAGCACGGCTCACTGAACGAGAACCGGCTCCCAGCCAACTTGCCCAGCAGTACGCACTTTTCCAGAAGACCCGGCTCTGGCTGAACGGTTCAGCACGGCTCACTGAACGAGATAACCAGCTCTCAGCCAACTCGCCCAGCAGTACGCACTTTGCCAGAAGACCCGGCTCTGGCTGAACTGTTCAGCCGGCTCACTGAACGAGAACCGGCTTTCCAAAAGAACTGACTCTCACTGAACGGGTCGGCACGGCTCACTGAACGAGAGAAGCGGCTCTCCAAAAGAACGGCTCTCTCTGAACGAGTCGGCACGGTTCACTGAACGAGAGAACCGGCTCTCCAAAAGAACCGGCTCTCAGCCAACTCGCCCGGCAGTACGCACTTTGCCAGAACACCCGGCTCTGGCTGAACAGGTCGGCACGGCTCACTGAACGAGAGAACCGGCTCTCCAAAAGAACCGGCTCTCGGCCAACCCGCCCAGCAGTACGCACTTTGCCAGAAGACCCGTCTCCGACTGAACGGTTCAGCACGGCTCACTGAACGAGAGAACCGGCTCTCCAAAAGAACCGGCTCTCAGCCAACTCGCCCGGCAGTACGCACTTTGCCAGAACACCCGGCTCTGGCTGAACAGGTCGGCACGGCTCTCTGAACGAGAGAACCGGCTGTCCAAAAGAACCGGCTCTCAGCCAACTTGCCCAGCAGTACGCACTTTGCCAGAAGTCCCGGCTCTGGCTGAACGGTTCAGCACTGCTCACTGAACGAGAACCGGCTCTCAGCCAACTTCCCCAGCAGTACGCACTTTGCCAGAAGACCCGGTTCTGACTGAACGGTACAGCACGGCTCACTAAACGAGAGAACCGGCTCTCCAAAAGAACCGGCTCTCAGCCAACTCGCCCAGCAGTACGCACTTTGTCAGAAGACCCGGCTCTGACTCAACGGTTCAGCACGGCTCGCTGAACGAGAGAACCGGCTGTCCAAAAGAACCGGCTCTCACTGAACGGGTCGGCACGGCTCACTGAACGAGAGAACCGGCTCTCCAAAAGAACGGCTCTCACTGAACGGGTCGGCACGGCTCACTGAACGAGATAACTGGCTCTCCAAAAGAACCGGCTCTCAGCAAACTCGCCCAGCAGTACGCACTTTTCCAGAAGACCCTGTTCTGACTGAACGGTTCAGTACGGCTCACTGAAGGAGAGAACCGGCTATCCGAAAGAACCGGTTCTCAGCCAACTCGCCCAGCAGTACGCACTTTGCCAGAAGACCCGGCTCCGGCTGAACGGTTCAGCACGGCTCATTGAACGAGAGAACCGGCTCTCCAAAAGAACGGCTCTCACTGAACGGGATGGCACGGCTCACTGAACGAGGGAACCGGCTGTCCAAAAGAACCGGCTCTCAGCCAACTTGCCCAGCAGTACGCACTTTTCCAGAAGACCTGGCTCGGGCTGAACGGTTCATCACGGCTCACTCAACGAGAGAACCGGCTGTTCAAAAGAACCGGCTCTCAGCCAACTTGCCCAGCAGTACGCAGTTTGCCAGAAGACCCGGCTCTGGTTGAACGGTTCAGCACGGCTCACTGAACGAGATAACCAGCTCTCAGCCAACTCGCCCAGCAGTACGCACTTTGCCAGAAGAACGGCTCTGGCTGAACTGTTCAGCACGGCTCACTGAACGAGAACCGGCTTTCCAAAAGAACTGACTCTCAGTGAACGGGTCGGCATGGCTCACTGAACGAGAGAAGCGGCTCTCCAAAAGAAAGGCTCTCTCTGAACGGGTCGGCACGGCTCACTGAACGAGAGAACCGGCTCTCCAAAAGAACCGGCTCTCAGCCAACTCGCCCGGCAGTACGCACTTTGCCAGAACACCCGGCTCTGGCTGAACAGGTCGGCACGGCTCACTGAACGAGAGAACCGGCTCTCCAAAAGAACCGGCTCTCAGCCAACTCGCCCAGCAGTACGCACTTTGTCAGAAGACCCGGCTCTGACTCAACGGTTCAGCACGGCTCACTGAACGAGAGAAGCGGCTCTCCAAAAAACGGCTCTCTCTGAACGGGTCGGCACGGCTCACTGAACGAGAAAACCGGCTCTCCAAATGAACCGGCTCTCAGCCAACTCGCCCGGCAGTACGCACTTTGCCAGAACACCCGGTTCTGGCTGAACAGGTCGGCACGGCTCACTGAACGAGAGAATCGGCTGTCCAAAAGAACCGGCTCTCAGCCAACTCGCCCAGCAGTACGCACTTTGCCAGAAGACCCGGCTCTGGCTGAACGGTTCAGCACGGCTCACTGAAGGAGAGAACCGGCTGTCCGAAAGAACCGGCTCTCAGCCAACTCGCCCAGCAGTACGCACTTTGCCAGAAGACCCGGCTCCGGCTGAACGGTTCAGCACGGCTCACTGAACGAGAGAACCGGCTCTACAAAAAAACGGCTCTCACTGAACGGGGCGGCACGGCTCACTGAAAGAGAGAACCGGCTGTCCAAAAGAACCGGCTCTCAGCCAACTTGCCCTGCAGTACGCACTTTTCCAGAAGACCCGGCTCGGGCTGAACGGTTCAGCACGGCTCACTGAACGAGATAACCAGCTCTCAGCCAACTCGCCCAGCAGTACGCACTTTGCCAGAAGACCCGGCTCTGGCTGAACTGTTCAGCACGGCTCACTGAACGAGAACCGGGTTTCCAAAAGAACTGACTCTCACTGAACGGGTCGGCACGGCTCACTGAACGAGAGAAGCGGCTCTCCAAAAAAACGGCTCTCTCTAAACGGGTCGGCACGGCTCACTGAACGAGAGAAACGGCTGTCCAAAAGAACCGGCTCTCAGCCAACTCGCCCAGCAGTACGCACTTTGCCAGAAGACCCGGCTCTGGCTGAACGGTTCAGCATGGCTCACTGAACGAGAGAACCGGCTCTACAAAAAAACGGCTCTCACTGAACGGGACGGCACGGCTCACTGAACGAGAGAACCGGCTGTCCAAAAGAACCGGCTCTCAGCCAACTTGCCCAGCAGTACGCACTTTTCAAGAAGACCCGGCTCTGGCTGACCGGTTCAGCACAGCTCACTAAAAGAGAAAACCGGCTGTCTAAAAGAACCGGCTCTCAGCCAACTTGCCCAGCAATACGCGCTTTGCCAGAAGACCCGGCTCCTTTCAACGGTTCAGCACGGCTCGCTGAACGTGAGAACCGGCTGTCCAAAAGAACCGGCTCTCACTGAACGGGTCGGCACGGCTCAATGAACGAGAGAACCGGCTCTCCAAAAGAACGGCTCTCACTGAACGGGTCGGCACGGCTCACTGAACGAATGAACCGGCTCTCAAAAAGAACGGCTCTCGGCCAACCCGCCCAGCAGTACGCACTTTGCCAGAAGACCCGGCTCCGACTGAACGGTTCAGCACGGCTCACTGAACGAGAGAACCGGCTCTCCAAAAGAACGGCTCTCAGTGAACGGTACGGCACGGCTCACTGAACGAGAGAACCGGCTGTCCAAAAGAACCGGCTCTCAGCCAACTTGCCCAGCAGTACACACTTTTCCAGAAGACCCGGCTCTGGCTGACCGGTTCAGCACGGCTCACTCGATGAGAGAACCGGCTGTCCAAAAGAACCGGCTCTCAGCCAACTTGCCCAGCAGTACGCACTTTGCCAGAAGTCCCGGCTCTGGCTGAACGGTTCAGCACTGCTCACTAAACGAGAGAACCGGATCTCCAAAAGAACCGGCTCTCAGCCAACTTGCCCAGCAGTACACACTTTTCCAGAAGACCCGGCTCTGGCTGACCGGTTCAGCACGGCTCACTCAAAGAGAGAACCGGCTGTCCAAAAGAACCGGCTCTCAGCCAACTTGCCCAGCAGTACGCACTTTGCCAGAAGACCCGGCTCTGGCTGAACGGTTCAGCACTGCTCACTGAACGAGAACCGGCTCTCAGCCAACTTACCCAGCAGTACGCACTTTGCCAGAAGACCCGGTTCTGACTGAACGGTACAGCACGGCTCACTAAACGAGAGAACCGGCTCTCCAAAAGAACCGGCTCTCAGCCAACTCGCCCAGCAGTACGCACTTTGTCTGAAGACCCGGCTCTGACTCAACGGTTCAGCACGCCTCGCTGAACGAGAGAACCGTCTGTCCAAAAGAACCGGCTCTCACTGAACGGGTCGGCACGGCTCACTGAACGAGAGAAGCGGCTCTCCAAAAAACGGCTCTCACTGAACGGGTCGGCACGGCTCACTGAACGAGATAACTGGCTCTCCAAAAGAACCGGCTCTCAGCAAACTCGCCCAGCAGTACGCACTTTTCCAGAAGACCCGGTTCTGACTGAACGGTTCAGTGCGGCTCACTGAAGGAGAGAACCGGCTATCCGAAAGAACCGGCTCTCAGCCAACTCGCCCAGCAGTACGCACTTTGCCAGAAGACCCGGCTCTGGTTGAACGGTTCAGCACGGCTCACTGAACGAGAACCGGCTCCCAGCCAACTTGCCCAGCAGTACGCACTTTGCCAGAAGACCCGGCTCTGGCTGAACGGTTCAGCACGGCTCACAGAACGAGAGAACCAGCTCTCAGCCAACTCGCCCAGCAGTACGCACTTTGCCAGAAGAACGGCTCTGGCTGAACTGTTCAGCACGGCTCACTGAACGAGAACCGGCTTTCCAAAAGAACTGACTCTCAGTGAACGGGTCGGCATGGCTCACTGAACGAGAGAAGCGGCTCTCCAAAAGAAAGGCTCTCTCTGAACGGGTCGGCACGGCTCACTGAACGAGAGAACCGGCTCTCCAAAAGAACCGGCTCTCAGCCAACTCGCCCGGCAGTACGCACTTTGCCAGAACACCCGGCTCTGGCTGAACAGGTCGGCACGGCTCACTGAACGAGAGAACCGGCTCTCCAAAAGAACCGGCTCTCAGCCAACTCGCCCAGCAGTACGCACTTTGTCAGAAGACCCGGCTCTGACTCAACGGTTCAGCACGGCTCACTGAACGAGAGAAGCGGCTCTCCAAAAAACGGCTCTCTCTGAACGGGTCGGCACGGCTCACTGAACGAGAAAACCGGCTCTCCAAATGAACCGGCTCTCAGCCAACTCGCCCGGCAGTACGCACTTTGCCAGAACACCCGGTTCTGGCTGAACAGGTCGGCACGGCTCACTGAACGAGAGAATCGGCTGTCCAAAAGAACCGGCTCTCAGCCAACTCGCCCAGCAGTACGCACTTTGCCAGAAGACCCGGCTCTGGCTGAACGGTTCAGCACGGCTCACTGAAGGAGAGAACCGGCTGTCCGAAAGAACCGGCTCTCAGCCAACTCGCCCAGCAGTACGCACTTTGCCAGAAGACCCGGCTCCGGCTGAACGGTTCAGCACGGCTCACTGAACGAGAGAACCGGCTCTACAAAAAAACGGCTCTCACTGAACGGGGCGGCACGGCTCACTGAAAGAGAGAACCGGCTGTCCAAAAGAACCGGCTCTCAGCCAACTTGCCCTGCAGTACGCACTTTTCCAGAAGACCCGGCTCGGGCTGAACGGTTCAGCACGGCTCACTGAACGAGATAACCAGCTCTCAGCCAACTCGCCCAGCAGTACGCACTTTGCCAGAAAACCCGGCTCTGGCTGAACTGTTCAGCACGGCTCACTGAACGAGAACCGGGTTTCCAAAAGAACTGACTCTCACTGAACGGGTCGGCACGGCTCACTGAACGAGAGAAGCGGCTCTCCAAAAAAACGGCTCTCTCTAAACGGGTCGGCACGGCTCACTGAACGAGAGAAACGGCTGTCCAAAAGAACCGGCTCTCAGCCAACTCGCCCAGCAGTACGCACTTTGCCAGAAGACCCGGCTCTGGCTGAACGGTTCAGCATGGCTCACTGAACGAGAGAACCGGCTCTACAAAAAAACGGCTCTCATTGAACGGGACGGCACGGCTCACTGAACGAGAGAACCGGCTGTCCAAAAGAACCGGCTCTCAGCCAACTTGCCCAGCAGTACGCACTTTTCAAGAAGACCCGGCTCTGGCTGACCGGTTCAGCACAGCTCACTAAAAGAGAAAACCGGCTGTCTAAAAGAACCGGCTCTCAGCCAACTTGCCCAGCAATACGCGCTTTGCCAGAAGACCCGGCTCCTTTCAACGGTTCAGCACGGCTCGCTGAACGTGAGAACCGGCTGTCCAAAAGAACCGGCTCTCACTGAACGGGTCGGCACGGCTCAATGAACGAGAGAACCGGCTCTCCAAAAGAACGGCTCTCACTGAACGGGTCGGCACGGCTCACTGAACGAATGAACCGGCTCTCAAAAAGAACGGCTCTCGGCCAACCCGCCCAGCAGTACGCACTTTGCCAGAAGACCCGGCTCCGACTGAACGGTTCAGCACGGCTCACTGAACGAGAGAACCGGCTCTCCAAAAGAACGGCTCTCAGTGAACGGTACGGCACGGCTCACTGAACGAGAGAACCGGCTGTCCAAAAGAACCGGCTCTCAGCCAACTTGCCCAGCAGTACACACTTTTCCAGAAGACCCGGCTCTGGCTGACCGGTTCAGCACGGCTCACTCGATGAGAGAACCGGCTGTCCAAAAGAACCGGCTCTCAGCCAACTTGCCCAGCAGTACGCAATTTGCCAGAAGTCCCGGCTCTGGCTGAACGGTTCAGCACTGCTCACTAAACGAGAGAACCGGATCTCCAAAAGAACCGGCTCTCAGCCAACTTGCCCAGCAGTACACACTTTTCCAGAAGACCCGGCTCTGGCTGACCGGTTCAGCACGGCTCACTCAAAGAGAGAACCGGCTGTCCAAAAGAACCGGCTCTCAGCCAACTTGCCCAGCAGTACGCACTTTGCCAGAAGACCCGGCTCTGGCTGAACGGTTCAGCACTGCTCACTGAACGAGAACCGGCTCTCAGCCAACTTACCCAGCAGTACGCACTTTGCCAGAAGACCCGGTTCTGACTGAACGGTACAGCACGGCTCACTAAACGAGAGAACCGGCTCTCCAAAAGAACCGGCTCTCAGCCAACTCGCCCAGCAGTACGCACTTTGTCTGAAGACCCGGCTCTGACTCAACGGTTCAGCACGGCTCGCTGAACGAGAGAACCGTCTGTCCAAAAGAACCGGCTCTCACTGAACGGGTCGGCACGGCTTACTGAACGAGAGAAGCGGCTCTCCAAAAAAACGGCTCTCACTGAACGGGTCGGCACGGCTCACTGAACGAGATAACTGGCTCTCCAAAAGAACCGGCTCTCAGCAAACTCGCCCAGCAGTACGCACTTTTCCAGAAGACCCGGTTCTGACTGAACGGTTCAGTGCGGCTCACTGAAGGAGAGAACCGGCTATCCGAAAGAACCGGCTCTCAGCCAACTCGCCCAGCAGTACGCACTTTGCCAGAAGACCCGGCTCTGGTTGAACGGTTCAGCACGGCTCACTGAACGAGAACCGGCTCCCAGCCAACTTGCCCAGCAGTACGCACTTTGCCAGAAGACCCGGCTCTGGCTGAACGGTTCAGCACGGCTCACTGAACGAGAGAACCAGCTCTCAGCCAACTCGCCCAGCTGTACGCACTTTGCCAGAAGACCCGGCTCTGGCTGAACTGTTCAGCACGGCTCACTGAACGAGAACCGGGTTTCCAAAAGAACTGACTTTCACTGAACGGGTCGGCACGGCTCACTGAACGAGAGAAGCGGCTCTCCAAAAGAACGGCTCTCTCTGAACGGGTCGGCACGGCTCACTGAACGAGAAAACCGGCTCTCCAAAAGAACCGGCTCTCAGCCATCTCGCCCGGCAGTACGCACGTTGCCAGAACAACCGGTTCTGGCTGAACAGGTCGGCACGGCTCACTGAACGACAGAATCGGCTGTCCAAAAGAACCGGCTCTCAGCCAACTCGCCCAGCAGTACGCACTTTGCCAGAAGACCCGGCTCTGGCTGAACGGTTCAGCACGGCTCACTGAACGAGAGAACCGGCTCTCCAAAAGAACCGGCTCTCAGCCAACTCGCCCAGCAGTACGCACTTTGCCAGAAGACCCGGCTCTGGCTGAACGGTTCAGCACGGCTCACTGAACGAGAGAACCGGATCTACAAAAAACGGCTCTCACTGAACGGGACGGCACGGCTCACTGAACGAGAGAACCGGCTGTCCAAAAGAACCGGCTCTCAGCCAACTTGCCCAGCAGTACACACTTTTCCAGAAGACCCGGCTCTGGCTGACCGGTTCAGCACGGCTCACTCAAAGAGAGAACCGGCTGTCCAAAAGAACCGGCTCTCAGCCAACTTGCCCAGCAGTACGCACTTTGCCAGAAGACCCGGCTCTGGCTGAACGGTTCAGCACTGCTCACTGAACGAGAACCGGCTCTCAGCCAACTTACCCAGCAGTACGCACTTTGCCAGAAGACCCGGTTCTGACTGAACGGTACAGCACGGCTCACTAAACGAGAGAACCGGCTCTCCAAAAGAACCGGCTCTCAGCCAACTCGCCCAGCAGTACGCACTTTGTCAGAATACCCGGCTCTGACTCAACGGTTCAGCACGGCTCGCTGAACGAGAGAACCGGCTGTCCAAAAGAACCGGCTCTCACTGAACGGGTCGGCACGGCTCACTGAACGAGAGAACCGGCTCTCCAAAAGAACGGCTCTCACTGAACGGGTCGGCATGGCTCACTGAACGAGAGAACCGGCTGTCCAAAAGAACCGGCTCTCAGCCAACTTGCACAGCAGTACGCATTTTTCCAGAAGACCCGGTTCTGAATGAACGGTTCGGCACGGCTTACTGAACGAGAGAACCGGCTCTCCAAAACAACGGCTCTCACTGAACGGGTCGGCACGGCTCACTGAACGAATGAACCGGCTCTCAAAAAGAACGGCTCTCGGCCAACCCGCCCAGCAGTACGCACTTTGCCAGAAGACCCGGCTCCGACTGAACGGTTCAGCACGGCTCACTGAACGAGAGAACCGGCTCTCCAAAAGAACGGCTCTCAGTGAACGGTACGGCACGGCTCACTGAACGAGAGAACCGGCTGTCCAAAAGAACCGGCTCTCAGCCAACTTGCCCAGCAGTACACACTTTTCCAGAAGACCCGGCTCTGGCTGACCGGTTCAGCACGGCTCACTCGATGAGAGAACCGGCTGTCCAAAAGAACCGGCTCTCAGCCAACTTGCCCAGCAGTACGCACTTTGCCAGAAGTCCCGGCTCTGGCTGAACGGTTCAGCACTGCTCACTAAACGAGAGAACCGGCTCTCCAAAAGAACCGGCTCTCAGCCAACTTGCCCAGCAGTACACACTTTTCCAGAAGACCCGGCTCTGGCTGACCGGTTCAGCACGGCTCACTCAAAGAGAGAACCGGCTGTCCAAAAGAACCGGCTCTAAGCCAACTTGCCCAGCAGTACGCACTTTGCCAGAAGACCCGGCTCTGGCTGAACGGTTCAGCACTGCTCACTGAACGAGAACCGGCTCTCAGCCAACTTACCCAGCAGTACGCACTTTGCCAGAAGACCCGGTTCTGACTGAACGGTACAGCACGGCTCACTAAACGAGAGAACCGGCTCTCCAAAAGAACCGGCTCTCAGCCAACTCGCCCAGCAGTACGCACTTTGAAGACCCGGCTCTGACTCAACGGTTCAGCACGGCTCGCTGAACGAGAGAACCGTCTGTCCAAAAGAACCGGCTCTCACTGAACGGGTCGGCACGGCTCACTGAACGAGAGAAGCGGCTGTCCAAAAAAACGGCTCTCACTGAACGGGTCGGCACGGCTCACTGAACGAGATAACTGGCTCTCCAAAAGAACCGGCTCAGCAAACTCGCCCAGCAGTACGCACTTTTCCAGAAGACCCGGTTCTGACTGAACGGTTCAGTACGGCTCACTGAAGGAGAGAACCGGCTATCCGAAAGAACCGGCTCTCAGCCAACTCGCCCAGCAGTACGCACTTTGCCAGAAGACCCGGCTCCGGCTGAACGGTTCAGCACGGCTCATTGAACGAGAGAACCGGCTCTCCAAAAGAACGGCTCTCACTGAACGGGACGGCACGGCTCACTGAACGAGAGAACCGGCTGTCCAAAAGAACCGGCTCTCAGCCAACTTGCCCAGCAGTACGCACTTTGCCAGAAGACCCGGCTCTGGTTGAACGGTTCAGCACGGCTCACTGAACGAGAACCGGCTCCCAGCCAACTTGCCCAGCAGTACGCACTTTGCCAGAAGACCCGGCTCTGGCTGAACGGTTCAGCACGGCTCACTCAACGAGAGAACCGGCTGTCCAAAAGAACCGGCTCTCAGCCAACTTGCCCAGCAGTACGCACTTTGCCAGAAGACCCGGCTCTGGTTGAACGGTTCAGCACGGCTCACTGAACGAGAACCGGCTCCCAGCCAACTTGCCCAGCAGTACGCACTTTGCCAGAAGACCCGGCTCTGGCTGAACGGTTCAGCACGGCTCACTGAACGAGAGAACCAGCTCTCAGCCAACTCGCCCAGCTGTACGCACTTTGCCAGAAGACCCGGCTCTGGCTGAACTGTTCAGCACGGCTCACTGAACGAGAACCGGGTTTACAAAAGAACTGACTTTCACTGAACGGGTCGGCACGGCTCACTGAACGAGAGAAGCGGCTCTCCAAAAGAACGGCTCTCTCTGAACGGGTCGGCACGGCTCACTGAACGAGAAAACCGGCTCTCCAAAAGAACCGGCTCTCAGCCATCTCGCCCGGCAGTACGCACTTTGCCAGAACAACCGGTTCTTGCTGAACAGGTCGGCACGGCTCACTGAACGAGAGAATCGGCTGTCCAAAAGAACCGGCTCTCAGCCAACTCGCCCAGCAGTACGCACTTTGCCAGAAGACCCGGCTCTGGCTGAACGGTTCAGCACGGCTCACTGAACGAGAGAACCGGCTCTCCAAAAGAACCGGCTCTCAGCCAACTCGCCCAGCAGTACGCACTTTGCCAGAAGACCCAGCTCTGGCTGAACGGTTCAGCACGGCTCACTGAACGAGAGAACCGGCTGTCCAAAAGACCCGGCTCTCAGCCAACCCGCCCAGCAGTACGCACTTTGCCAGAAGACCCAGCTCCGACTGAACGGTTCAGCACGGCTCACTGAACGAGAGAACCGGATCTACAAAAAACGGCTCTCACTGAACGGGACGGCACGGCTCACTGAACGAGAGAACCGGCTGTCCAAAAGAACCGGCTCTCAGCCAACTTGCCCAGCAGTACACACTTTTCCAGAAGACCCGGCTCTGGCTGACCGGTTCAGCACGGCTCACTCAAAGAGAGAACCGGCTGTCCAAAAGAACCGGCTCTCAGCCAACTTGCCCAGCAGTACGCACTTTGCCAGAAGACCCGGCTCTGGCTGAACGGTTCAGCACTGCTCACTGAACGAGAACCGGCTCTCAGCCAACTTACCCAGCAGTACGCACTTTGCCAGAAGACCCGGTTCTGACTGAAAGGTACAGCACGGCTCACTAAACGAGAGAACCGGCTCTCCAAAAGAACCGGCTCTCAGCCAACTCGCCCAGCAGTACGCACTTTGACAGAATACCCGGCTCTGACTCAACGGTTCAGCACGGCTCGCTGAACGAGAGAACCGGCTGTCCAAAAGAACCGGCTCTCACTGAACGGGTCGGCACGGCTCACTGAACGAGAGAACCGGCTCTCCAAAAGAACGGCTCTCACTGAAGGGGTCGGCACGGCTCACTGAACGAGATAACTGGCTCTCCAAAAGAACCGGCTCTCAGCAAACTCGCCCAGCAGTACGCACTTTTCCAGAAGACCCGGTTCTGACTGAACGGTTCAGTACGGCTCACTGAAGGAGAGAACCGGCTATCCGAAAGAACCGGCTCTCAGCCAACTCGCCCAGCAGTACGCACTTTGCCAGAAGTCCCGGCTCCGGCTGAACGGTTCAGCACGGCTCAATGAACGAGAGAACCGGCTCTCCAAAAGAACGGCTCTCACTGAACGGGACGGCACGGCTCACTGAACGAGGGAACCGGCTGTCCAAAAGAACCGGCTCTCAGCCAACTTGCCCAGCAGTACGAACTTTTCCAGATGACCCGGCGCGGGCCGAACGGTTCAGCACGGCTCACTCAACGAGAGAACCGGCTGTCCAAAAGAACCGGCTCTCAGCCAACTTGCCCAGTAGTACGCACTTTGCCAGAAGACCCGGTTCTGGTTGAACGGTTCAGCACGGCTCACTGAACGAGAACCGGCTCCGAGGCAACTTGCCCAGCAGTACGCACTTTGCCAGAAGACCCGGCTCTGGCTGAACGGTTCAGCACGGCTCACTGAACGAGAGAACCAGCTCTCAGCCAACTCGCCCAGCTGTACGCACTTTGCCAGAAGACCCGGCTCTTGCTGAACTGTTCAGCACGGCTCACTGAACGAGAGAACCGGCTGTCCAAAAGAACCGGCTCTCAGCCAACTTGCCCAGCAGTACACACTTTTCCAGAAGACCCGGCTCTGGCTGACCGGTTCAGCACGGCTCACTCAAAGAGAGAACCGGCTGTCCAAAAGAACCGGCTCTCAGCCAACTTGCCCAGCAGTACGCACTTTGCCAGAAGACCCGGCTCTGGCTGAACGGTTCAGCACTGCTCACTGAACGAGAACCGGCTCTCAGCCAACTTACCCAGCAGTACGCACTTTGCCAGAAGACCCGGTTCTGACTGAACGGTACAGCACGGCTCACTAAACGAGAGAACCGGCTCTCCAAAAGAACCGGCTCTCAGCCAACTCGCCCAGCAGTACGCACTTTGTCAGAATACCCGGCTCTGACTCAACGGTTCAGCACGGCTCGCTGAACGAGAGAACCGGCTGTCCAAAAGAACCGGCTCTCACTGAACGGGTCGGCACGGCTCACTGAACGAGAGAACCGGCTCTCCAAAAGAACGGCTCTCACTGAAGGGGTCGGCACGGCTCACTGAACGAGATAACTGGCTCTCCAAAAGAACCGGCTCTCAGCAAACTCGCCCAGCAGTACGCACTTTTCCAAAAGACCCGGTTCTGACTGAATGGTTCAGTACGGCTCACTGAAGGAGAGAACCGGCTATCCGAAAGAACCGGCTCTCAGCCAACTCGCCCAGCAGTACGCACTTTGCCAGAAGACCCGGCTCCGGCTGAACGGTTCAGCACGGCTCAATGAACGAGAGAACCGGCTCTCCAAAAGAACGGCTCTCACTGAACGGGACGGCACGGCTCACTGAACGAGGGAACCGGCTGTCCAAAAGAACCGGCTCTCAGCCAACTTGCCCAGCAGTATGCACTTTTCCAGATGACCCGGCGCGGGCTGAACGGTTCAGCACGGCTCACTCAACGAGAGAACCGGCTGTCCAAAAGAACCGGCTCTCAGCCAACTTGCCCAGCAGTACGCACTTTTCCAGAAGACCCGGCTCTGGTTGAACGGTTCAGCACGGCTCACTGAACGAGAACCGGCTCCCAGGCAACTTGCCCAGCAGTACGCACTTTGCCAGAAGACCCGGCTCTATCTGAACGGTTCAGCACGGCTCACTGAACGAGAGAACCAGCTCTCAGCCAACTCGCCCAGCTGTACGCACTTTGCCAGAAGACCCGGCTCTTGCTGAACTGTTCAGCACGGCTCACTGAACGAGAGAACCGGCTGTCCAAAAGAACCGGCTCTCAGCCAACTTGCCCAGCAGTACACACTTTTCCAGAAGACCCGGCTCTGTCTGACCGGTTCAGCACGGCTCACTCAAAGAGAGAACCGGCTGTCCAAAAGAACCGGCTCTCAGCCAACTTGCCCAGCAGTACGCACTTTGCCAGAAGACCCGGCTCTGGCTGAACGGTTCAGCACTGCTCACTGAACGAGAACCGGCTCTCAGCCAACTTACCCAGCAGTACGCACTTTGCCAGAAGACCCGGTTCTGACTGAACGGTACAGCACGGCTCACTAAACGAGAGAACCGGCTCTCCAAAAGAACCGGCTCTCAGCCAACTCGCCCAGCAGTACGCACTTTGTCAGAATACCCGGCTCTGACTCAACGGTTCAGCACGGCTCGCTGAACGAGAGAACCGGCTGTCCAAAAGAACCGGCTCTCACTGAACGGGTCGGCACGGCTCACTGAACGAGAGAACCGGCTCTCCAAAAGAACGGCTCTCACTGAAGGGGTCGGCACGGCTCACTGAACGAGATAACTGGCTCTCCAAAAGAACCGGCTCTCAGCAAACTCGCCCAGCAGTACGCACTTTTCCAAAAGACCCGGTTCTGACTGAACGGTTCAGTACGGCTCACTGAAGGAGAGAACCGGCTATCCGAAAGAACCGGCTCTCAGCCAACTCGCCCAGCAGTACGCACTTTGCCAGAAGACCCGGCTCCGGCTGAACGGTTCAGCACGGCTCAATGAACGAGAGAACCGGCTCTCCAAAAGAACGGCTCTCACTGAACGGGACGGCACGGCTCACTGAACGAGGGAACCGGCTGTCCAAAAGAACCGGCTCTCAGCCAACTTGCCCAGCAGTATGCACTTTTCCAGATGACCCGGCGCGGGCTGAACGGTTCAGCACGGCTCACTCAACGAGAGAACCGGCTGTCCAAAAGAACCGGCTCTCAGCCAACTTGCCCAGCAGTACGCACTTTTCCAGAAGACCCGGCTCTGGTTGAACGGTTCAGCACGGCTCACTGAACGAGAACCGGCTCCCAGGCAACTTGCCCAGCAGTACGCACTTTGCCAGAAGACCCGGCTCTATCTGAACGGTTCAGCACGGCTCACTGAACGAGAGAACCAGCTCTCAGCCAACTCGCCCAGCTGTACGCACTTTCCCAGAAGACCCGGCTCTCTCTGAACTGTTCAGCACGGCTCACTGAACGAGAGAACCGGCTGTCCAAAAGAACCGGCTCTCAGCCAACCCGCCCAGCAGTACGCACTTTGCCAGAAGACCCAGCTCCGACTGAACGGTTCAGCACGGCTCACTGAACGAGAGAACCGGATCTACAAAAAACGGCTCTCACTGAACGGGACGGCACGGCTCACTGAACGAGAGAGCCGGCTGTCCAAAAGAACCGGCTCTCAGCCAACTTGCCCAGCAGTACACACTTTTCCAGAAGACCCGGCTCTGGCTGACCGGTTCAGCACGGCTTACTCAAAGAGAGAACCGGCTGTCCAAAAGAACCGGCTCTCAGCCAACTTGCCCAGCAGTACGCACTTTGCCAGAAGACCCGGCTCTGGCTGAACGGTTCAGCACTGCTCACCGAACGAGAACCGGCTCTCAGCCAACTTACCCAGCAGTAAGCACTTTGCCAGAAGACCCGGTTCTGACTGAACGGTACAGCACGGCTCACTAAACGAGAGAACCGGCTCTCCAAAAGAACCGATTCTCAGCCAACTCGCCCAGCAGTACGCACTTTGTCAGAAGACCCGGCTCTGACTCAACGGTTCAGCACGGCTCGCTGAACGAGAGAACCGGCTGTCCAAAAGAACCGGCTCTCACTAAACGGGTCGGCACGGCTCACTGAACGAGAGAACCGGCTCTCCAAAAGAACGGCTCCCACTGAACGGGTCGGCACGGCTCACTGAACGAGATAACTGGCTCTCCAAAAAAACCGGCTCTCAGCCAACTCGCCCATCAGTACGCACTTTGCCAGAAGACCCGGCTCCGGCTGAACGGTTCAGCACGGCTCATTGAACGAGAGAACCGGCTCTCCAAAAGAACGGCTCTCACTGAACAGGATGGCACGGCTCACTGAACGAGGGAACCGGCTGTCCAAAAGAACCGGCTCTCAGCCAACTTGCCCAGCAGTACGCACTTTTCCAGATGACCCGGCTCGGGCTGAACGGTTCAGCACGGCTCACTCAACGAGAGAACCGGCTGTCCAAAAGAACCGGCTCTCAGCCAACTTGCCCAGCAGTACGCACTTTGCCAGAAGACCCGGCTCTGGTTGAACGGTTCAGCACGGCTCACTGAACGAGAACCGGCTCCCAGCCAACTTGCCCAGCAGTACGCACTTTGCCAGAAAACCCGGCTCTGGCTGAACGGTTCAGCACGGCTCACTGAACGAGAGAACCAGCTCTCAGCCAACTCGCCCAGCTGTACGCACTTTGCCAGAAGACCCGGCTCTGGCTGAACTGTTCAGCACGGCTCGCTGAACGAGAAACGGGTTTCCAAAAGAACTGACTTTCACTGAACGGGTCGGCACGGCTCACTGAACGAGAGAAGCGGCTCTCCAAAAAACGGCTCTCTCTGAACGGGTCGGCACGGCTCACTGAACGAGAAAACCGGCTCTCCAAATGAACCGGCTCTCAGCCAACTCGCCCGGCAGTACGCACTTTGCCAGAACACCCGGTTCTGGCTGAACAGGTCGGCACGGCTCACTGAACGAGAGAATCGGCTGTCCAAAAGAACCGGCTCTCAGCCAACTCGCCCAGCAGTACGCACTTTGCCAGAAGACCCGGCTCTGGCTGAACGGTTCAGCACGGCTCACTGAAGGAGAGAACCGGCTGTCCGAAAGAACCGGCTCTCAGCCAACTCGCCCAGCAGTACGCACTTTGCCAGAAGACCCGGCTCCGGCTGAACGGTTCAGCACGGCTCACTGAACGAGAGAACCGGCTCTACAAAAAAACGGCTCTCACTGAACGGGACGGCACGGCTCACTGAACGAGAGAACCGGCTGTCCAAAAGAACCGGCTCTCAGCCAACTTGCCCAGCAGTACGCAGTTTGCCAGAATACCCGGCTCTGGCTGAACGGTTAAGCACGGCTCACTGAACGAGAACCGGCTCCCAGCCAACTTGCCCAGCAGTACGCACTTTTCCAGAAGACCCGGCTCTGGCTGAACGGTTCAGCACGGCTCACTGAACGAGATAACCAGCTCTCAGCCAACTCGCCCAGCAGTACGCACTTTGCCAGAAGACCCGGCTCTGGCTGAACTGTTCAGCACGGCTCACTGAACGAGAACCGGCTTTCCAAAAGAACTGACTCTCACTGAACGGGTCCGCACGGCTCACTGAACGAGAGAAGCGGCTCTCCAAAAGAACGGCTCTCTCTGAACGGGTCGGCACGGCTCACTGAACGAGAGAACCGGCTCTCCAAAAGAACCGGCTCTCAGCCAACTCGCCCGGCAGTACGCACTTTGCCAGAACACCCGGCTCTGGCTGAACAGGTCGGCACGGCTCACTGAACGAGAGAACCGGCTCTCCAAAAGAACCGGCTCTCGGCCAACCCGCCCAGCAGTACGCACTTTGCCAGAAGACCCGTCTCCGACTGAACGGTTCAGCACGGCTCACTGAACGAGAGAACCGGCTCTCCAAAAGAACCGGCTCTCAGCCAACTCGCCCGGCAGTACGCACTTTGCCAGAACACCCGGCTCTGGCTGAACAGGTCGGCACGGCTCACTGAACGAGAGAACCGGCTGTCCAAAAGAACCGGCTCTCAGCCAACTTGCCCAGCAGTACACACTTTTCCAGAAGACCCGGCTCTGGCTGACCGGTTCAGCACGGCTCACTCAAAGAGAGAACCGGCTCTCCAAAAGAACCGGCTCTCAGCCAACTCGCCCAGCAGTACGCACTTTGTCAGAAGACCCGGCTCTGACTCAACGGTTCAGCACGGCTCGCTGAACGAGAGAACCGGCTGTCCAAAAGAACCGGCTCTCACTGAACGGGTCGGCACGGCTCACTGAACGAGAGAACCGGCTCTCCAAAAGAACGGCTCTCACTGAACGGGTCGGCACGGCTCACTGAACGAGATAACTGGCTCTCCAAAAAAACCGGCTCTCAGCAAACTCGCCCAGCAGTACGCACTTTTCCAGAAGACCCGGTTCTGACTGAACGGTTCAGTACGGCTCACTGAAGGAGAGAACCGGCTCTCCAAAAGAACGGCTCTCACTGAACGGGACGGCACGGCTCACTGAACGAGAGAACCGGTTGTCCAAAAGAACCGGCTCTCAGCCAACTTGCCCAGCAGTACGCACTTTTCCAGATGACCCGGCTCGGGCTGAACGGTTCAGCACGGCTCACTCAACGAGAGAACCGGCTGTCCAAAAAAACCGGCTCTCAGCCAACTTGCCCAGCAGTACGCACTTTGCCAGAAGACCCGGCTCTGGCTGATCTGTTCAGGACGGCTCACTGAACGAGAACTGGGTTTCCAAAAGAACTGACTTTCACTGAACGGGTCGGCACGGCTCACTGAACGAGAGAAGCGGCTCTCCAAAAGAACGGCTCTCTGAACGGGTCGGCACGGCTCACTGAACGAGAGAATCGGCTGTACAAAAGAACCGGCTCTCAGCCAACTCGCCCAGCAGTACGCACTTTGCCAGAAGACCCGGCTCTGGCTGAACGGTTCAGCACGGCTCACTGAACGAGAGAAGCGGATCTACAAAAAACGGCTCTCACTCATCGGGACGGCAAGGCTCACTGAACGAGAGAACCGGCTGTCCAAAAGAACCGGCTCTCAGCCAACTTGCCCAGCAGTACACACTTTTCCAGAAGACCCGGCTCTGGCTGACCGGTTCAGCACGGCTCACTCAAAGAGAGAACCGGCTGTCCAAAAGAACCGGCTCTCAGCCAACTTGCCCAGCAGTACGCACTTTGCCAGAAGACCCGGCTCTGGCTGAACGGTACAGCACACGGCTCACTGAAGGAGAGAACCGGCTGTCCGAAAGAACCGGCTCTCAGCCAACTCGCCCAGCAGTACGCACTTTGCCAGAAGACCCGGCTCCGGCTGAACGGTTCAGCACGGCTCACTGAACGAGAGAACCGGCTCTACAAAAAAACGGCTCTCACTGAACGGGACGGCACGGCTCACTGAACGAGAGAACCGGCTGTCCAAAAGAACCGGCTCTCAGCCAACTTGCCCAGCAGTACGCACTTTTCCAGAAGACCCGGCTCGGGCTGAACGGTTCAGCACGGCTCACTCAACGAGAGAACCGGCTGTCCAAAAGAACCGGCTCTCAGCCAACTTGCCCAGCAGTACGCAGTTTGCCAGAAGACCCGGCTCTGGCTGAACTGTTCAGCACGGCTCGCTGAACGAGAAACGGGTTTCCAAAAGAACTGACTTTCACTGAACGGGTCGGCACGGCTCACTGAACGAGAGAAGCGGCTCTCCAAAAAACGGCTCTCTCTGAACGGGTCGGCACGGCTCACTGAACGAGAAAACCGGCTCTCCAAATGAGCCGGCTCTCAGCCAACTCGCCCGGCAGTACGCACTTTGCCAGAACACCCGGTTCTGGCTGAACAGGTGGGCACGGCTCACTGAACGAGAGAATCGGCTGTCCAAAAGAACCGGCTCTCAGCCAACTCGCCCAGCAGTACGCACTTTGCCAGAAGACCCGGCTCTGGCTGAACGGTTCAGCACGGCTCACTGAAGGAGAGAACCGGCTGTCCGAAAGAACCGGCTCTCAGCCAACTCGCCCAGCAGTACGCACTTTGCCAGAAGACCCGGCTCCGGCTGAACGGTTCAGCACGGCTCACTGAACGAGAGAACCGGCTCTACAGAAAAACGGCTCTCACTGAACGGGACGTCACGGCTCACTGAACGAGAGAACCGGCTGTCCAAAAGAACCGGCTCTCAGCCAACTTGCCCAGCAGTACGCACTTTTCCAGAAGACCCGGCTCGGGCTGAACGGTTCAGCACGGCTCACTCAACGAGAGAACCGGCTGTCCAAAAGAACCGGATCTCAGCCAACTTGCCCAGCAATACGCAGTTTGCCAGAAGACGCGGCTCTGGCTGAACGGTTAAGCACGGCTCACTGAACGAGAACCGGCTCCCAGCCAACTTGCCCAGCAGTACGCACTTTTCCAGAAGACCCGGCTCTGGCTGAACGGTTCAGCACGGCTCACTGAACGAGATAACCAGCTCTCAGCCAACTCGCCCAGCAGTACGCACTTTGCCAGAAGACCCGGCTCTGGCTGAACTGTTCAGCACGGCTCACTGAACGAGAACCGGCTTTCCAAAAGAACTGACTCTCACTGAACGGGTCGGCACGGCTCACTGAACGAGAGAAGCGGCTCTCCAAAAGAACGGCTCTCTCTGAACGGGTCGGCACGGCTCACTGAACGAGAGAACCGGCTCTCCAAAAGAACCGGCTCTCAGCCAACTCGCCCGGCAGTACGCACTTTGCCAGAACACCCGGCTCTGGCTGAACAGGTCGGCACGGCTCACTGAACGAGAGAACCGGCTCTCCAAAAGAACCGGCTCTCGGCCAACCCGCCCAGCAGTACGCACTTTGCCAGAAGACCCGTCTCCGACTGAACGGTTCAGCACGGCTCACTGAACGAGAGAACCGGCTCTCCAAAAGAACCGGCTCTCAGCCAACTCGCCCGGCAGTACGCACTTTGCCAGAACACCCGGCTCTGGCTGAACAGGTCGGCACGGCTCATTGAACGAGAGAACCGGCTGTCCAAAAGAACCGGCTCTCAGCCAACTTGCCCAGCAGTACACACTTTTCCAGAAGACCCGGCTCTGGCTGACCGGTTCAGCACGGCTCACTCAAAGAGAGAACCGGCTGTCCAAAAGAACCGGCTCTCAGCCAACTTGCCCAGCAGTACGCACTTTGCCAGAAGTCCCGGCTCTGGCTGAACGGTTCAGCACTGCTCACTGAACGAGAACCGGCTCTCAGCCAACTTCCCCAGCAGTACGCACTTTGCCAGAAGACCCGGTTCTGACTGAACGGTACAGCACGGCTCACTAAACGAGAGAACCGGCTCTCCAAAAGAACCGGCTCTCAGCCAACTCGCCCAGCAGTACGCACTTTGTCAGAAGACCCGGCTCTGACTCAACGGTTCAGCACGGCTCGCTGAACGAGAGAACCGGCTGTCCAAAAGAACCGGCTCTCACTGAACGGGTCGGCACGGCTCACTGAACGAGAGAACCGGCTCTCCAAAAGAACGGCTCTCACTGAACGGGTCGGCACGGCTCACTGAACGAGATAACTGGCTCTCCAAAAGAACCGGCTCTCAGCGAACTCGCCCAGCAGTACGCACTTTTCCAGAAGACCCGGTTCTGACTGAACGGTTCAGTACGGCTCACTGAAGGAGAGAACCGGCTATCCGAAAGAACCGGTTCTCAGCCAACTCGCCCAGCAGTACGCACTTTGCCAGAAGACCCGGCTCCGGCTGAACGGTTCAGCACGGCTCATTGAACGAGAGAACCGGCTCTCCAAAAGAACGGCTCTCACTGAACGGGATGGCACGGCTCACTGAACGAGGGAACCGGCTGTCCAAAAGAACCGGCTCTCAGCCAACTTGCCCAGCAGTACGCACTTTTTCAGAAGACCTGGCTCGGGCTGAACGGTTCAGCACGGCTCACTCAACGAGAGAACCGGCTGTTCAAAAGAACCGGCTCTCAGCCAACTTGCCCAGCAGTACGCAGTTTGCCAGAAGACCCGGCTCTGGCTGAACGGTTCAGCACGGCTCACTGAACGAGATAACCAGCTCTCAGCCAACTCGCCCAGCAGTACGGACTTTGCCAGAAGACCCGGCTCTGGCTGAACTGTTCAGCACGGCTCACTGAACGAGAACCGGCTTTCCAAAAGAACTGACTCTCACTGAACGGGTCGGCATGGCTCACTGAACGAGAGAAGCGGCTCTCCAAAAGAAAGGCTCTCTCTGAACGGGTCGGCACGGCTCACTGAACGAGAGAACCGGCTCTCCAAAAGAACCGGCTCTCAGCCAACTCGCCCAGCAGTACGCACTTTGCCAGAAGACCCGGCTCCGGCTGAACGGTTCAGCACGGCTCACTGAACGAGAGAACCGGCTCTACAAAAAAACGGCTCTCACTGAACGGGACGGCACGGCTCACTGAACGAGAGAACCGGCTGTCCAAAAGAACCGGCTCTCAGCCAACTTGCCCAGCAGTACGCAGTTTGCCAGAATACCCGGCTCTGGCTGAACGGTTAAGCACGGCTCACTGAACGAGAACCGGCTCCCAGCCAACTTGCCCAGCAGTACGCACTTTTCCAGAAGACCCGGCTCTGGCTGAACGGTTCAGCACGGCTCACTGAACGAGATAACAAGCTCTCAGCCAACTCGCCCAGCAGTACGCACTTTGCCAGAAGACCCGGCTCTGGCTGAACTGTTCAGCACGGCTCACTGAACGAGAACCGGCTTTCCAAAAGAACTGACTCTCACTGAACGGGTCGGCACGGCTCATTGAACGAGAGAAGCGGCTCTCCAAAAGAACGGCTCTCTCTGAACGGGTCGGCACGGCTCACTGAGCGAGAGAACCGGCTCTCCAAAAGAACCGGCTCTCAGCCAACTCGCCCGGCAGTACGCACTTTGCCAGAACACCCGGCTCTGGCTGAACAGGTCGGCACGGCTCACTGAACGAGAGAACCGGCTCTCCAAAAGAACCGGCTCTCGGCCAACCCGCCCAGCAGTACGCACTTTGCCAGAAGACCCGTCTCCGACTGAACGGTTCAGCACGGCTCACTGAACGAGAGAACCGGCTCTCCAAAAGAACCGGCTCTCAGCCAACTTGCCCAGCAGTACACACTTTTCCAGAAGACCCGGCTCTGCCTGACCGGTTCAGCACGGCTCACTCAAAGAGAGAACCGGCTGTCCGAAAGAACCGGCTCTCAGCCAACTTGCCCAGCAGTACGCACTTTGCCAGAAGTCCCGGCTCTGGCTGAACGGTTCAGCACTGCTCACTGAACGAGAACCGGCTCTCAGCCAACTTCCCCAGCAGTACGCACTTTGCCAGAAGACCCGGTTCTGACTGAACGGTACAGCACGGCTCACTAAACGAGAGAACCGGCTCTCCAAAAGAACCGGCTCTCAGCCAACTCGCCCAGCAGTACGCACTTTGTCAGAAGACCCGGCTCTGACTCAACGGTTCAGCACGGCTCGCTGAACGAGAGAACCGGCTGTCCAAAAGAACCGGCTCTCACTGAACGGGTCGGCACGGCTCACTGAACGAGAGAACCGGCTCTCCAAAAGAACGGCTCTCACTGAACGGGTCGGCACGGCTCACTGAACGAGATAACTGGCTCTCCAAAAGAACCGGCTCTCAGCAAACTCGCCCAGCAGTACGCACTTTTCCAGAAGACCCGGTTCTGACTGAACGGTTCAGTACGGCTCACTGAAGGAGAGAACCGGCTCTCCAAAAGAACGGCTCTCACTGAACGGGACGGCACGGCTCACTGAACGAGAGAACCGGCTGTCCAAAAGAACCGGCTCTCAGCCAACTTGCCCAGCAGTACGCACTTTTCCAGATGACCCGGCTCGGGCTGAACGGTTCAGCACGGCTCACTCAACGAGAGAACCGGCTGTCCAAAAGAACCGGCTCTCAGCCAACTTGCCCAGCAGTACGCACTTTGCCAGAAGACCCGGCTCTGGCTGATCTGTTCAGGACGGCTCACTGAACGAGAACTGGGTTTCCAAAAGAACTGACTTTCACTGAACGGGTCGGCACGGCTCACTGAACGAGAGAAGCGGCTCTCCAAAAGAACGGCTCTCTCTGAACGGGTCGGCACGGCTCACTGAACGAGAGAATCGGCTGTACAAAAGAACCGGCTCTCAGCCAACTCGCCCAGCAGTACGCACTTTGCTAGAAGACCCGGCTCTGGCTGAACGGTTCAGCACGGCTCACTGAACGAGAGAACCGGATCTACAAAAAACGGCTCTCACTGATCGGGACGGCACGGCTCACTGAACGAGAGAACCGGCTGTCCAAAAGAACCGGCTCTCAGCCAACTTGCCCAGCAGTACACACTTTTCCAGAAGACCCGGCTCTGGCTGACCGGTTCAGCACGGCTCACTCAAAGAGAGAACCGGCTGTCCAAAAGAACCGGCTCTCAGCCAACTTGCCCAGCAGTACGCACTTTGCCAGAAGACCCGGCTCTGGCTGAACGGTTCAGCACGGCTCACTGAAGGAGAGAACCGGCTGTCCGAAAGAACCGGCTCTCAGCCAACTCGCCCAGCAGTACGCACTTTGCCAGAAGACCCGGCTCCGGCTGAACGGTTCAGCACGGCTCACTGAACGAGAGAACCGGCTCTACAAAAAAAACGGCTCTCACTGAACGGGACGGCACGGCTCACTGAACGAGAGAACCGGCTGTCCAAAAGAACCGGCTCTCAGCCAACTTGCCCAGCAGTACGCACTTTTCCAGAAGACCCGGCTCGGGCTGAACGGTTCAGCACGGCTCACTCAACGAGAGAACCGGCTGTCCAAAAGAACCGGCTCTCAGCCAACTTGCCCAGCAGTACGCAGTTTGCCAAAAGACCCGGCTCTGGCTGAACTGTTCAGCACGGCTCGCTGAACGAGAAACGGGTTTCCAAAAGAACTGACTTTCACTGAACGGGTCGGCACGGCTCACTGAACGAGAGAAGCGGCTCTCCAAAAAACGGCTCTCTCTGAACGGGTCGGCACGGCTCACTGAACGAGAAAACCGGCTCTCCAAATGAACCGGCTCTCAGCCAACTCGCCCGGCAGTACGCACTTTGCCAGAACACCCGGTTCTGGCTGAACAGGTCGGCACGGCTCACTGAACGAGAGAATCGGCTGTCCAAAAGAACCGGCTCTCAGCCAACTCGCCCAGCAGTACGCACTTTGCCAGAAGACCCGGCTCTGGCTGAACGGTTCAGCACGGCTCACTGAAGGAGAGAACCGGCTGTCCGAAAGAACCGGCTCTCAGCCAACTCGCCCAGCAGTACGCACTTTGCCAGAAGACCCGGCTCCGGCTGAACGGTTCAGCACGGCTCACTGAACGAGAGAACCGGCTCTACAAAAAAAACGGCTCTCACTGAACGGGACGGCACGGCTCACTGAACGAGAGAACCGGCTGTCCAAAAGAACCGGCTCTCAGCCAACTTGCCCAGCAGTACGCACTTTTCCAGAAGACCCGGCTCGGGCTGAACGGTTCAGCACGGCTCGCTCAACGAGAGAACCGGCTGTCCTAAAGAACCGGCTCTCAGCCAACTTGCCCAGCAGTACGCAGTTTGCCAGAAGACCCGGCTCTGGCTGAACGGTTAAGCACGGCTCACTGAACGAGAACCGGCTCCCAGCCAACTTGCCCAGCAGTACGCACTTTTCCAGAAGACCCGGCTCTGGCTGAACGGTTCAGCACGGCTCACTGAACGAGATAACCCGCTCTCAGCCAACTCGCCCAGCAGTACGCACTTTGCCAGAAGACCCGGCTCTGGCTGAACTGTTCAGCCGGCTCACTGAACGAGAACCGGCTTTCCAAAAGAACTGACTCTCACTGAACGGGTCGGCACGGCTCACTGAACGAGAGAAGCGGCTCTCCAAAAGAACGGCTCTCTCTGAACGGGTCGGCACGGCTCACTGAACGAGAGAACCGGCTCTCCAAAAGAACCGGCTCTCAGCCAACTCGCCCGGCAGTACGCACTTTGCCAGAACACCCGGCTCTGGCTGAACAGGTCGGCACGGCTCACTGAACGAGAGAACCGGCTCTCCAAAAGAACCGGCTCTCAGCAAACTCGCCCGGCAGTACGCACTTTGCCAGAACACCCGGCTCTGGCTGAACAGGTCGGCACGGCTCACTGAACGAGAGAACCGGCTGTCCAAAAGAACCGGCTCTCAGCCAACTTGCCCAGCAGTACACACTTTTCCAGAAGACCCGGCTCTGGCTGACCGGTTCAGCACGGCTCACTCAAAGAGAGAACCGGCTGTCAAAAAGAACCGGCTCTCAGCCAACTTGCCCAGCAGTACGCACTTTGCCAGAAGTCCCGGCTCTGGCTGAACGGTTCAGCACTGCTCACTGAACGAGAACCGGCTCTCAGCCAACTTCCCCAGCAGTACGCACTTTGCCAGAAGACCCGGTTCTGACTGAACGGTACAGCACGGCTCACTAAACGAGAGAACCGGCTCTCCAAAAGAACCGGCTCTCAGCCAACTCGCCCAGCAGTACGCACTTTGTCAGAAGACCCGGCTGTGACTCAACGGTTCAGCACGGCTCGCTGAACGAGAGAACCGGCTGTCCAAAAGAACCGGCTCTCACTGAACGGGTCGGCACGGCTCACTGAACGAGAGAACCGGCTCTCCAAAAGAACGGCTCTCACTGAACGGGTCGGCACGGCTCACTGAACGAGATAACTGGCTCTCCAAAAGAACCGGCTCTCAGCAAACTCGCCCAGCAGTACGCACTTTTCCAGAAGACCCGGTTCTGACTGAACGGTTCAGTACGGCTCACTGAAGGAGAGAACCGGCTATCCGAAAGAACCGGTTCTCAGCCAACTCGCCCAGCAGTACGCACTTTGCCAGAAGACCCGGCTCCGGCTGAACGGTTCAGCACGGCTCATTGAACGAGAGAACCGGCTCTCCAAAAGAACGGCTCTCACTGAACGGGATGGCACGGCTCACTGAACGAGGGAACCGGCTGTCCAAAAGAACCGGCTCTCAGCCAACTTGCCCAGCAGTACGCACTTTTCCAGAAGACCCGGCTCTGGCTGAACGGTTCAGCACGGCTCACTGAACGAGATAACCAGCTCTCAGCCAACTCGCCCAGCAGTACGCACTTTGCCAGAAGACCCGGCTCTGGCTGAACTGTTTAGCACGGCTCACTGAACGAGAACCGGCTTTCCAAAAGAACTGACTCTCACTGAACGGGTCGGCATGGCTCACTGAACGAGAGAAGCGGCTCTCCAAAAGAAAGGCTCTCTCTGAACGGGTCGGCACGGCTCACTGAACGAAAGAACCGGCTCTCCAAAAGAACCGGCTCTCAGCCAACTCGCCCGGCAGTACGCACTTTGCCAGAACACCCGGCTCTGGCTGAACAGGTCGGCACGGCTCACTGAACGAGAGAACCGGCTCTCCAAAAGAACCGGCTCTCAGCCAACTCGCCCAGCAGTACGCACTTTGTCAGAAGACCCGGCTCTGACTCAACGGTTCAGCACGGCTCGCTGAACGAGAGAACCGGCTCTCCAAAAGAACGGCTCTCACTGAACGGGACGGCACGGCTCACTGAACGAGAGAACCGGCTGTCCAAAAGAACCGGCTCTCAGCCAACTTGCAGAGCAGTACGCACTTTGCCAGAAGACCCGGCTCTGGTTGAACGGTTCAGCACGGCTCACTGAACGAGAACCGGCTCCCAGCCAACTTGCCCTGCAGTACGCACTTTGCCAGAAGACCCGGCTCTGGCTGAACGGTTCAGCACGGCTCACTGAACGAGAGAACCAGCTCTCAGCCAACTCGCCCAGCTGTACGCACTTTGCCAGAAGACCCGGCTCTGGCTGATCTGTTCAGGACGGCTCACTGAACGAGAACTGGGTTTCCAAAAGAACTGACTTTCACTGAACGGGTCGGCACGGCTCACTGAACGAGAGAAGCGGCTCTCCAAAAGAACGGCTCTCTCTGAACGGGTCGGCACGGCTCACTGAACGAGAGAATCGGCTGTACAAAAGAACCGGCTCTCAGCCAACTCGCCCAGCAGTACGCACTTTGCCAGAAGACCCGGCTCTGGCTGAACGGTTCAGCACGGCTCACTGAACGAGAGAACCGGATCTACAAAAAACGGCTCTCACTGATCGGGACGGCACGGCTCACTGAACGAGAGAACCGGCTGTCCAAAAGAACCGGCTCTCAGCCAACTTGCCCAGCAGTACACACTTTTCCAGAAGACCCGGCTCTGGCTGACCGGTTCAGCACGGCTCACTCAAAGAGAGAACCGGCTGTCCAAAAGAACCGGCTCTCAGCCAACTTGCCCAGCAGTACGCAGTTTGCCAGAAGACCCGGCTCTGGCTGAACGGTTCAGCACGGCTCACTGAAGGAGAGAACCGGCTGTCCGAAGAACCGGCTCTCAGCCAACTCGCCCAGCAGTACGCACTTTGCCAGAAGACCCGGCTCCGGCTGAACGGTTCAGCACGGCTCACTGAACGAGAGAACCGGCTCTACAAAAAAACGGCTCTCACTGAACGGGACGGCACGGCTCACTGAACGAGAGAACCGGCTGTCCAAAAGAACCGGCTCTCAGCCAACTTGCCCAGCAGTACGCACTTTTCCAGAAGACCCGGCTCGGGCTGAACGGTTCAGCACGGCTCACTCAACGAGAGAACCGGCTGTCCAAAAGAACCGGCTCTCAGCCAACTTGCCCAGCAGTACGCAGTTTGCCAGAAGACCCGGCTCTGGCTGAACGGTTAAGCACGGCTCACTGAACGAGAACCGGCTCCCAGCCAACTTGCCCAGCAGTACGCACTTTGCCAGAAGACCCGGCTCTGGCTGAACGGTTCAGCACGGCTCGCTGAACGAGAGAACCGGCTGTCCAAAAGAACCGGCTCTCACTGAACGGGTCGGCACGGCTCACTGAACGAGAGAACCGGCTCTCCAAAAGAACGGCTCTCACTGAACGGGTCGGCACGGCTCACTGAACGAGATAACTGGCTCTCCAAAAGAACCGGCTCTCAGCAAACTCGCCCAGCAGTACGCACTTTTCCAGAAGACCCGGTTCTGACTGAACGGTTCAGTACGGCTCACTGAAGGAGAGAACCGGCTATCCGAAAGAACCGGTTCTCAGCCAACTCGCCCAGCAGTACGCACTTTGCCAGAAGACCCGGCTCCGGCTGAACGGTTCAGCACGGCTCATTGAACGAGAGAACCGGCTCTCCAAAAGAACGGCTCTCACTGAACGGGATGGCACGGCTCACTGAACGAGGGAACCGGCTGTCCAAAAGAACCGGCTCTCAGCCAACTTGCCCAGCAGTACGCACTTTTCCAGAAGACCTGGCTCGGGCTGAACGGTTCAGCACGGCTCACTCAACGAGTGAACCGGCTGTTCAAAAGAACCGGCTCTCAGCCAACTTGCCCAGCAGTACGCAGTTTGCCAGAAGACCCGGCTCTGGCTGAACGGTTCAGCACGGCTCACTGAACGAGATAACCAGCTCTCAGCCAACTCGCCCAGCAGTACGCACTTTGCCAGAAGACCCGGCTCTGGCTGAACTGTTTAGCACGGCTCACTGAACGAGAACCGCCTTTCCAAAAGAACTGACTCTCACTGAACGGGTCGGCATGGCTCACTGAACGAGAGAAGCGGCTCCCCAAAAGAAAGGCTCTCTCTGAACGGGTCGGCACGGCTCACTGAACGAGAGAACCGGCTCTCCAAAAGAACCGGCTCTCAGCCAACTCGCCCGGCAGTACGCACTTTGCCAGAACACCCGGCTCTGGCTGAACAGGTCGGCACGGCTCACTGAACGAGAGAACCGGCTCTCCAAAAGAACCGGCTCTCAGCCAACTCGCCCAGCAGTACGCACTTTGTCAGAAGACCCGGCTCTGACTCAACGGTTCAGCACGGCTCGCTGAACGAGAGAACCGGCTCTCCAAAAGAACGGCTCTCACTGAACGGGACGGCACGGCTCACTGAACGAGAGAACCGGCTGTCCAAAAGAACCGGCTCTCACCCAACTTGCAGAGCAGTACGCACTTTGCCAGAAGACCCGGCTCTGGTTGAACGGTTCAGCACTGCTCACTGAACGAGAACCGGCTCCCAGCCAACTTGCCCTGCAGTACGCTCTTTGCCAGAAGACCCGGCTCTGGCTGAACGGTTCAGCACGGCTCACTGAACGAGAGAACCAGCTCTCAGCCAACTCGCCCAGCTGTACGCACTTTGCCAGAAGACCCGGCTCTGGCTGATCTGTTCAGGACGGCTCACTGAACGAGAACTGGGTTTCCAAAAGAACTGACTTTCACTGAACGGGTCGGCACGGCTCACTGAACGAGAGAAGCGGCTCTCCAAAAGAACGGCTCTCTCTGAACGGGTCGGCACGGCTCACTGAACGAGAGAATCGGCTGTACAAAAGAACCGGCTCTCAGCCAACTCGCCCAGCAGTACGCACTTTGCCAGAAGACCCGGCTCTGGCTGAACGGTTCAGCACGGCTCACTGAACGAGAGAACCGGATCTACAAAAAACGGCTCTCACTGATCGGGACGGCACGGCTCACTGAACGAGAGAACCGGCTGTCCAAAAGAACCGGCTCTCAGCCAACTTGCCCAGCAGTACACACTTTTCCAGAAGACCCGGCTCTGGCTGACCGGTTCAGCACGGCTCACTCAAAGAGAGAACCGGCTGTCCAAAAGAACCGGCTCTCAGCCAACTTGCCCAGCAGTACGCAGTTTGCCAGAAGACCCGGCTCTGGCTGAACGGTTCAGCACGGCTCACTGAAGGAGAGAACCGGCTGTCCGAAGAACCGGCTCTCAGCCAACTCGCCCAGCAGTACGCACTTTGCCAGAAGACCCGGCTCCGGCTGAACGGTTCAGCACGGCTCACTGAACGAGAGAACCGGCTCTACAAAAAAACGGCTCTCACTGAACGGGACGGCACGGCTCACTGAACGAGAGAACCGGCTGTCCAAAAGAACCGGCTCTCAGCCAACTTGCCCAGCAGTACGCACATTTCCAGAAGACCCGGCTCGGGCTGAACGGTTCAGCACGGCTCACTCAACGAGAGAACCGGCTGTCCAAAAGAACCGGCTCTCAGCCAACTTGCCCAGCAGTACGCAGTTTGCCAGAAGACCCGGCTCTGGCTGAACGGTTAAGCACGGCTCACTGAACGAGAACCGGCTCCCAGCCAACTTGCCCAGCAGTACGCACTTTGCCAGAAGACCCGGCTCTGGCTGAACGGTTCAGCACGGCTCACTGAACGAGAACCGGCTTTCCAAAAGAACTGACTCTCACTGAACGGGTCGGCACGGCTCACTGAACGAGAGAAGCGGCTCTCCAAAAGAACGGCTCTCTCTGAACGGGTCGGCACGGCTCACTGAACGAGAGAACCGGCTCTCCAAAAGAACCGGCTCTCAGCCAACCCGCCCAGCAGTACGCACTTTGCCAGAAGACCCGTCTCCGACTGAACGGTTCAGCACGGCTCACTGAACGAGAGAACCGGCTCTCCAAAAGAACCGGCTCTCAGCCAACTCGCCCGGCAGTACGCACTTTGCCAGAACACCCGGCTCTGGCTGAACAGGTCGGCACGGCTCACTGAACGAGAGAACCGGCTCTCCAAAAGAACCGGCTCTCGGCCAACCCGCCCAGCAGTACGCACTTTGCCAGAAGACCCGTCTCCGACTGAACGGTTCAGCACGGCTCACTGAACGAGAGAACCGGCTCTCCAAAAGAACCGGCTCTCAGCCAACTCGCCCGGCAGTACGCACTTTGCCAGAACACCCGGCTCTGGCTGAACAGGTCGGCACGGCTCACTGAACGAGACAACCGGCTGTCCAAAAGAACCGGCTCTCAGCCAACTTGCCCAGCAGTACACACTTTTCCAGAAGACCCGGCTCTGGCTGACCGGTTCAGCTCGGCTCACTCAAAGAGAGAACCGGCTGTCCAAAAGAACCGGCTCAAAGCCAACTTGCCCAGCAGTACGCACTTTGCCAGAAGTCCCGGCTCTGGCTGAACGGTTCAGCACTGCTCACTGAACGAGAACCGGCTCTCAGCCAACTTCCCCAGCAGTACGCACTTTGCCAGAAGACCCGGTTCTGACTGAACGGTACAGCACGGCTCACTAAACGAGAGAACCGGCTCTCCAAAAGAACCGGCTCTCAGCCAACTCGCCCAGCAGTACGCACTTTGTCAGAAGACCCGGCTCTGACTCAACGGTTCAGCACAGCTCGCTGAACGAGAGAACCGGCTGTCCAAAAGAACCGGCTCTCAGCCAACTCGCCCAGCAGTACGCACTTTGCCAGAAGACCCGGCTCCGGCTGAACGGTTCAGCACGGCTCACTGAACGAGAGAACCGGCTCTACAAAAAAACGGCTCTCACTGAACGGGACGGCACGGCTCACTGAACGAGAGAACCGGCTGTCCAAAAGAACCGGCTCTCAGCCAACTTGCCCAGCAGTACGCAGTTTGCCAGAAGACCCGGCTCTGGCTGAACGGTTAAGCACGGCTCACTGAACGAGAACCGGCTCCCAGCCAACTTGCCCAGCAGTACGCACTTTGCCAGAAGACCCGGCTCTGGCTGAACGGTTCAGCACGGCTCACTGAACGAGATAACCAGCTCTCAGCCAACTCGCCCAGCAGTACGCACTTTGCCAGAAGACCCGGCTCTGGCTGAACTGTTCAGCACGGCTCACTGAACGAGAACCGGCTTTCCAAAAGAACTGACTCTCACTGAACGGGTCGGCACGGCTCACTGAACGAGAGAAGCGGCTCTCCAAAAGAACGGCTCTCTCTGAACGGGTCGGCACGGCTCACTGAACGAGAGAACCGGCTCTCCAAAAGAACCGGCTCTCAGCCAACCCGCCCAGCAGTACGCACTTTGCCAGAAGACCCGTCTCCGACTGAACGGTTCAGCACCGCTCACTGAACGAGAGAACCGGCTTTCCAAAAGAACCGGCTCTCAGCCAACTCGCCCGGCAGTACGCACTTTGCCAGAACACCCGGCTCTGGCTGAACAGGTCGGCACGGCTCACTGAACGAGAGAACCGGCTCTCCAAAAGAACCGGCTCTCGGCCAACCCGCCCAGCAGTACGCACTTTGCCAGAAGACCCGTCTCCGACTGAACGGTTCAGCACGGCTCACTGAACGAGAGAACCGGCTCTCCAAAAGAACCGGCTCTCAGCCAACTCGCCCGGCAGTACGCACTTTGCCAGAACACCCGGCTCTGGCTGAACAGGTCGGCACGGCTCATTGAACGAGAGAACCGGCTGTCCAAAAGAACCGGCTCTCAGCCAACTTGCCCAGCAGTACACACTTTTCCAGAAGACCCGGCTCTGGCTGACCGGTTCAGCTCGGCTCACTCAAAGAGAGAACCGGCTGTCCAAAAGAACCGGCTCAAAGCCAACTTGCCCAGCAGTACGCACTTTGTCAGAAGACCCGGCTCTGACTCAACGGTTCAGCACGGCTCGCCGAACGAGAGAACCGGCTGTCCAAAAGAACCGGCTCTCACTGAACGGGTCGGCACGGCTCACTGAACGAGAGAACCGGCTCTCCAAAAGAACGGCTCTCACTGAACGGGTCGGCACGGCTCACTGAACGAGATAACTGGCTCTCCAAAAGATCCGGCTCTCAGCAAACTCGCCCAGCAGTACGCACTTTTCCAGAAGACCCGGTTCTGACTGAACGGTTCAGTACGGCTCACTGAAGGAGCGAACCGGCTATCCGAAAGAACCGGTTCTCAGCCAACTCGCCCAGCAGTACGCACTTTGCCAGAAGACCCGGCTCAGGCTGAACGGTTCAGCACGGCTCATTGAACGAGAGAACCGGCTCTCCAAAAGAACGGCTCTCACTGAACGGGATGGCACGGCTCACTGAACGAGGGAACCGGCTGTCCAAAAGAACCGGCTCTCAGCCAACTTGCCTAGCAGTACGCACTTTTCCAGATGACCCGGCTCGGGCTGAACGGTTCAGCACGGCTCACTCAACGACAGAACCGGCTGTCCAAAAGAACCGGCTCTCAGCCAACTTGCCCAGCAGTACGCACTTTTCCAGAAGACCAGGCTCTGGTTGAACGGTTCAGCACGGCTCACTGAACGAGAACCGGCCCCCAGCCAACTTGCCCAGCAGTACGCACTTTGCCAGAAGACCCGGCTCTGGCTGAAGGGTTCAGCACGGCTCACTGAACGAGAGAACCAGCTCTCAGCCAACTCGCCCAGCTGTACGCACTTTGCCAGAAGACCCGGCTCTGGCTGAACTGTTCAGCACGGCTCACTGAACGAGAACCGGGTTTCCAAAAGAACTGACTTTCACTGAACGGGTCGGCACGGCTCACTGAACGAGAGAAGCGGCTCTCCAAAAAAACGGCTCTCTCTGAACGGGTCGGCACGGCTCACTGAACGAGAAAACCGGCTCTCGAAAAGAACCGGCTCTCAGCCAACTCGCCCGGCAGTACGCACTTTGCCAGAACACCCGGTTCTGGCTGAACAGGTCGGCACGGCTCACTGAACGAGAGAATCGGCTGAACAAAAGAACCGGCTCTCAGCCAACTCGCCCAGCAGTACGCACTTTGCCAGAAGACCCGGCTCTGGCTTGACGGTTCAGCACGGCTCACTGAAGGAGAGAACCGGCTGTCCGAAAGAACCGGGTCTCAGCCAACTCGCCCAGCAGTACGCACTTTGCCAGAAGACCCGGCTCCGGCAGAACGGTTCAGCACGGCTCACTGAACGAGAGAACCGGCTCTACAAAAAAACGGCTCTCACTGAACGGGACGGCACGGCTCACTGAACGAGAGAACCGGCTGTCCAAAAGAACCGGCTCTCAGCCAACTTGCCCAGCAGTACGCACTTTTCCAGAAGACCCGGCTCGGGCTGAACGGTTCAGCACGGCTCACTCAACGAGAGAACCGGCTGTCCAAAAGAACCGGCTCTCAGCCAACTTGCCCAGCAGTACGCAGTTTGCCAGAAGACCCGGCTCTGGCTGAACGGTTAAGCACGGCTCACTGAACGAGAACCGGCTCCCAGCCAACTTGCCCAGCAGTGCGCACTTTGCCAGAAGACCCGGCTCTGGCTGAACGGTTCAGCACGGCTCACTGAACGAGATAACCAGCTCTCAGCCAACTCGCCCAGCAGTACGCACTTTGCCAGAAGACCCGGCTCTGGCTGAACTGTTCAGCACGGCTCACTGAACGAGAACCGGCTTTCCAAAAGAACTGACTCTCACTGAACGGGTCGGCACGGCTCACTGAACGAGAGAAGCGGCTCTCCAAAAGAACGGCTCTCTCTGAACGGGTCGGCACGGCTCACTGAACGAGAGAACCGGCTCTCCAAAAGAACCGGCTCTCAGCCAACCCGCCCAGCAGTACGCACTTTGCCAGAAGACCCGTCTCCGACTGAACGGTTCAGCACGGCTCACTGAACGAGAGAACCGGCTCTCCAAAAGAACCGGCTCTCAGCCAACTCGCCCGGCAGTACGCACTTTGCCAGAACACCCGGCTCTGGCTGAACAGGTCGGCACGGCTCACTGAACGAGAGAACCGGCTCTCCAAAAGAACCGGCTCTCGGCCAACCCGCCCAGCAGTACGCACTTTGCCAGAAGACCCGTCTCCGACTGAACGGTTCAGCACGGCTCACTGAACGAGAGAACCGGCTCTCCAAAAGAACCGGCTCTCAGCCAACTCGCCCGGCAGTACGCACTTTGCCAGAACACCCGGCTCTGGCTGAACAGGTCGGCACGGCTCACTGAACGAGAGAACCGGCTGTCCAAAAGAACCGGCTCTCAGCCAACTTGCCCAGCAGTACACACTTTTCCAGAAGACCCGGCTCTGGCTGACCGGTTCAGCTCGGCTCACTCAAAGAGAGAACCGGGTGTCCAAAAGAACCGGCTCAAAGCCAACTTGCCCAGCAGTACGCACTTTGCCAGAAGTCCCGGCTCTGGCTGAACGGTTCAGCACTGCTCACTGAACGAGAACCGGCTCTCAGCCAACTTCCCCAGCAGTACGCACTTTGCCAGAAGACCCGGTTCTGACTGAACGGTACAGCACGGCTCACTAAACGAGAGAACCCGCTCTCCAAAAGAACCGGCTCTCAGCCAACTCGCCCGGCAGTACGCACTTTGCCAGAACACCCGGCTCTGGCTGAACAGGTCGGCACGGCTCACTGAACGAGAGAACCGGCTCTCCAAAAGAACCGGCTCTCAGCCATCTCGCCCAGCAGTACGCACTTTGTCAGAAGACCCGGCTCTGACTCAACGGTTCAGCACGGCTCGCTGAACGAGAGAACCGGCTGTCCGAAAGAACCGGCTCTCACTGAACGGGTCGGCACGGCTCACTGAACGAGAGAACCGGCTCTCCAAAAGAACGGCTCTCACTGAACGGGTCGGCACGGCTCACTGAACGAGATAACTGGCTCTCCAAAAGAACCGGCTCTCAGCAAACTCGCCCAGCAGTACGCACTTTTCCAGAAGACCCGGTTCTGACTGAACGGTTCAGTACGGCTCACTGAAGGAGAGAACCGGCTATCCGAAAGAACCGGCTCTCAGCCAACTCGCCCAGCAGTACGCACTTTGCCGGAAGACCCGGCTCCGGCTGAACAGTTCAGCACGGCTCATTGAACGAGAGAACCGGCTCTCCAAAAGAACGGCTCTCACTGAACGGGACGGCACGGCTCACTGAACGAGAGAACCGGCTGTCCAAAAGAACCGGCTCTCAGCCAACTTGCCCAGCAGTACGGAATTTTCCAGATGACCCGGCTCGGGCTGAACGGTTCAGCACGGCTCACTCAACGAGAGAACCGGCTGTCCAAAAGAACCGGCTCTCAGCCAACTTGCCCAGCAGTACGCACTTTGCCAGAAGACCCGGCTCTGGTTGAACGGTTCAGCACGGCTCACTGAACGACAACCGGCTCCCAGCCAACTTGCCCAGCAGTACGCACTTTGCCAGAAGACCCGGCTCTGGCTGAACGGTTCAGCACGGCTCACTGAACGAGAGAACCAGCTCTCAGCCAACTCGCCCAGCTGTACGCACTTTGCCAGAAGACCCGGCTCTGGCTGAACTGTTCAGGACGGCTCACTGAACGAGAACTGGGTTTCCAAAAGAACTGACTTTCACTGAACGGGTCGGCACGGCTCACTGAACGAGAGAAGCGGCTCTCCAAAAGAACGGCTCTCTCTGAACGGGTCGGCACGGCTCACTGAACGAGAGAATCGGCTGTACAAAAGAACCGGCTCTCAGCCAACTCGCCCAGCAGTACGCACTTTGCCAGAAGTCCCGGCTCTGGCTGAACGGTTCAGCACGGCTCACTGAACGAGAGAACCGGATCTACAAAAAACGGCTCTCACTGAACGGGACGGCACGGCTCACTGAACGAGAGAACCGGCTGTCCAAAAGAACCGGCTCTCAGCCAACTTGCCCAGCAGTACACACTTTTCCAGAAGACCCGGCTCTGGCTGACCGGTTCAGCACGGCTCACTCAAAGAGAGAACCGGCTGTCCAAAAGAACCGGCTCTCAGCCAACTTGCCCAGCAGTACGCACTTTGCCAGAAGACCCGGCTCTGGCTGAACGGATTAGCACTGCTCACTGAACGAGAACCGGCTCTCAGCCAACTTACCCAGCAGTACGCACTTTGCCAGAAGACCCGGTTCTGACTGAACGGTACAGCACGGCTCACTAAACGAGAGAACCGGCTCTCCAAAAGAACCGGCTCTCAGCCAACTCGCCCAGCAGTACGCAGTTTGTCAGAAGACCCGGCTCTGACTCAACGGTTCAGCACGGCTCGCTGAACGAGAGAACCGGCTGTCCAAAAGTACCGGCTCTCACTGAACGGGTCGGCACGGCTCACTGAACGAGAGAACCGGCTCTCCAAAAGAACGGCTCTCACTGAACGGGTCGGCACGGCTCACTGAACGAGATAACTGGCTCTCCAAAAGAACCGGCTCTCAGCAAACTCGCCCAGCAGTACGCACTTTTCCAGAAGACCCGGTTCTGACTGAACGGTTCAGTACGGCTCACTGAAGGAGAGAACCGGCTATCCAAAAGAACCGGCTCTCAGCCAACTCGCCCAGCAGTACGCACTTTGCCAGAAGACGCGGCTCCGGCTGAACGGTTCAGCACGGCTCATTGAACGAGAGAACCGGCTCTCCAAAAGAACGGCTCTCACTGAACGGGACGGCACGGCTCACTGAACGAGGGAACCGGCTGTCCAAAAGAACCGGCTCTCAGCCAACTTGCCCAGCAGAACGCACTTTTCCAGATGACCCGGCTCGGGCTGAACGGTTCAGCACGGCTCACTCAACGAGAGAACCGGCTGTCCAAAAGAACCGGCTCTCAGCCAACTTGCCCAGCAATACGCACTTTGCCAGAAGACCCGGCTCTGGCTGAACGGTTCAGCACGGCTCACTGAACGAGAGAACCAGCTCTCAGCCAACTCGCCCAGCTGTACGCACTTTGCCAGAAGACCCGGCTCTGGCTGAACTGTTCAGCACGGCTTACTGAACGAGAACCGGGTTTCCAAAAAAAACGGCTCTCTCTAAACGGGTCGCTGTGCGATGTCAGTGCACGTTAAAGATCCCCAGGTGGTCGAAATTATGCCGGAGCCCTCCACTACGGCACCTATTCTTCCTTTCTTCTTTCACTCCCTCCTTTATCCCTTCCCTTACGGCGCGGTTCAGGTGTCCAAAGATATATGAGACAGATACTGCGCCATTTCCTTTCCCCAAAAAAAACCAATTATTATTATTATAAACGGGTCGGCACGGCTCACTGAACGAGAAAACCGGCTCTCCAAAAGAACCGGCTCTCAGCCAACTCGCCCGGCAGTACGCACTTTGCCAGAACACCCGGTTCTGGCTGAACAGGTCGGCACGGCTCACTGAACGAGAGAATCGGCTGTCCAAAAGAACCGGCTCTCAGCCAACTCGCCCGGCAGTACGCACTTTGCCAGAACACCCGGCTCTGGCTGAACAGGTCGGCACGGCTCACTGAACGAGAGAACCGGCTCTCCAAAAGAACCGGCTCTCGGCCAACCCGCCCAGCAGTACGCACTTTGCCAGAAGACCCGGCTCCGACTGAACGGTTCAGCACGGCTCACTGAACGAGAGAACCGGCTCTCCAAAAGAACGGCTCTCAGTGAACGGTATGGCACGGCTCACTGAAGGAGAGAACCGGCTCTCCAAAAGAACCGGCTCTCAGCCAACTCGCCCGTCAGTACGCACTTTGCCAGAAGACCCGGCTCTGGCTGAACAGGCCGGCAAGGCTCACTGAACGAGAGATCCGGCTGTCCAAAAGAATCGGCTCTCAGCCAAGTCGCCCAGCAGTACGCACTTTGCCAGATGATCCGGCTCTGGCTGAACGATTCAGCATGGCTCACTGAAGGAGAGACCCGGCTGTCCGAAAGAACCGGCTCTCAGCCAACTCGCCCAGCAGTACGCACTTTGCCAGAAGACCCGGCTCCGGCTGAATGGTTCAGCACGGCTCATTGAAAGAGAGAACCGGCTCTCCAAAAGAACGGCTCTCACTGAACGGGATGGCACGGCTCACTAAACGAGGGAACCGGCTGTCCAAAAGAACCGGCTCTCAGCCAACTTGCCCAGCAGTACGCACTTTTCCAGATGACCCGGCTCGGGCTGAACGGTTCAGCACGGCTCACTCAACGAGAGAACCGGCTGTCCAAAAGAACCGGCTCTCAGCCAACTTGCCCAGCAGTACGCACTTTGCCAGAAGACCCGGCTCTGGCTGTACGGTTCAGCACGGCTCACTGAACGAGAGAACCAGCTCTCAGCCAACTCGCCCAGCTGTGCGCACTTTGCCAGAAGACGCGGCTCTGGCTGAACTGTTCAGCACGGCTTACTGAACGAGAACCGGGTTTCCAAAAAAAACGGCTCTCTCTAAACGGGTCGCTGTGCGATGTCAGTGCACGTTAAAGATCCCCAGGTGGTCGAAATTATGCCGGAGCCCTCCACTACGGCACCTATTCTTCCTTTCTTCTTTCACTCCCTCCTTTATCCCTTCCCTTACGGCGCGGTTCAGGTGTCCAAAGATATATGAGACAGATACTGCGCCATTTCCTTTCCCCAAAAAAAACCAATTATTATTATTATAAACGGGTCGGCACGGCTCACTGAACGAGAAAGCCGGCTCTCCAAAAGAACCGGCTCTCAGCCAACTCGCCCGGCAGTACGCACTTTGCCAGAAGACCCGGCTCTGGCTGAACAGGCCGGCACGGCTCACTGAACGAGAGATCCGGCTGTCCAAAAGAATCGGCTCTCAGCCAAGTCGCCCAGCAGTACGCACTTTGCCAGATGATCCGGCTCTGGCTGAACGATTCAGCACGGCTCACTGAAGGAGAGAACCGGCTGTCCGAAAGAACCGGCTCTCAGCCAACTCGCCCAGCAGTACGCACTTTGCCAGAAGACCCGGCTCTGGTTGAACGGTTCAGCACGGCTCACTGAACGAGAACAGGCTCCCAGCCAACTTGCCCAGCAGTACGCACTTTGCCAGAAGACCCGGCTCTGGCTGAACGGTTCAGCACGGCTCACTGAACGAGAGAACCAGCTCTCAGCCAACTCGCCCAGCTGTACGCACTTTGCCAGAAGACCCGGCTCTGGCTGAACTGTTCAGCACGGCTTACTGAACGAGAACCGGGTTTCCAAAAGAACTGACTTTCACTGAACGGCTCGGCACGGCTCACTGAACGAGAGAACCGGCTCTCCAAAAGAACCGGCTCTCAGCCAACTCGCCCGGCAGTACGCACTTTGCCAGAACACCCGGCTCTGGCTGAACAGGTAGGCACGGCTCACTGAACGAGAGAACCGGCTCTCCAAAAGAACCGGCTCTCGGCCAACCCTCCCAGCAGTACGCACTTTGCCAGAAGACCCGGCTCCGACTGAACGGTTCAGCACGGCTCACTGAACGAGAGAACCGGCTCTCCAAAAGAACGGCTCTCAGTGAACGGTACGGCACGGCTCACTGAAGGAGAGAACCGGCTCTCCAAAAGAATCGGCTCTCAGCCAACTCGCCCAGCAGTACGCACTTTGCCAGATGATCCGGCTCTGGCTGAACGGTTCAGCATGGCTCACTGAAGGAGAGAACCGGCTGTCCGAAAGAACCGGCTCTCAGCCAACTCGCCCAGCAGTACGCACTTTGCCAGAAGACCCGGCTCCGGCTGAACGTTTCAGCACGGCTCATTGAACGAGAGAACCGGCTCTCCAAAAGAACGGCTCTCACTGAACGGGACGGCACGGCTCACTGAACGAGAGAACCGGCTGTCCAAATGAACCGGCTCTCAGCCAACTTGCCCAGCAGTACGCACTTTTCCAGAAGACCCGGCTCGGGCTGAACGGTTCAGCACGGCTCACTCAACGAGAGAACCGGCTGTCCAAAAGAACCGGCTCTCAGCCAACTTGCCCAGCAGTACGCAGTTTGCCAGAAGACCCGGCTCTGGCTGAACGGTTAAGCACGGCTCACTGAGCGAGAACCGGCTCCCAGCCAACTTGCCCAGCATTACGCACTTTGCCAGAAGACCCGGCTCTGGCTGAACGGTTCAGCACGGCTCAATGAACGAGATAACCAGCTCTCAGCCAACTCGCCCAGCAGTACGCACTTTGCCAGAAGACCCGGCTCTGGCTGAACTGTTCAGCACGGCTCACTGAACGAGAACCGGCTTTCCAAAAGAACTGACTCTCACTGAACGGGTCGGCACGGCTCACTGAACGAGAGAAGCGGCTCTCCAAAAGAACGGCTCTCTCTGAACGGGTCGGCACGGCTCACTGAACGAGAGAACCGGCTCTCCAAAAGGACCGGCTCTCAGCCAACTCGCCCGGCAGTACGCACTTTGCCAGAACACCCGGCTCTGGCTGAACAGGTCGGCATGGCTTACTGAACGAGAGAACCGGCTCTCGGCCAACCCGCCCAGCAGTACGCACTTTGCCAGAAGACCCGGCTCCGACTGAACGGTTCAGCACGGCTCACTGAACGAGAGAACCGGGTCTCCAAAAGAACGGCTCTCAGTGAACGGTACGGCACGGCTCACTGAACGAGAGAACCGGCTGTCCAAAAGAACCGGCTCTCAGCCAACTTGCCCAGCAGTACACACTTTTCCAGAAGACCCGGTTCTGGCTGACCGGTTCAGCACGGCTCACTCAGAGAGAACCGGCTGACCAAAAGAACCGGCTCTCAGCCAACTTGCCCAGCAGTACGCACTTTGCCAGAAGTCCCGGCTCTGGCTGAACGGTTCAGCACTGCTCACTGAACGAGAACCGGCTCTCAGCCAACTTCCTCAGCAGTACACACTTTGCCAGAAGACCCGGTTCTGACTGAACGGTACAGCACGGCTCACTAAACGAGAGAACCGGCTATCCGAAAGAACCGGCTCTCAGCCAACTCGCCCAGCCGTACGCACTTTGCCAGAAGACCCGGCTCCGGCTGAACGGTTCAGCACGGCTCACTGAACGAGAGAACCGGCTGTCCAAAAGAACCGGCTCTCAGCCAACCCGCCCAGCAGTACGCACTTTGCCAGAAGACCCAGCTCCGACTGAACGGTTCAGCACGGCTCATTGAACGAGAGAACCGGCTCTCCAAAAGAACGGCTCTCACTGAACGGGACGGCACGGCTCACTGAACGAGGGAACCGGCTGTCCAAAAGAACCGGCTCTCAGCCAACTTGCCCAGCAGAACGCACTTTTCCAGATGACCCGGCTCGGGCTGAACGGTTCAGCACGGCTCACTCAACGAGAGAACCGGCTGTCCAAAAGAACCGGCTCTCAGCCAACTTGCCCAGCAATACGCACTTTGCCAGAAGACCCGGCTCTGGCTGAACGGTTCAGCACGGCTCACTGAACGAGAGAACCAGCTCTCAGCCAACTCGCCCAGCTGTACGCACTTTGCCAGAAGACCCGGCTCTGGCTGAACTGTTCAGCACGGCTTACTGAACGAGAACCGGGTTTCCAAAAAAAACGGCTCTCTCTAAACGGGTCGCTGTGCGATGTCAGTGCACGTTAAAGATCCCCAGGTGGTCGAAATTATGCCGGAGCCCTCCACTACGGCACCTATTCTTCCTTTCTTCTTTCACTCCCTCCTTTATCCCTTCCCTTACGGCGCGGTTCAGGTGTCCAAAGATATATGAGACAGATACTGCGCCATTTCCTTTCCCCAAAAAAAACCAATTATTATTATTATAAACGGGTCGGCACGGCTCACTGAACGAGAAAACCGGCTCTCCAAAAGAACCGGCTCTCAGCCAACTCGCCCGGCAGTACGCACTTTGCCAGAACACCCGGTTCTGGCTGAACAGGTCGGCACGGCTCACTGAACGAGAGAATCGGCTGTCCAAAAGAACCGGCTCTCAGCCAACTCGCCCGGCAGTACGCACTTTGCCAGAACACCCGGCTCTGGCTGAACAGGTCGGCACGGCTCACTGAACGAGAGAACCGGCTCTCCAAAAGAACCGGCTCTCGGCCAACCCGCCCAGCAGTACGCACTTTGCCAGAAGACCCGGCTCCGACTGAACGGTTCAGCACGGCTCACTGAACGAGAGAACCGGCTCTCCAAAAGAACGGCTCTCAGTGAACGGTATGGCACGGCTCACTGAAGGAGAGAACCGGCTCTCCAAAAGAACCGGCTCTCAGCCAACTCGCCCGTCAGTACGCACTTTGCCAGAAGACCCGGCTCTGGCTGAACAGGCCGGCAAGGCTCACTGAACGAGAGATCCGGCTGTCCAAAAGAATCGGCTCTCAGCCAAGTCGCCCAGCAGTACGCACTTTGCCAGATGATCCGGCTCTGGCTGAACGATTCAGCATGGCTCACTGAAGGAGAGACCCGGCTGTCCGAAAGAACCGGCTCTCAGCCAACTCGCCCAGCAGTACGCACTTTGCCAGAAGACCCGGCTCCGGCTGAATGGTTCAGCACGGCTCATTGAAAGAGAGAACCGGCTCTCCAAAAGAACGGCTCTCACTGAACGGGATGGCACGGCTCACTAAACGAGGGAACCGGCTGTCCAAAAGAACCGGCTCTCAGCCAACTTGCCCAGCAGTACGCACTTTTCCAGATGACCCGGCTCGGGCTGAACGGTTCAGCACGGCTCACTCAACGAGAGAACCGGCTGTCCAAAAGAACCGGCTCTCAGCCAACTTGCCCAGCAGTACGCACTTTGCCAGAAGACCCGGCTCTGGCTGTACGGTTCAGCACGGCTCACTGAACGAGAGAACCAGCTCTCAGCCAACTCGCCCAGCTGTGCGCACTTTGCCAGAAGACGCGGCTCTGGCTGAACTGTTCAGCACGGCTTACTGAACGAGAACCGGGTTTCCAAAAAAAACGGCTCTCTCTAAACGGGTCGCTGTGCGATGTCAGTGCACGTTAAAGATCCCCAGGTGGTCGAAATTATGCCGGAGCCCTCCACTACGGCACCTATTCTTCCTTTCTTCTTTCACTCCCTCCTTTATCCCTTCCCTTACGGCGCGGTTCAGGTGTCCAAAGATATATGAGACAGATACTGCGCCATTTCCTTTCCCCAAAAAAAACCAATTATTATTATTATAAACGGGTCGGCACGGCTCACTGAACGAGAAAACCGGCTCTCCAAAAGAACCGGCTCTCAGCCAACTCGCCCGGCAGTACGCACTTTGCCAGAAGACCCGGCTCTGGCTGAACAGGCCGGCACGGCTCACTGAACGAGAGATCCGGCTGTCCAAAAGAATCGGCTCTCAGCCAAGTCGCCCAGCAGTACGCACTTTGCCAGATGATCCGGCTCTGGCTGAACGATTCAGCATGGCTCACTGAAGGAGAGAACCGGCTGTCCGAAAGAACCGGCTCTCAGCCAACTCGCCCAGCAGTACGCACTTTGCCAGAAGTCCCGGCTCCGGCTGAACGGTTCAGCACGGCTCATTGAACGAGAGAACCGGCTCTCCAAAAGAACGGCTCTCACTGAACGGGACGGCACGGCTCACTGAACGAGAGAACCGGCTGTCCAAAAGAACCGGCTCTCAGCCAACTTGCCCAGCAGTACGCACTTTTCCAGATGACCCGGCTCGGGCTGAACGGTTCAGCACGGCTCACTCAACGAGAGAACCGGCTGTCCAAAAGAACCGGCTCTCAGCCAACTTGCCCAGCAGTACGCACTTTGCCAGAAGACCCGGCTCTGGTTGAACGGTTCAGCACGGCTCACTGAACGAGAACAGGCTCCCAGCCAACTTGCCCAGCAGTACGCACTTTGCCAGAAGACCCGGCTCTGGCTGAACGGTTCAGCACGGCTCACTGAACGAGAGAACCAGCTCTCAGCCAACTCGCCCAGCTGTACGCACTTTGCCAGAAGACCCGGCTCTGGCTGAACTGTTCAGCACGGCTTACTGAACGAGAACCGGGTTTCCAAAAGAACTGACTTTCACTGAACGGCTCGGCACGGCTCACTGAACGAGAGAACCGGCTCTCCAAAAGAACCGGCTCTCAGCCAACTCGCCCGGCAGTACGCACTTTGCCAGAACACCCGGCTCTGGCTGAACAGGTAGGCACGGCTCACTGAACGAGAGAACCGGCTCTCCAAAAGAACCGGCTCTCGGCCAACCCTCCCAGCAGTACGCACTTTGCCAGAAGACCCGGCTCCGACTGAACGGTTCAGCACGGCTCACTGAACGAGAGAACCGGCTCTCCAAAAGAACGGCTCTCAGTGAACGGTACGGCACGGCTCACTGAAGGAGAGAACCGGCTCTCCAAAAGAATCGGCTCTCAGCCAACTCGCCCAGCAGTACGCACTTTGCCAGATGATCCGGCTCTGGCTGAACGGTTCAGCATGGCTCACTGAAGGAGAGAACCGGCTGTCCGAAAGAACCGGCTCTCAGCCAACTCGCCCAGCAGTACGCACTTTGCCAGAAGACCCGGCTCCGGCTGAACGTTTCAGCACGGCTCATTGAACGAGAGAACCGGCTCTCCAAAAGAACGGCTCTCACTGAACGGGACGGCACGGCTCACTGAACGAGAGAACCGGCTGTCCAAATGAACCGGCTCTCAGCCAACTTGCCCAGCAGTACGCACTTTTCCAGAAGACCCGGCTCGGGCTGAACGGTTCAGCACGGCTCACTCAACGAGAGAACCGGCTGTCCAAAAGAACCGGCTCTCAGCCAACTTGCCCAGCAGTACGCAGTTTGCCAGAAGACCCGGCTCTGGCTGAACGGTTAAGCACGGCTCACTGAGCGAGAACCGGCTCCCAGCCAACTTGACCAGCATTACGCACTTTGCCAGAAGACCCGGCTCTGGCTGAACGGTTCAGCACGGCTCAATGAACGAGATAACCAGCTCTCAGCCAACTCGCCCAGCAGTACGCACTTTGCCAGAAGACCCGGCTCTGGCTGAACTGTTCAGCACGGCTCACTGAACGAGAACCGGCATTCCAAAAGAACTGACTCTCACTGAACGGGTCGGCACGGCTCACTGAACGAGAGAAGCGGCTCTCCAAAAGAACGGCTCTCTCTGAACGGGTCGGCACGGCTCACTGAACGAGAGAACCGGCTCTCCAAAAGGACCGGCTCTCAGCCAACTCGCCCGGCAGTACGCACTTTGCCAGAACACCCGGCTCTGGCTGAACAGGTCGGCATGGCTTACTGAACGAGAGAACCGGCTCTCGGCCAACCCGCCCAGCAGTACGCACTTTGCCAGAAGACCCGGCTCCGACTGAACGGTTCAGCACGGCTCACTGAACGAGAGAACCGGGTCTCCAAAAGAACGGCTCTCAGTGAACGGTACGGCACGGCTCACTGAACGAGAGAACCGGCTGTCCAAAAGAACCGGCTCTCAGCCAACTTGCCCAGCAGTACACACTTTTCCAGAAGACCCGGTTCTGGCTGACCGGTTCAGCACGGCTCACTCAGAGAGAACCGGCTGACCAAAAGAACCGGCTCTCAGCCAACTTGCCCAGCAGTACGCACTTTGCCAGAAGTCCCGGCTCTGGCTGAACGGTTCAGCACTGCTCACTGAACGAGAACCGGCTCTCAGCCAACTTCCTCAGCAGTACACACTTTGCCAGAAGACCCGGTTCTGACTGAACGGTACAGCACGGCTCACTAAACGAGAGAACCGGCTATCCGAAAGAACCGGCTCTCAGCCAACTCGCCCAGCCGTACGCACTTTGCCAGAAGACCCGGCTCCGGCTGAACGGTTCAGCACGGCTCACTGAACGAGAGAACCGGCTGTCCAAAAGAACCGGCTCTCAGCCAACCCGCCCAGCAGTACGCACTTTGCCAGAAGACCCAGCTCCGACTGAACGGTTCAGCACGGCTCACTGAACGAGAGAACCGGCTTTCCAAAAGAGCGGCTCTCACTGAACGGGACGGCACGGCTCACTGAACGAGAGAACCGGCTGTCCAAAAGAACCGGCTCTCAGCCAACTTGCCCAGCAGTACGTACTTTTCCAGATGACCCGGCTCGGGCTGAACGGTCCAGCACGGCTCACTCAACGAGAGAACCGGCTGTCCAAAAGAACCGGCTCTCAGCCAACTTGCCCAGCAGTACGCACTTTGCCAGAAGACCCGGCTCTGGTTGAACGGTTCAGCACGGCTCACTGAACGAGAACCGGCTCCCAGCCAACTTGCCCAGCAGTACGCACTTTGCCAGAAGACCCGGCTCTGGCTAAACTGTTCAGCACGGCTCACTGAACGAGAACCGGGTTTCCAAAAGAACGGACTTTCACTGAACGGGTCGGCACGGCTCACTGAACGAGAGAAGCGGCTCTCCAAAAGAACGGCTCTCTCTGAACGGGTCGGCACGGCTCACTGAACGAGAAAACCGGCTCTCCAAAAGAACCGGCTCTCAGCCATCTCGCCCGGCAGTACGCACTTTGCCAGAACACCCGGTTCTGGCTGAACAAGTCGGCACGGCTCACTGAACGAGAGAATCGGCTGTCCAAAAGAACCGGCTCTCAGCCAACTCGCCCAGCAGTACGCACTTTGCCAGAAGACCCGGCTCTGGCTGAACGGTTCAGCACGGCTCACTGAACGAGAGAACCGGCTCTCCAAAAGAACCGGCTCTCAGACAATTCGCCCAGCAGTACGCACTTTGCCAGAAGACCCGGCTCTGGCTGAACGGTTCAGCACGGATCACTGAACGATAGAACCGGCTGTCCAAAAGAACCGGCGCTCAGCCCACCCGCCCAGCAGTACGCTCTTTGCCAGAAGACCCAGCTCCGACTGAACGGTTCAGCACGGCTCACTGAACGAGAGAACCGGATCTACAAAAAAACGGCTCTCACTGAACGGGACGGCACGGCTCACTGAACGAGAGAACCGGCTGTCCAAAAGAACCGGCTCTCAGCCAACATGCCCAGCGGTACACACTTTTCCAGAAGACCCGGCTCTGGCTGACCGGTTCAGCACGGCTCACTCAAAGAGAGAACCGGCTGTCCAAAAGAACCGGCTCTCAGCCTACTTGCCCAGCAGTACGCACTTTTCCAGAAGACCCGGCTCTGGCTGACCGGTTCAGCACGGCTCACTCAAAGAGAGAACCGGCTGTCCAAAAGAACCGGCTCTCAGCCAACTTGCCCAGCAGTACGCACTTTTCCAGATGACCCGGCTCGGGCTGAACGGTTCAGCACGGCTCACTCAACGAGAGAACCGGCTGTCCAAAAGAACCGGCTCTCAGCCAACTTGCCCAGCAGTACCCACTTTGCCAGAAGACCCGGCTCTGGTTGAACGGTTCAGCACGGCTCACTGAACGAGAACCGGCTCCCAGCCAACTTGCCCAGCAGTACGCACTTTGCCAGAAGACCCGGCTCTGGCTGAACGGTTCAGCACGGCTCACTGAACGAGAGAACCAGCTCCCAGCCAACTCACCCAGCTGTACGCACTTTGCCAGAAGACCCGGCTCGGGCTGAACTGTTCAGCACGGCTCACTGAACGAGAACCGGGTTTCCAAAAGAACTGACTTTCACTGAACGGGTCGGTACGGCTCACTGAACGAGAGAAGCGGCTCTCCAAAAGAACGGCTCTCTCTGAACGGGTCGGCACGGCTCACTGAACGAGAAAACCGGCTCTCCAATAGAACCGGATCTCAGCCAACTCGCCCGGCAGTACGCACTTTGCCAGAACACCCGGTTCTGGCTGAACAGGTCGGCACGGCTCACTGAACGAGAGAATCAGCTGTCCAAAAGAACCGGCTCTCAGCCAACTCGCCCAGCAGTACGCACTTTGCCAGAAGACCCGGCTCTGGCTGAACGGTTCAGCACGGCTCACTGAACGAGAGAACCGGCTGCCCAAAAGAACCGGCTCTCAGCCAACTTGCCCAGGAGTACGCACTTTTCAAGAAGACCCGGCTCTGGCTGACCGGTTCAGCACGGCTCACTAAAAGAGAAAACCGGCTGTCCAAAAGAACCGGCTCTCAGCCAACTTGCCCAGCAGTACGCGCTTTGCCAGAAGACCCGGCTCCACTCAACGGTTCAGCACGGCTCGCTGAACGTGAGAACCGGCTCTCCAAAAGAACCGGCTCTCAGCCAACTCGCCCAGCAGTACGCACTTTGTGAAAATACCCGGCTCTGACTCAACGGTTCAGCACGGCTCGCTGAACGAGAGAACCGGCTCTCCAAAAGAACGGCTCTCACTGAACGGGTCGGCACGGCTCACTGAACGAATGAACCGGCTCTCCAAAACAACGGCTCTCACTGAACGGGTAGGCATGGCTCACTGAACGAGAGAACCGGCTCTCCAAAAGAACGGCTCTCAGCAAACTCGCCCAGCAGTACGCACCTTTTCAGAAGACCCGGTTCTGACTGAACGGTTCAGTACGGCTCACTGAACGAGAGAACCGGCTCTCCAAAAAAACCGGCTCTCAGCCAACTCGCCCAGCAGTACGCACTTTGCCGGAAGACCCGCTTCTGACTGAATGTTTCGGCATGGCTCACTGAACGAGAGAACCGGCTCTCCAAAAGAACGGCTCTCACTGAACGGGTCGGCACGGCTCACTTAACGAGAGAACCAGCTGTCCAAAAGAACCGGCTCTCAGCCAACTTGCCCAGCGGAACGCACTTCTCCAGAAGACCCGGCTCTGGCTGAACGGTTCGGCAATGCGCACTGAACGAGAGAACCGGCTCTCACTGAACGGTTCGGCACTGCTCATTGAACGAGAGAACCGGCTCCAAAAGAACGGCTCTCACTGAACGGGTCGGCACGGCTCACTGAACGAGAGAACCGGCTGTCCAAAAGAACCGGCTCTCAGCCAACTTGCCCAGCAGTACGCACTTTTCCAGAAGACTCGGCTCCGGCTGAACGGTTTGGCACGGCTCACTGAACGAGAGAACCGGCTCTCCAAAAGAACGGCTCTCACTGAACGGGTCGGCACGGCTCACTGAACGAATGAACCGGCTCTCCAAAAGAACGGCTCTCACTGAACGGGTCGGCATGGCTCACTGAACGAGAGAACCGGCTGTCCAAAAGAACCGGCTCTCAGCCAACTTGCACAGCAGTTCGCACTTTTCCAGAAGACCCGGTTCTGACTGAACGTTTCGGCACGGCTTACTGAACGAGAGAACCGGCTCTCGAAAACAACGGCTCTCACTGAACGGGTCGGCACGGCTCACTGAACGAGAGAACCGGCTGTTCAAAAGAACCGGCTTTCAGCCAACTTGCCCAGCAGGACGCACTTTTCCAGAAGACTCGGCTCTGGCTGAACGGTTCGGCACGGCTCACTGAACGAGAGAACCGGCTCTCCAAAAGAACGGGACGGCACGGCTCACCGAATGAGAGAACCGGCTCTCTAAAAAAACGGCTCTCACTGAACGGGTCGGCACGGCTCACTGAACGAGAGCACCGGCTCTCCAAAAGAACGGCTCTCACTGAACGGATCGGCACGGCTCACTGAGCGAGAGAACCGGCTCTTCAAAAGAACGGATCTCACTGAACGGGTCGGCACGGCTCACTGAACGAGAGAACCGGCTCTCCAAAAAAACAGCTCTCACTGAACGGGTCGGCACGGCTAACTGAACGAGAGAACCGGCTCTCCAAAAGAACGGCTCTCACTGAACGGGTCGGCACGGCTCTCTGAACGAGAGAACCGGCTATCCAAAAGAACGGCTCTCACTGGACGGGTCGGCACGGCTTACTGAACGAGAGAACCGGCTCTCCAAAAGAACGGCTCACTGAACGAGAGAACCGGCTCTCCAAAAGAACCGGCTCTCAGCCAACTTGCCCAGCAGTACGCACTTTTCCAGAAGACCCGGCTCTGGCTGAACGGTTCAGCACGGCTCACTGAACGAGAACCGGCTGTCCAAAAGAACCGGCTCTCAGCCAACTTGTCCAGCAGTACGCACTTTGTAAGAACACCCGGCTCTGGCTGAACTGTTCAGCACGGCTCACTGAACGAGAGAACCGGCTCTCAGCCAACTCGCCCAGCAGTACGCACTTTGCCAGAAGACCCGGTTCTGACTGAACGGTTCAGCACGGCTCACTAAACGAGAGAACCGGTTCTGCAAAAGAACCGGCACTCAGCCAACTCGCCCAGCAGTACGCACTTTGCCAGAAGACCCGGCTCTGACTCAACGGTTCAGCACGGCTCGCTGAACGAGAGAACCGGCTGTCAAAAGAACCCTATACGTAGTGGCACAGGCAGGAGCTTATTGGTTTACGTTTTATTTTATGGCAGCTCCACCATACTTTTTGTCCAAAAGAACCGGCTTTCAGCCAACTCTCCCAGTAGTAAGCACTTTTCCAGAATACCCGGTTCTTACTGAGCGGTTCGGCACGGCTCACTGAACGAGAGAACCGGCTCTCCAAAATAACGGCTCTCACTGAACGGTTCGGCACAGCTCACTGAACGAGAGAACCAGCTGTCCAAAAAATCCGGCTCTCAGCCAACTCGCCCAGCAGTACGCACTTTGCCAGAAGACCCGGCTCTGGCTAAACGGTTCAGCACGGCTGACTGAACGAGAAAACCGGATCTCCAAAAGAACGGCTCTCACTGAATGGGTCGGCACTACTCACTGAACCAGAGAACCAGCACTCCAAAAGAACGGCTCTCACTGACCGGGTCGGCACGGCTTCCTGAACGAGAGAACCGGCTGTCCAAAAGAACAGGCTCTCAGCCAACTTGCCCAGCAGTACGCACCTTTCCAGAAGATCCGGCTCTGGCTGAAAGGTTCAGCACGGCTCACTGAACGAGAACCGGCTTTCCAAAAGAACTGACTCTCAGCCAACTCGCCCAGCAGTATGCACTTAGCCAGAAGACCCGGCTCTGGCTAAACGATTCAGCACGGCTCACTGAACGAGAGAACCGGCTCTCCAAAAGAACGGCTCTCACTGAACGGGTCGGCACGACTCACTGAACGAGAGAACCGGCTCTCCAAAAGAACCGGCTCTCAGCCAACTCGCCCGGCAGTACGCACTTTGCCAGAAGACCCGGCTCTGGCTGAACAGGTCGGCACGGCTCACTGAACGAGAGAACCGGCTGTCCAAAAGAACCGGCTCTCAGCCAACTCTCCAAGCAGTACGCACTTTGCCAGAAGACCCAGCTCCGTCTGAACGGTTCAGCACGGCTCACTGAACGAGAGAACCGGCTCTACAAAAGAACGGCTCTCACTGAACGGGATGGCACGGCTCACTTAACGAGAGAACCGGCTGTCCAAAAGAACCGGCTCTCACTGAACGGGTCGGCATGGCTCACTGAACGAGAGAACCGGCTGTCCAAAAGAACCGGCTCTCAGCCAACTTGCCCAGCAGTACGCACTTTTCCAGAAGACCCGGCTCCGGCTGAACGGTTTGGCACGGCTCACTGAACGAGAGAACCGGCTCTCCAAAAAAACGGCGCTCACTGAACGGGTCGGCACGGCTCACTGAACGAGAGAACCGGCTGTCCAAAAGAACCGGCTCTCAGCCAACTTGCACAGCAGTACGCACTTTTCCAGAAGACCCGGTTCTGACTGAACGGTTCGGCACGGCTTACTGAACGAGAGAACCGGCTCTCCAAAACAACGGCTCTCACTGAACGGGTCGGCACGGCTCACTGAACGAGAGAACCGGCTGTTCAAAAGAACCGGCTTTCCGCCAACTTGCCCAGCAGGACGCACTTTTCCAAAAGACCGGGCTCTGGCTGAACGGTTCGGCACGGCTCACTGAACGAGAGAACAGGCTCTCCAAAAGAACGGGTCGGCACGGCTCACCGAATGAGAGAACCGGCTCTCCAAAAGAACGGCTCTCACTGAACGGGTCGGCACGGCTCACTGAACGAGAGCACCGGCTCTCCAAAAGAACGGCTCTCACTGAACGGGTCGGCACGGCTCACTGAACGAGAGAACCGGCTCTCCAAAAGAACGGATCTCACTGAACGGGTCGGCACGGCTCACTGAACGAGAGAACAGGCTCTCCAAAAGAACCGGCTCTCAGACAATTCGCCCAGCAGTACGCACTTTGTCAGAAGACCCGGCTCTGGTTGAACGGTTCAGCACGGCTCACTGAACGAGAACCGGCTCCCAGCCAACTTGCCCAGCAGTACGCACTTTGCCAGAAGACCCGGCTCTGGCTGAACGGTGTGATGACCCCCATAATGCGCAGGTCCACACGGGACGGAGAGGCAAAGAGACACCGTATGGCTCAGTTTAAACAAACAGGTATATTCAATAATTACACATGATTAAGATTATACATCAGAGGCTGGGGCGTCCGAGCTTACGTGCCGACGACTTCATGGGGGCGATGGAGTGGCTCCGGAGTTGGGCTCGAGCGGTTGCTGGCAGAAGCTGCACGCCGACGGGCTTCGGCGCTGAAGGCCCTCTTGGCAAACGATGTTGTCCTGAGCGTGGATGCAGTAGAATTTCAATAGTCGTCCATTTCTTCGAGGATGGATCACAAACCCTTCCTCTAGTGTCGTTCGGCTTGGAAGATGAACAGGAGGCGAGCTTGTAGATGATGACAGCAGAGCATAATCTTACAACAGAACAAACTTTGCACTACTTTACTCATCGACCGGGCAGGTTAGTGCCTAAGTAGCATCACATTACATGCTAAGCATGGAGCCCCAGCTCAGACTGGACTGCATCCGTTTACATGTGCTTTTAAGCACTTGATTAACAAAGGACTAAGGGCGGTCATTTCCAGTGGCCCGCCCAAAGCATCAATTCTCCAATCCAAAATAACATGCGAGATGGTGACCACCCCTTTGGGTTGGGCTTAGCCTCGAACCCAGAGTCTGTTAACAATACAAACTAAATAAACAACAAAAACGCCACCACTCTCTCTCAAGTGAGAGTATACACAGGCTCTCTCTTCGGAGCTAATTCACTAGCGCCTGTCTTTCCACATTCTTGGCGAGTACTGCCTGTCCGCCATGACAGGTGTCCGTCACGGCCCTTCTGGGAAGCTGTGGGTGCCTTCCCGGCGATAGCCCACGACAAAGGGGGGGGAGGAAAAGAATGTTGTCCCAGTGGCCCGGAAATTGGGGAGGATAAAGCCTGTTTCCCCGGGGCGGCGGCGGGTCCGGTTTTTCTGGTCGTCACTCAAAGAGCATGGCTGGGTAATTGATGATGCCGCTGTCACGGGTCTCCGTCTACGCCGCGCCGTCGAACGTGGATCGTCGTAGCATACACGGAATGTCGCACTCGCTCACCCTCCAGAAGAATGTTCTCCGAACATTTGAGTCCACGCAGCTCCCCTTGTCTTTCTGAATTGCCTCGCACAGTGCGTCCGACAAAACACTTTTCGCTGCACTCAACACCACTGCACAACACCATATGCCTCCGCTGTCAATACTGGCGTCTCCAGGGGCAGCACTGATCTTCTTTTACAGATAAACATGAAACTCAGCACCCAAGCCTCTCCTTTCTAGTCCAAACTGGAGGAAATAAATTTACCACAGTTACAAAGGAGCTCCCACTTCTAGCACGATCACGGCACAGACAAAAATATAGATAACGAAAGGAAGTAGGGCAGGTTCTGCATGCGCTCCGCATGCTCTCCTGTGAAGGTGTTACTTAATGACAGAAAGGTTTAACTACCAACTCCGATAACTTAACACATAAGCACATAGCAATGTTATGAGCTGCGGCATCACACAATTCTAACCAGTTCACAACTCCGCTCTGTTTACGCCATTAGTCCGACTTAGCTTTCCGATTTCGCAGCGGATATCGGCCTTCATGAGTCATACTAAGTAAGTCTGTGCCCCTTTGTCTGTTTGGGACTCGCGAGGGCTCGTGGCAGGAGCCTCTCCTGGCGTTATCTGCGCGGCAACCTCGCGCGCTTCTTCTAGCAATGCATGAAGTAAATCCGGTGGCATTCCGGCCGTCACCTCGGGCGCCTGCCGAACAAATGCAGGAGAGGGCGTTTCTTGCGAACTATCTGCGCGCTCCGCTTCACTTCTGTCCCCATCAAAATCCGCGCTTTCCCTTTCCTCATTTCGTGAATACTGAATCGGTGCCGACTTGAGGCGATTTGCGTGTATCCTTATCAAACGCCGGTTCACGTCTCGGACTCTGAAGTTTACCGGAGAAAGCTTCTCGACAACCTCGCACGGTCCTCTCCACTTCGTCTGGAACTTACGAGCTAGCCCAATCTGCCTTTGGCAGTTTTCAATGTACACGCTGTCCCCCACATCAAACGGCGCGTCTCTAGCACTGCGATCGTGCACCTCCTTCCTGCGCTTCGCCGCTTTCTTTAAGGACTCCTTTGCGATGTCCCTCGCCACTTGCAAGCGCGATTCTAGCTCAACCTTATAGTCGTCCAGTGAAGCGTATGGGACACGACGGGGGCCCTCTGGCACTTCACTAGGCTGGTCCGGGTCTCGGCCGTAGAGAAGAAAGAATGGCGATTCGCCCGTGCTCTCGTGTGCTGCGGAATTGTAGGCAAACATTGCATACGGGAGCCACAAGTCCCAGTCCCGCTGGTCGCGCGAAACAAAATGCGACAGGAACCCGGCCACGGTTTGGTTCAGTCGCTCCACCGCGCCGTTGCAAGCCGGATGGTACGGTGTTGTCTGCTTCTTAGCGATCTTAAGCAGCTCGCAAACTCTCCTCATTAGCTGCGACACGAAGTTCGTTCCCCGATCTGTCAAGAGTTGCCTCGGGGGTCCATGTCGGAGCACGATCTGTTCGACAAATGCTCTTGCAACCGTGTCTGCCTTCTGATCGGGGAGTGCTACCGCTTCTGCGTATTTTGAAAGGTGGTCGACAAATACTAAAATGTACTTGTTTCCGGAAGTGGTCGTGGGCAATGGGCCCATTATGTCCATACCTGTCCGCTCGAAGGGAGCCGAAACCTCAGGGAACGGCTGAATTGGAGCTGGTCTTCGTCCCTTGGGTGTTTTTCTTTCGAGACAGGAATGACACTTCGCACAGTAGTCTCTAACATCCTGTCGCATGCCCGTCCAAAAGTACAAACGCTCCACACGCCTGCGTGTCTTCGCTACGCCAAAATGACCGGCGCATGGCGCATCGTGAAACGCGCGAAGAACCCTTTCTGTCCACGACCGAGGTATGACGACTCTCTCCCAAGCGGTTTTCTCTGGTCTCCCTTTCCTGGTTGGCCTCGTGCGCCGACACAGGGTGCCGTCTTTGCCAATGAAATAACCTAGCTGTTCGGGGTGAGACGGTGCGTCCTCTAAGCTTTCGATTATTCGCTTCAGGTCCGGATCTTTGCACTGCTCTGTGCGTAATTCGGCGGGGTCGACTACGGGGACAAACTCATCTATAGCTGCCACGGCAGCTGTGCGGCTGAGTGCATCAGCATTCAGATGCGTCTTTCCTGACTTGTGCTCAACTTCAAAGCAGTATTCCTGCAGGTGTAGATTCCATCTAGCGAGTCGCGAGCTAGGGTCCCTGACACTCATCACCCATTTCAGAGGATGGCAGTCTGTGACTAGCTTGAATTTGCGGCCGTAAAGGTAGCATCTGAAGTGCTTTACTGCCCAGACAACGGCGAGGCACTCCCTTTCCGTAGCTCCGTACTTTTGCTCTGTGGGGCTCAGCTGTCGGCTAGCAAAAGCAACGGGATGTTCTTTGCCCTCGATAACCTGAGATAGCACGGCACCCACTGCGAACTTTGACGCATCTGTGGCCATAACGAAGGGCAAATTAAAATCCGGGTGGCGCAACAGCGGTGCACTCATTAGCTTCCCTTTCAGGGCCCCAAAAGCATTCTCCGCGTTTTCGTCCCAGCGAAAGGCGACATTTTTGGCTGTTAAGGCGGTGAGCGGCTTAGCGAGCTTGGCGAACTCCTCTATGTGCCTTCGGTAGTAACCGATCAGGCCGAGAAACTGCCGGACCTGGCGGACGCTAGTCGGGGATGGAAAATCCGAGACACACCTTAGTTTCTCAGGGTCCGGTCGCACGCCGTCAGCTGAAACAACGTGCCCGAGGTATTTCACCTCGTTTTTGAGGAATTGGCACTTAGAGGGCTTCAGCTTGAGACCCGCTCCTCTTAGTCGCACCAAAACCTGCTCAATATCGCGCAAATGGTTATCAAAACTGTCACTGTATATGATAATGTCATCCATATACACGAAGCACAGCCTCCCCAGAAGACCTGCCAGGATAACATCAGCGGTTCTCTGCCAGACAGCAGGGCTGTTGGCCAGACCCATCGGCATTCTTTTCCATTCATAGTGCCCTGAGGGCGTGTTGAATGCCGTTTTCTCGGCATCTGCCGGATCCATTGCTATCTGCCAGAATCCCGCCGCCATGTCCACTACCGTGAAGTACCTGGCAGAGCCCAGCTGAGAAAGCGTCTCCTGTATATTGGGGATGGGGTATGGATCGATGCGAGTTACGGCATTTAGTTTGCGGTAGTCCACTACCAATCGATACGAGCCATCTGGCTTTTCCACCAATAGTGCTGGTGCTCCCCAGGGTGACTTTGAGTGTTCGACAATGCCGCGATCAATCAGGTCCTGCACCTGCCGCTCCATCTCCTCACGTTGGGAGTAAGGAATCCTGTACGCACGCTGGTAAACGGGCGATGAAGTGCCGGTTTCTATCCTGTGCTTTATAACGCCACAGCAGCCCAAATCCAGGTTGGACGCTGCGAATACCTCCGAGTAGTCGTTCAGCAAACCAGCCAGAGCCTCCCTCTCCCTGGATTTTACGTGAGAAAGATCGAACGACACCTTTGGAGCAGCCGAAGGACTAGCATGCTCTACAGTTGCGAGTACCGTATCGGTGGGCTCACGTTGCTCTATCGCAGAGGTGAAGAAAGCCAATGTTTGGTTCTTGGGAAGGCTCAGTGGCTGCTGGCTACAGTTAACCACCCGTAGGGGCACTCTGTGGGCGTCATTAACTGTCACGAGGCACGCGGCTGCCTTCAGGCCATTGCTGAGAGAGTCGACCGGCTCAAGCACTCCCACGGCGCCGCTCTCTACATCTGAAGGCACAAACGCGTACAAAATGTGCTCCGACCAAGGAAGGACGACCGCCTCATCGACCAGCCTGACGGCAACCCGCGAATATACCTTCTCCAATGATCCCACTGTTTGACGGGTGTCAATATCGGTAATGCGAATCTCAGCCCCTCTCCTGTTCAAAAACGGAACTTTTGATCCGCCCGCATTAACCTCTTCCTCAGAGAATGAAACTACTACGTTCCCTTTTCTCAAAACATCCTGCCCTTATATACCTGACACTCCGTTTGGCAGAGACACCGTGTCCGGGCATACGTAGCAGGGGTGCTCCAATGCAATTCCGCCGAGAGAGAAGTGTAACCGGTAGAGTCCACTTATGCCAAGAGGATCCCCCGTTATGCCTACAAATTTGGTTGCCATACCACCAGACGCTTCCAACACCTCGCGGTCCCCCTTCCTTCGAAGCGTGTTAAAACTGCTCTCCTTAAGCAATGTCACCTTTGACCCCGTATCTATCAACAATTCCATACAACAACCATTTAACTTGCAACGCACAACAGGGCATGCCTCGTCGGCCACACAAACTACCACCACCTCATCATCTACTGCTCCCTCCCCACGCTCCTCAGGCTGGGGAGGACTAACTAGTTTTTTGACTCGGTATCTGGAGCCCCGCTGTAGGCTTGCTTAGGGCGTGTCTCGCCTGCTTCTCTTTGTGGCTCCCCACGGCGCACGTTTTGGCAGAACCTGGCGATGTGTCCGCGACCCTGGCAAGCGAAGCATACGATTTCTTCAAAATCTCGCATACCGCGCCTGTAGCTTTGTGGCGGTCTCCGGTTTCCAGCGAATGGGCGCTGTTGAGCGCGCGCTTCAACCTGGCGTTCTACCTGCTGAGTTAGCAGCTGTTCCAAGCGATCTAACCGCTCTGTCAAGAGAGCAACCTCAGGGTTGAGCACCGCTCTCTCTATGACGCGTACTCTCGCTGCGGCTGTCGTTAACGCCTCATTTCGTTCCTCATCCAATGCGGCCTCCACGTCTTGGTCGAAATTGCTCGGCTTGCTCGAGAGCACGAACCGGCGCACGGGGTCTTGCAGACCAGCCACGAACAAAGCGGTCATTTCCTCTTTAAGTATATCCTCCGCGTATTTCTTCCTTAACTGGTCTCCTTCCTCCTCCCTGCTTAACGTATCGCGTGCTAGGCGCTGAAGCCGCGACGCAAATGTTCGCATGTCCTCCCCTACCATCTGTCCGGCGTCACGGAACCTCTGTACCCGCACGTGACGTGGTTCAGTGTCGAAATGCTCAAACGCGAGCTTCTTAAATTCCGCAAATGATTTTGTGGATTTTACTTTTTCGTCTCGCCAGGCAAAATCATGAGCAGCTCCTGCCATCTTACACCTCGCCATTCCCAGCATTTGAGCATCGGACCATCCCCCCATTTTCCCAATCTCTTCTAGCATGGAAAAGAAATCGCAGATTGGAACCCCTCTCTTATCTCCCGTAAACGTCGGAATGACGCTTCCTAATGCCAGCATGCTTGCTCCGAGCGACGGCTGTGGAGTGGGAGCTCCCTCAGATACAGTCATTTTTTTTAAGCCCTCCAGTGCCTCAAGCCTCTCAAATGGGGGTAAAAGTCCCACAATCAGTCCCGTGATTCCCTTTTGATTACAATTTTGAAGTCATGAATGTCACAGCATTCAGAGGACATTTGCTTTTGAGACCCCACTTCTGACACCAGTGTGATGACCCCCATAATGCGCAGGTCCACACGGGACGGAGAGGCAAAGAGACACCGTATGGCTCAGTTTAAACAAACAGGTATATTCAATAATTACACATGATTAAGATTATACATCAGAGGCTGGGGCGTCCGAGCTTACGTGCCGACGACTTCATGGGGGCGATGGAGTGGCTCCGGAGTTGGGCTCGAGCGGTTGCTGGCAGAAGCTGCACGCCGACGGGCTTCGGCGCTGAAGGCCCTCTTGGCAAACGATGTTGTCCTGAGCGTGGATGCAGTAGAATTTCAATAGTCGTCCATTTCTTCGAGGATGGATCACAAACCCTTCCTCTAGTGTCGTTCGGCTTGGAAGATGAACAGGAGGCGAGCTTGTAGATGATGACAGCAGAGCATAATCTTACAACAGAACAAACTTTGCACTACTTTACTCATCGACCGGGCAGGTTAGTGCCTAAGTAGCATCACATTACATGCTAAGCATGGAGCCCCAGCTCAGACTGGACTGCATCCGTTTACATGTGCTTTTAAGCACTTGATTAACAAAGGACTAAGGGCGGTCATTTCCAGTGGCCCGCCCAAAGCATCAATTCTCCAATCCAAAATAACATGCGAGATGGGGACCACCCCTTTGGGTTGGGCTTAGCCTCGAACCCAGAGTCTGTTAACAATACAAACTAAATAAACAACAAAAACGCCACCACTCTCTCTCAAGTGAGAGTATACACAGGCTCTCTCTTCGGAGCTAATTCACTAGCGCCTGTCTTTCCACATTCTTGGCGAGTACTGCCTGTCCGCCATGACAGGTGTCCGTCACGGCCCTTCTGGGAAGCTGTGGGTGCCTTCCCGGCGATAGCCCACGACAAAGGGGGGGGAGGGAAAGAATGTTGTCCCAGTGGCCCGGAAATTGGGGAGGATAAAGCCTGTTTCCCCGGGGCGGCGGCGGGTCCGGCTTTTCTGGTCGTCACTCAAAGAGCATGGCTGGGTAATTGATGATGCCGCTGTCACGGGTCTCCGTCTACGCCGCGCCGTCGAACGTGGATCCTCGTAGCATACACGGAATGTCACAACGGTTCAGCACGGCTCACTGAACGAGAGAACCAGCTCTCAGCCAACTCGCCCAGCTGTACGCACTTTGCCAGAAGACCCGGCTCTGGCTGAACTGTTCAGCACGGCTCACTGAACGAGAACCGGGTTTCCAAAAGAACTGACTTTCACTGAACGGGTTGGCACGGCTGACTGAACGAGAAAAGCGGCTCTCCAAAAGAACCGGCTCTCAGCCAACTCGCCCGGCAGTACGCACTTTGCCAGAACACCCGGTTCTGGCTGAACAGGTCGGCACGGCTCACTGAACGAGAGAATCGGCTGTCCAAAAGAACCGGCTCTCAGCCAACTCGCCCAGCAGTACGCACTTTGCCAGAAGAACCGGCTCTGGCTGAACGGTTCAGCACGGCTCACTCAACGAGAGAACCGGCTGTCCAAAAGAACCGGCTCTCAGCCAACCCGCCCAGCAGTACGCACTTTGCCAGAAGACCCAGCTCCGACTGAACGGTTCAGCACGGCTCACAGAACGAGAGAACCGGCTCTACAAAAAAACGGCTCTCACTGAACGGGACGGCACGGCTCACTGAACGAGAGAAGCGGCTGCCCAAAAGAACCGGCTCTCAGCCAACTTGCCCAGCAGTACGCACTTTTCTAGAAGACCCGGCTCTGGCTGACCGGTTCAGCACGGCTCACTAAAAGAGAAAACCGGTTGTCCAAAAGAACCGGCTCTCAGCCAACTTGCCCAGCAGTAGGCGCTTTGGCAGAAGACCCGGCTCCACTCAACGGTTCAGCACGGCTCGCTGAACGTGAGAACCGGCTGTCCAAAAGAACCGGCTCTCACTGAACGGGTCGGCACGGCTCACTGAACGAGAGAACCGGCTCTCCAAAAGAACGGCTCTCACGGTACGGGTCGGCACGGATCACTGAACGAATGAACCGGCTCTCCAAAAGAACGGCTCTCAGCAAACTCGCCCAGCAGTACGCACTTTTTCAGAAGACCCGGTTCTGACTGAACGGGTCGGCATGGCTCACTGAACGAGAGAACCGGCTGTCCAAAAGAACCGGCTCTCAGCCAACTTGCCCAGCAGTACGCACTTTTCCAGAAGACCCGGCTCCGGCTGAACGGTTTGGCACGGCTCACTGAACGAGAGAACCGGCTCTCCAAAAGAACGGCGCTCACTGAACGGGTCGGCACGGCTCACTGAACGAGAGAACCGGCTCTCCAAAAGAACGGCTCTCACTGAACGGGTCGGCATGGCTCACTGAACGAGAGAACCGGCTGTCCAAAAGAACCTGCTCTCAGCCAACTTGCACAGCAGTGCGCATTTTTCCAGAAGACCCGGTTCTGACTGAACGGTTCGGCACGGCTTACTGAACGAGAGAACCGGCTCTCCAAAACAACGGCTCTCACTGAACGGGTCGGCACGGCTCACTGAACGAGAGAACCGGCTGTTCAAAAGAACCGGCTTTCAGCCAACTTGCCCAGCAGGACGCACTTTTCCAAAAGACCCGGCTCTGGCTGAAAGTTCGGCACGGCTCACTGAACGAGAGAACCGGCTGTTCAAAAGAACCGGCTTTCAGCCAACTTGCCCAGCAGGACGCACTTTTCCAAAAGACCCGGCTCTGGCTGAACGGTTCGGCACGGCTCACTGAACGAGAGAACAGGCTCTCCAAAAGAACGGGTCGGCACGGCTCACCGAATGAGAGAACCGGCTCTCCAAAAGAACGGCTCTCACTGAACGGGTCGGCACGGCTCACTGAACGAGAGAACCGGCTCTCCAAAAGAACGGATCTCACTGAACGGGTCGGCACGGCTCACTGAACGAGAGAACAGTCTCTCCAAAAGAACGGCTCTCAGCCAACTCGCCCAGCAGTACACACTTTGCCAGAAGACCCGGCTCTGGCTGAACGGTTCAGCACGGCTCACTGAACGAGAGAACCGGCTCTCCAAAAGAACCGGGTCTCAGACAATTCGCCCAGCAGTACGCACTTTGCCAGAAGACCCGGCTCTGGTTGAACGGTTCAGCACGGCTCACTGAACGAGAACCGGCTCCCAGCCAACTTGCCCAGCAGTACGCACTTTGCCAGAAGACCCGGCTCTGGCTGAACAGTTCAGCACGGCTCACTGAACGAGAGAAACAGCTCTCAGCCAACTCGCCCAGCTGTACGCACTTTGCCAGAAGACCCGACTCTGGCTGAACTGTTCAGCACGGCTCACTGAACGAGAACCGGGTTTCCAAAAGAACTGACTTTCACTGAACGGGTCGGCACGGCTCACTGAACGAGAGCACCGGCTCTGCAAAAGAACGGCTCTCACTGAACGGGTCGGCACGGCTCACTGAACGAGAGAACCGGCTCTCCAAAAGAACGGATCTCACTGAACGGGTCGGCACGGCTCACTGAACGAGAGAACAGGCTCTCCAAAAGAACGGCTCTCAGCCAACTCGCCCAGCAGTACGCACTTTGCCAGAAGACCCGGCTCTGGGTGAACGGTTCAGCACGGCTCACTGAACGAGAGAACCGGCTCTCCAAAAGAACCGGCTCTCAGACAATTCGCCCAGCAGTACGCACTTTGCCAGAAGACCCGGCTCTGGTTGAACGGTTCAGCACGGCTCACTGAACGAGAACCGGCTCCCAGCCAACTTGCCCAGCAGTACGCACATTGCCAGAAGACCCGGCTCTGGCTGAACGGTTCAGCACGGCTCACTGAACGAAAGAACCAGCTCTCAGCCAACTCGCCCAGCTGTACGCACTTTGCCAGAAGACCCGGCTCTGGCTGAACTGTTCAGCACGGCTCACTGAACGAGAACCGGGTTTCCAAAAGAACTGACTTTCACTGAACGGGTCGGCACGGCTCACTGAACGAGAGAAGCGGCTCTCCAAAAAAACGGCTCTCTCTGAACGGGTCGGCACGGCTCACTGAACGAGAAAAGCGGCTCTCCAAAAGAACCGGCTCTCAGCCAACTCGCCCGGCAGTACGCACTTTGCCAGAACACCCGGTTCTGGCTGAACAGGTCGGCACGGCTCACTGAACGAGAGAATCGGCTGTCCAAAAGAACCGGCTCTCAGCCAACTCGCCCAGCAGTACGCACTTTGCCAGAAGAACCGGCTCTGGCTGAACGGTTCAGCACGGCTCACTCAACGAGAGAACAGGCTGTCCAAAAGAACCGGCTCTCAGCCAACCCGGCCAGCAGTACGCACTTTGCCAGAAGACCCAGCTCCGACTGAACGGTTCAGCACGGCTCACTGAACGAGAGAACCGGCTCTACAAAAAAACGGCTCTCACTGAACGGGACGGCACGGCTCACTGAACGAGAGAACCGGCTGCCCAAAAGAACCGGCTCTCAGCCAACTTGCCCAGCAGTTCGCACTTTTCAAGAAGACCCGGCTCTGGCTGACCGGTTCAGCACGGCTCACTAAAAGAGAAAACCGGCTGTCCAAAAGAACCGGCTCTCAGCCAACTTGCCCAGCAGTAGGCGCTTTGCCAGAAGACCCGGCTCCACTCAACGGTTCAGCACGGCTCGCTGAACGTGAGAACCGGCTGTCCAAAAGAACCGGCTCTCACTGAACGGGTCGGCACGGCTCACTGAACGAGAGAACCGGCTCTCCAAAAGAACGGCTCTGACTGTACGGGTCGGCACGGCTCACTGAACGAATGAACCGGCTCTCCAAAAGAACGGCTCTCAGCAAACTCGCCCAGCAGTACGCACTTTTTCAGAAGACCCGGTTCTGACTGAACGGTTCAGTACGGCTCACTGAACGAGAGAACCGGCTCTCCAAAAAAACCGGCTCTCAGCCAACTCGCCCAGCAGTACGCACTTTGCCGGAAGACCCGCTTCTGACTGAATGTTTCGGCACGGCTCACTGAACGAGAGAACCGGCTCTCCAAAAGAACGGCTCTCACTGAACGGGTCGGCACGGCTCACTTAACGAGAGAACCAGCTGTCCAAAAGAACCGGCTCTCAGCCAACTTGCCCAGCGGTACGCACTTCTCCAGAAGACCCGGCTCTGGCTGAACGGTTCGGCAATGCGCACTGAACGAGAGAACCGGCTCTCCAAAAGAACGGCTCTCACTGAACGGTTCGGCACGGCTCACTGAGCGAGAGAACCGGCTCCAAAAGAACGGCTCTCACTGAACGGGTCGGCACGGCTCACTGAGCGAGAGAACCGGCTGTCCAAAAGAACCGGCTCACAGAGAACTTGCCCAGCAGTACGCACTTTTCCAGAAGACCCGGCTCCGGCTGAACGGTTTGGCACGGCTCACTGAACGAGAGAACCGGCTCTCCAAAAGAACGGCTCTCACTGAACGGGTCGGCACGGCTCACTGAACGAATGAACCGGCTCTCCAAAAGAACGGCTCTCACTGAACGGGTCGGCATGGCTCACTGAACGAGAGAACCGGCTGTCCAAAAGAACCGGCTCTCAGCCAACTTGCACAGCAGTTCGCACTTTTCCAGAAGACCCGGTTCTGACTGAACGGTTCGGCACGGCTTACTCAACGAGAGAACCGGCTCTCGAAAACAACGGCTCTCACTGAACGGGTCGGCACGGCTCACTGAACGAGAGAACCGGCTGTTCGAAAGAACCGGCTTTCAGCTAACTTGCCCAGCAGGACGCACTTTTCCAGAAGACTCGGCTCTGGCTGAACTGTTCAGCACGGCTCACTGAACGAGAACCGGGTTTCCAAAAGAACTGACTTTCACTGAACGGGTCGGCACGGCTCACTGAACGAGAGCACCGGCTCTGCAAAAGAACGGCTCTCACTGAACGGGTCGGCACGGCTCACTGAACGAGAGAACCGGCTCTCCAAAAGAACGGATCTCACTGAACGGGTCGGCACGGCTCACTGAACGAGAGAACAGGCTCTCCAAAAGAACGGCTCTCAGCCAACTCGCCCAGCAGTACGCACTTTGCCAGAAGACCCGGCTCTGGGTGAACGGTTCAGCACGGCTCACTGAACGAGAGAACCGGCTCTCCAAAAGAACCGGCTCTCAGACAATTCGCCCAGCAGTACGCTCTTTGCCAGAAGACCCGGCTCTGGTTGAACGGTTCAGCACGGCTCACTGAACGAGAACCGGCTCCCAGCCAACTTGCCCAGCAGTACGCACTTTGCCAGAAGACCCGGCTCTGGCTGAACGGTTCAGCACGGCTCACTGAACGAAAGAACCAGCTCTCAGCCAACTCGCCCAGCTGTACGCACTTTGCCAGAAGACCCGGCTCTGGCTGAACTGTTCAGCACGGCTCACTGAACGAGAACCGGGTTTCCAAAAGAACTGACTTTCACTGAACGGGTCGGCACGGCTCACTGAACGAGAGAAGCGGCTCTCCAAAAAAACGGCTCTCTCTGAACGGGTCGGCACGGCTCACTGAACGAGAAAAGCGGCTCTCCAAAAGAACCGGCTCTCAGCCAACTCGCCCGGCAGTACGCACTTTGCCAGAACACCCGGTTCTGGCTGAACAGGTCGGCACGGCTCACTGAACGAGAGAATCGGCTGTCCAAAAGAACCGGCTCTCAGCCAACTCGCCCAGCAGTACGCACTTTGCCAGAAGAACCGGCTCTGGCTGAACGGTTCAGCACGGCTCACTCAACGAGAGAACAGGCTGTCCAAAAGAACCGGCTCTCAGCCAACCCGCCCAGCAGTACGCACTTTGCCAGAAGACCCAGCTCCGACTGAACGGTTCAGCACGGCTCACTGAACGAGAGAACCGGCTCTACAAAAAAACGGCTCTCACTGAACGGGACGGCACGGCTCACTGAACGAGAGAACCGGCTGCCCAAAAGAACCGGCTCTCAGCCAACTTGCCCAGCAGTACGCACTTTTCAAGAAGACCCGGCTCTGGCTGACCGGTTCAGCACGGCTCACTAAAAGAGAAAACCGGCTGTCCAAAAGAACCGGCTCTCAGCCAACTTGCCCAGCAGTAGGCGCTTTGCCAGAAGACCCGGCTCCACTCAACGGTTCAGCACGGCTCGCTGAACGTGAGAACCGGCTGTCCAAAGGAACCGGCTCTCACTGAACGGGTCGGCACTGCTCACTGAACGAGAGAACCGGCTATCCAAAAGAACGGCTCTCACTGTACGGGTCGGCACGGCTCACTGAACGAATGAACCGGCTCTCCAAAAGAACGGCTCTCAGCAAACTCGCCCAGCAGTACGCACTTTTTCAGAAGACCCGGTTCTGACTGAACGGTTCAGTACGGCTCACTGAACGAGAGAACCGGCTTTCCAAAAAAACCGGCTCTCAGCCAACTCGCCCAGCAGTACGCACTTTGCCGGAAGACCCGCTTCTGACTGAATGTTTCGGCACGGCTCACTGAACGAGAGAACCGGCTCTCCAAAAGAACGGCTCTCACTGAACGGGTCGGCACGGCTCACTTAACGAGAGAACCAGCTGTCCAAAAGAACCGGCTCTCAGCCAACTTGCCCAGCGGTACGCACTTCTCCAGAAGACCCGGCTCTGGCTGAACGGTTCGGCAATGCGCACTGAACGAGAGAACCGGCTCTCCAAAAGAACGGCTCTCACTGAACGGTTCGGCACGGCTCACTGAACGAGAGAACCGGCTCCAAAAGAACGGCTCTCACTGAACGGGTCGGCACGGCTCACTGAGCGAGAGAACCGGCTGTCCAAAAGAACCGGCTCACAGAGAACTTGCCCAGCAGTACGCACTTTTCCAGAAGACCCGGCTCCGGCTGAACGGTTTGGCACGGCTCACTGAACGAGAGAACCGGCTCTCCAAAAGAACGGCTCTCACTGAACGGGTCGGCACGGCTCACTGAACGAATGAACCGGCTCTCCAAAAGAACGGCACTCACTGAACGGGTCGGCATGGCTCACTGAACGAGAGAACCGGCTGTCCAAAAGAACCGGCTCTCAGCCAACTTGCACAGCAGTTCGCACTTTTCCAGAAGACCCGGTTCTGACTGAACGGTTCGGCACGGCTTACTCAACGAGAGAACCGGCTCTCGAAAACAACGGCTCTCACTGAACGGGTCGGCACGGCTCACTGAACGAGAGCACCGGCTCTCCAAAAGAACGGCTCTCACTGAACGGGTCGGTACGGCTCACTGAACGAGAGAACCGGCTCTCCAAAAGAACGGATCTCACTGAACGGGTCGGCACGGCTCACTGAACCAGAGAACCGGCTCTCCAAAAGAACGGCTCTCACTGAGCAGGTCGGCACGGCTAACTGAACGAGAGAACCGGCTCTCCAAAAGAACGGTTCTCACTGAACGGGTCGGCACGGCTCTCTGAACGAGAGAACCGGCTCTCCAAAAGAACGGCTCTCACTGAACGGGTCGGCATGGCTCACTGAACGAGAGAACCGGCTCTCCAAAAGAACGGCTCACTGAACGAGAGAACCGGCTGTCCAAAAGAACGGCTCTCACTGAACGGGTCGGCACGGCTAACTGAACGAGAGAACCGGCTCTCCAAAAGAACGGCTCTCACTGAACGGTTAAGCACGGCTCACTGAACGAGAGAACCGGCTCTACAAAAAACGGCTCTCACTAAACGGGACGGCACGGCTCACTGAACGAGAGAACCGGCTGCCCAAAAGAACCGGCTCTCAGCCAACTTGCCCAGCAGTACGCACTTTTCAAGAAGACCCGGCTCTGGCTGACCGGTTCAGCACGGCTCACTAAAAGAGAAATCCGGCTGTCCAAAAGAACCGGCTCTCAGCCAACTTTCCCAGCAGTACGCGCTTTGCCAGAAGACCCGGCTCCACTCAACGGTTCAGCACGGCTCGCTGAACGTGAGAACCGGCTGTCCAAAAGAACTGGCTCTCACTGAACGGGTCGGCACGGCTCACTGAACGAGAGAACCGGCTCTCCAAAAGAATGGCTCTCACTGAACGGGTCGGCACGGCTCACTGAACGAATGAACCGGCTCTCCAAAAGAACGGCTCTCACTGAACGGGTCGGCATGGCTCACTGAACGAGAGAACCGGCTCTCCAAAAGAACGGCTCTCAGGAAACTCGCCCAGCAGTACGCACTTTTTCAGAAGACCCGGTTCTGACTGAACGGTTCAGTACGGCTCACTGAACGAGAGAACCGGCTCTCCAAAAAAACCGGCTCTCAGCCAACTCGCCCAGCAGTACGCACTTTGCCGGAAGACCGCTTCTGACTGAATGTTTCGGCACGGCTCACTGAACGAGAGAACCGGCTCTCCAAAAGAACGGCTCTCACTGAACGGGTCGGCACGGCTCACTTAACGAGAGAACCAGCTGTCCAAAAGAACCGGCTCTCAGCCAACTTGCCCAGCGGTACGCACTTCTCCAGAAGACCCGGCTCTGGCTGAACGGTTCGGCAATGCGCACTGAACGAGAGAACCGGCTCTCCAAAAGAACGGCTCTCACTGAACGGTTCGGCACGGCTCACTGAACGAGAGAACCGGCTCCAAAAGAACGGCTCTCACTGAACGGGTCGGCACGGCTCACTGAACGAGAGAACCGGCTGTCCAAAAGAACCGGCTCTCAGCCAACTTGCCCAGCAGTACGCACTTTTCCAGAAGACCCGGCTGCGGCTGAACGGTTTGGCACGGCTCACTGAACGAGAGAACCGGCTCTCCAAAAGAACGGCTCTCACTGAACGGGTCGGCATGGCTCACTGAACGAGAGAAGCGGCTGCCCAAAAGAACCGGCTCTCAGCCAACTTGCCCAGCAGTACGCACTTTTCTAGAAGACCCGGCTCTGGCTGACCGGTTCAGCACGGCTCACTAAAAGAGAAAACCGGTTGTCCAAAAGAACCGGCTCTCAGCCAACTTGCCCAGCAGTAGGCGCTTTGGCAGAAGACCCGGCTCCACTCAACGGTTCAGCACGGCTCGCTGAACGTGAGAACCGGCTGTCCAAAAGAACCGGCTCTCACTGAACGGGTCGGCACGGCTCACTGAACGAGAGAACCGGCTCTCCAAAAGAACGGCTCTCACGGTACGGGTCGGCACGGATCACTGAACGAATGAACCGGCTCTCCAAAAGAACGGCTCTCAGCAAACTCGCCCAGCAGTACGCACTTTTTCAGAAGACCCGGTTCTGACTGAACGGGTCGGCATGGCTCACTGAACGAGAGAACCGGCTGTCCAAAAGAACCGGCTCTCAGCCAACTTGCCCAGCAGTACGCACTTTTCCAGAAGACCCGGCTCCGGCTGAACGGTTTGGCACGGCTCACTGAACGAGAGAACCGGCTCTCCAAAAGAACGGCGCTCACTGAACGGGTCGGCACGGCTCACTGAACGAGAGAACCGGCTCTCCAAAAGAACGGCTCTCACTGAACGGGTCGGCATGGCTCACTGAACGAGAGAACCGGCTGTCCAAAAGAACCTGCTCTCAGCCAACTTGCACAGCAGTGCGCATTTTTCCAGAAGACCCGGTTCTGACTGAACGGTTCGGCACGGCTTACTGAACGAGAGAACCGGCTCTCCAAAACAACGGCTCTCACTGAACGGGTCGGCACGGCTCACTGAACGAGAGAACCGGCTGTTCAAAAGAACCGGCTTTCAGCCAACTTGCCCAGCAGGACGCACTTTTCCAAAAGACCCGGCTCTGGCTGAAAGTTCGGCACGGCTCACTGAACGAGAGAACCGGCTGTTCAAAAGAACCGGCTTTCAGCCAACTTGCCCAGCAGGACGCACTTTTCCAAAAGACCCGGCTCTGGCTGAACGGTTCGGCACGGCTCACTGAACGAGAGAACAGGCTCTCCAAAAGAACGGGTCGGCACGGCTCACCGAATGAGAGAACCGGCTCTCCAAAAGAACGGCTCTCACTGAACGGGTCGGCACGGCTCACTGAACGAGAGAACCGGCTCTCCAAAAGAACGGATCTCACTGAACGGGTCGGCACGGCTCACTGAACGAGAGAACAGTCTCTCCAAAAGAACGGCTCTCAGCCAACTCGCCCAGCAGTACACACTTTGCCAGAAGACCCGGCTCTGGCTGAACGGTTCAGCACGGCTCACTGAACGAGAGAACCGGCTCTCCAAAAGAACCGGGTCTCAGACAATTCGCCCAGCAGTACGCACTTTGCCAGAAGACCCGGCTCTGGTTGAACGGTTCAGCACGGCTCACTGAACGAGAACCGGCTCCCAGCCAACTTGCCCAGCAGTACGCACTTTGCCAGAAGACCCGGCTCTGGCTGAACAGTTCAGCACGGCTCACTGAACGAGAGAAACAGCTCTCAGCCAACTCGCCCAGCTGTACGCACTTTGCCAGAAGACCCGACTCTGGCTGAACTGTTCAGCACGGCTCACTGAACGAGAACCGGGTTTCCAAAAGAACTGACTTTCACTGAACGGGTCGGCACGGCTCACTGAACGAGAGCACCGGCTCTGCAAAAGAACGGCTCTCACTGAACGGGTCGGCACGGCTCACTGAACGAGAGAACCGGCTCTCCAAAAGAACGGATCTCACTGAACGGGTCGGCACGGCTCACTGAACGAGAGAACAGGCTCTCCAAAAGAACGGCTCTCAGCCAACTCGCCCAGCAGTACGCACTTTGCCAGAAGACCCGGCTCTGGGTGAACGGTTCAGCACGGCTCACTGAACGAGAGAACCGGCTCTCCAAAAGAACCGGCTCTCAGACAATTCGCCCAGCAGTACGCACTTTGCCAGAAGACCCGGCTCTGGTTGAACGGTTCAGCACGGCTCACTGAACGAGAACCGGCTCCCAGCCAACTTGCCCAGCAGTACGCACATTGCCAGAAGACCCGGCTCTGGCTGAACGGTTCAGCACGGCTCACTGAACGAAAGAACCAGCTCTCAGCCAACTCGCCCAGCTGTACGCACTTTGCCAGAAGACCCGGCTCTGGCTGAACTGTTCAGCACGGCTCACTGAACGAGAACCGGGTTTCCAAAAGAACTGACTTTCACTGAACGGGTCGGCACGGCTCACTGAACGAGAGAAGCGGCTCTCCAAAAAAACGGCTCTCTCTGAACGGGTCGGCACGGCTCACTGAACGAGAAAAGCGGCTCTCCAAAAGAACCGGCTCTCAGCCAACTCGCCCGGCAGTACGCACTTTGCCAGAACACCCGGTTCTGGCTGAACAGGTCGGCACGGCTCACTGAACGAGAGAATCGGCTGTCCAAAAGAACCGGCTCTCAGCCAACTCGCCCAGCAGTACGCACTTTGCCAGAAGAACCGGCTCTGGCTGAACGGTTCAGCACGGCTCACTCAACGAGAGAACAGGCTGTCCAAAAGAACCGGCTCTCAGCCAACCCGGCCAGCAGTACGCACTTTGCCAGAAGACCCAGCTCCGACTGAACGGTTCAGCACGGCTCACTGAACGAGAGAACCGGCTCTACAAAAAAACGGCTCTCACTGAACGGGACGGCACGGCTCACTGAACGAGAGAACCGGCTGCCCAAAAGAACCGGCTCTCAGCCAACTTGCCCAGCAGTTCGCACTTTTCAAGAAGACCCGGCTCTGGCTGACCGGTTCAGCACGGCTCACTAAAAGAGAAAACCGGCTGTCCAAAAGAACCGGCTCTCAGCCAACTTGCCCAGCAGTAGGCGCTTTGCCAGAAGACCCGGCTCCACTCAACGGTTCAGCACGGCTCGCTGAACGTGAGAACCGGCTGTCCAAAAGAACCGGCTCTCACTGAACGGGTCGGCACGGCTCACTGAACGAGAGAACCGGCTCTCCAAAAGAACGGCTCTGACTGTACGGGTCGGCACGGCTCACTGAACGAATGAACCGGCTCTCCAAAAGAACGGCTCTCAGCAAACTCGCCCAGCAGTACGCACTTTTTCAGAAGACCCGGTTCTGACTGAACGGTTCAGTACGGCTCACTGAACGAGAGAACCGGCTCTCCAAAAAAACCGGCTCTCAGCCAACTCGCCCAGCAGTACGCACTTTGCCGGAAGACCCGCTTCTGACTGAATGTTTCGGCACGGCTCACTGAACGAGAGAACCGGCTCTCCAAAAGAACGGCTCTCACTGAACGGGTCGGCACGGCTCACTTAACGAGAGAACCAGCTGTCCAAAAGAACCGGCTCTCAGCCAACTTGCCCAGCGGTACGCACTTCTCCAGAAGACCCGGCTCTGGCTGAACGGTTCGGCAATGCGCACTGAACGAGAGAACCGGCTCTCCAAAAGAACGGCTCTCACTGAACGGTTCGGCACGGCTCACTGAGCGAGAGAACCGGCTCCAAAAGAACGGCTCTCACTGAACGGGTCGGCACGGCTCACTGAGCGAGAGAACCGGCTGTCCAAAAGAACCGGCTCACAGAGAACTTGCCCAGCAGTACGCACTTTTCCAGAAGACCCGGCTCCGGCTGAACGGTTTGGCACGGCTCACTGAACGAGAGAACCGGCTCTCCAAAAGAACGGCTCTCACTGAACGGGTCGGCACGGCTCACTGAACGAATGAACCGGCTCTCCAAAAGAACGGCTCTCACTGAACGGGTCGGCATGGCTCACTGAACGAGAGAACCGGCTGTCCAAAAGAACCGGCTCTCAGCCAACTTGCACAGCAGTTCGCACTTTTCCAGAAGACCCGGTTCTGACTGAACGGTTCGGCACGGCTTACTCAACGAGAGAACCGGCTCTCGAAAACAACGGCTCTCACTGAACGGGTCGGCACGGCTCACTGAACGAGAGAACCGGCTGTTCGAAAGAACCGGCTTTCAGCTAACTTGCCCAGCAGGACGCACTTTTCCAGAAGACTCGGCTCTGGCTGAACTGTTCAGCACGGCTCACTGAACGAGAACCGGGTTTCCAAAAGAACTGACTTTCACTGAACGGGTCGGCACGGCTCACTGAACGAGAGCACCGGCTCTGCAAAAGAACGGCTCTCACTGAACGGGTCGGCACGGCTCACTGAACGAGAGAACCGGCTCTCCAAAAGAACGGATCTCACTGAACGGGTCGGCACGGCTCACTGAACGAGAGAACAGGCTCTCCAAAAGAACGGCTCTCAGCCAACTCGCCCAGCAGTACGCACTTTGCCAGAAGACCCGGCTCTGGGTGAACGGTTCAGCACGGCTCACTGAACGAGAGAACCGGCTCTCCAAAAGAACCGGCTCTCAGACAATTCGCCCAGCAGTACGCTCTTTGCCAGAAGACCCGGCTCTGGTTGAACGGTTCAGCACGGCTCACTGAACGAGAACCGGCTCCCAGCCAACTTGCCCAGCAGTACGCACTTTGCCAGAAGACCCGGCTCTGGCTGAACGGTTCAGCACGGCTCACTGAACGAAAGAACCAGCTCTCAGCCAACTCGCCCAGCTGTACGCACTTTGCCAGAAGACCCGGCTCTGGCTGAACTGTTCAGCACGGCTCACTGAACGAGAACCGGGTTTCCAAAAGAACTGACTTTCACTGAACGGGTCGGCACGGCTCACTGAACGAGAGAAGCGGCTCTCCAAAAAAACGGCTCTCTCTGAACGGGTCGGCACGGCTCACTGAACGAGAAAAGCGGCTCTCCAAAAGAACCGGCTCTCAGCCAACTCGCCCGGCAGTACGCACTTTGCCAGAACACCCGGTTCTGGCTGAACAGGTCGGCACGGCTCACTGAACGAGAGAATCGGCTGTCCAAAAGAACCGGCTCTCAGCCAACTCGCCCAGCAGTACGCACTTTGCCAGAAGAACCGGCTCTGGCTGAACGGTTCAGCACGGCTCACTCAACGAGAGAACAGGCTGTCCAAAAGAACCGGCTCTCAGCCAACCCGCCCAGCAGTACGCACTTTGCCAGAAGACCCAGCTCCGACTGAACGGTTCAGCACGGCTCACTGAACGAGAGAACCGGCTCTACAAAAAAACGGCTCTCACTGAACGGGACGGCACGGCTCACTGAACGAGAGAACCGGCTGCCCAAAAGAACCGGCTCTCAGCCAACTTGCCCAGCAGTACGCACTTTTCAAGAAGACCCGGCTCTGGCTGACCGGTTCAGCACGGCTCACTAAAAGAGAAAACCGGCTGTCCAAAAGAACCGGCTCTCAGCCAACTTGCCCAGCAGTAGGCGCTTTGCCAGAAGACCCGGCTCCACTCAACGGTTCAGCACGGCTCGCTGAACGTGAGAACCGGCTGTCCAAAAGAACCGGCTCTCACTGAACGGGTCGGCACTGCTCACTGAACGAGAGAACCGGCTATCCAAAAGAACGGCTCTCACTGTACGGGTCGGCACGGCTCACTGAACGAATGAACCGGCTCTCCAAAAGAACGGCTCTCAGCAAACTCGCCCAGCAGTACGCACTTTTTCAGAAGACCCGGTTCTGACTGAACGGTTCAGTACGGCTCACTGAACGAGAGAACCGGCTTTCCAAAAAAACCGGCTCTCAGCCAACTCGCCCAGCAGTACGCACTTTGCCGGAAGACCCGCTTCTGACTGAATGTTTCGGCACGGCTCACTGAACGAGAGAACCGGCTCTCCAAAAGAACGGCTCTCACTGAACGGGTCGGCACGGCTCACTTAACGAGAGAACCAGCTGTCCAAAAGAACCGGCTCTCAGCCAACTTGCCCAGCGGTACGCACTTCTCCAGAAGACCCGGCTCTGGCTGAACGGTTCGGCAATGCGCACTGAACGAGAGAACCGGCTCTCCAAAAGAACGGCTCTCACTGAACGGTTCGGCACGGCTCACTGAACGAGAGAACCGGCTCCAAAAGAACGGCTCTCACTGAACGGGTCGGCACGGCTCACTGAGCGAGAGAACCGGCTGTCCAAAAGAATCGGCTCACAGAGAACTTGCCCAGCAGTACGCACTTTTCCAGAAGACCCGGCTCCGGCTGAACGGTTTGGCACGGCTCACTGAACGAGAGAACCGGCTCTCCAAAAGAACGGCTCTCACTGAACGGGTCGGCACGGCTCACTGAACGAATGAACCGGCTCTCCAAAAGAACGGCACTCACTGAACGGGTCGGCATGGCTCACTGAACGAGAGAACCGGCTGTCCAAAAGAACCGGCTCTCAGCCAACTTGCACAGCAGTTCGCACTTTTCCAGAAGACCCGGTTCTGACTGAACGGTTCGGCACGGCTTACTCAACGAGAGAACCGGCTCTCGAAAACAACGGCTCTCACTGAACGGGTCGGCACGGCTCACTGAACGAGAGCACCGGCTCTCCAAAAGAACGGCTCTCACTGAACGGGTCGGTACGGCTCACTGAACGAGAGAACCGGCTCTCCAAAAGAACGGATCTCACTGAACGGGTCGGCACGGCTCACTGAACCAGAGAACCGGCTCTCCAAAAGAACGGCTCTCACTGAGCAGGTCGGCACGGCTAACTGAACGAGAGAACCGGCTCTCCAAAAGAACGGTTCTCACTGAACGGGTCGGCACGGCTCTCTGAACGAGAGAACCGGCTCTCCAAAAGAACGGCTCTCACTGAACGGGTCGGCATGGCTCACTGAACGAGAGAACCGGCTCTCCAAAAGAACGGCTCACTGAACGAGAGAACCGGCTGTCCAAAAGAACGGCTCTCACTGAACGGGTCGGCACGGCTAACTGAACGAGAGAACCGGCTCTCCAAAAGAACGGCTCTCACTGAACGGTTAAGCACGGCTCACTGAACGAGAGAACCGGCTCTACAAAAAACGGCTCTCACTAAACGGGACGGCACGGCTCACTGAACGAGAGAACCGGCTGCCCAAAAGAACCGGCTCTCAGCCAACTTGCCCAGCAGTACGCACTTTTCAAGAAGACCCGGCTCTGGCTGACCGGTTCAGCACGGCTCACTAAAAGAGAAATCCGGCTGTCCAAAAGAACCGGCTCTCAGCCAACTTTCCCAGCAGTACGCGCTTTGCCAGAAGACCCGGCTCCACTCAACGGTTCAGCACGGCTCGCTGAACGTGAGAACCGGCTGTCCAAAAGAACTGGCTCTCACTGAACGGGTCGGCACGGCTCACTGAACGAGAGAACCGGCTCTCCAAAAGAATGGCTCTCACTGAACGGGTCGGCACGGCTCACTGAACGAATGAACCGGCTCTCCAAAAGAACGGCTCTCACTGAACGGGTCGGCATGGCTCACTGAACGAGAGAACCGGCTCTCCAAAAGAACGGCTCTCAGGAAACTCGCCCAGCAGTACGCACTTTTTCAGAAGACCCGGTTCTGACTGAACGGTTCAGTACGGCTCACTGAACGAGAGAACCGGCTCTCCAAAAAAACCGGCTCTCAGCCAACTCGCCCAGCAGTACGCACTTTGCCGGAAGACCGCTTCTGACTGAATGTTTCGGCACGGCTCACTGAACGAGAGAACCGGCTCTCCAAAAGAACGGCTCTCACTGAACGGGTCGGCACGGCTCACTTAACGAGAGAACCAGCTGTCCAAAAGAACCGGCTCTCAGCCAACTTGCCCAGCGGTACGCACTTCTCCAGAAGACCCGGCTCTGGCTGAACGGTTCGGCAATGCGCACTGAACGAGAGAACCGGCTCTCCAAAAGAACGGCTCTCACTGAACGGTTCGGCACGGCTCACTGAACGAGAGAACCGGCTCCAAAAGAACGGCTCTCACTGAACGGGTCGGCACGGCTCACTGAACGAGAGAACCGGCTGTCCAAAAGAACCGGCTCTCAGCCAACTTGCCCAGCAGTACGCACTTTTCCAGAAGACCCGGCTGCGGCTGAACGGTTTGGCACGGCTCACTGAACGAGAGAACCGGCTCTCCAAAAGAACGGCTCTCACTGAACGGGTCGGCATGGCTCACTGAACGAGAGAACCGGCTGTCCAAAAGAACCGGCTCTCAGCCAACTTGCACAGCAGTTCGCACTTTTCCAGAAGACCCGGTCCTGACTGAACGGTTCAGCACGGCTTACTGAACGAGAGAACCGGCTCTCGAAAACAACGGCTCTCACTGAACGGGTCGGCACGGCTCACTGAACGAGAGAACCGGCTGTTCAAAAGAACCGGCTTTCAGCCAACTTGCCCAGCAGGACGCACTTTTCCAGAAGACCCGGCTCCGGCTGAACGGTTTGGCACGGCTCACTGAACGAGAGAACCGGCTCTCCAAAAGAACGGCGCTCACTGAACGGGTCGGCACGGCTCACTGAACGAGAGAACCGGCTCTCCAAAAGAACGGGTCGGCACGGCTCACCGAATGAGAGAACCGGCTCTCCAAAAAACGGCTCTCACTGAACGGGTCGGCACGGCTCACTGAACGAGAGCACCGGCTCTCCAAAAGAACGGCTCTCACTGAACGGGTCGGCACGGCTCACTGAACGAGAGAACCGGCTCTCCAAAAGAACGGTTCTCACTGAACGGGTCGGCACGGCTCACTGAACGAGAGAACCGGCTCTCCAAAAGACCGGCTCTCACTGAACGGGTCGGCACGGCTAACTGAACGAGAGAACCGGCTCTCCAAAAGAACGGCTCTCACTGAACGGGTCGGCACGGCTCTCTGAACGAGAGAACCGGCTCTCCAAAAGAACGGCTCTCACTGAACGGGTCGGCACGGCTCACTGAACGAGAGAACCGGCTCTCCAAAAGAACGGCTCACTGAACGAGAGAACCGGCTGTCCAAAAGAACCGGCTCTCAGCCAACTTGCCCAGCAGTACGCACTTCTCCAGAAGACCCGGCTCTTGCTGAACGGTTCGGCAAGGCTCACTGAACGAGAGAACCGGCACTCCAAAAGAACGGCTCTCACTGAACGGGTCGGCACGGCTCACTGAACGAGAGAACCGGCTCTCCAAAAGAACCGGCTCTCAGCCAACTTGCCCAGCAGTACGCACTTTTCCAGAAGACCC